>NC_081431.1:71575984-71908289 GCF_949786415.1 Peromyscus eremicus | reverse complement strand
AACCAGTTATTTGGAGCAATTTTAAGACAGTAACTGACTATGTTTTGTAGTTACATCCAAGTTCAAAGAGAACTGTGGGAAACTAAGAACTCTTCATAACCATTCTGTGCATGTGATGTCAGCACTGTCATTTTGAAACTGTGACATGTGTTCTTGTTAAACAAGGAGAAAAGGGTAAAGAAAGTTAAGTAAAAAATACCATTGCTGAATTCATATTACATCATAAGTGTATTTTCCTATCTCTGACAATTTAGAGAAACATATCAACAATAACAATACCCCATCCAAACACTCAGAGAGTAGCATCTAAAATAATTTCCCAATAAACAGAACGAAGAATTATTGGAAAATTACTGTTTCCAAATCTAGGGCATAAAATACAAAGCCTGGCTTAGCAATGTTTTTTGACAGCAAGGAAGTTGCTAAAGTTATTATGGTCCTGAGAAAAGGACTTAGGAACCCAGCATGAGGCTCCCACTGGCCAAATCACAGGATCATTTTGGGCATCATTGAGAAAAGTAACTAGATATGGGTTGGAACACATCAAATATGTTTACATACACAACTTCTTTTTTCTTTTTGATTCTTTTTCTTCTTCGAGACAGGGTCTCAATGTGGTGATAATTTATTTGTGCTCTAACAAATAAAGCTTGTCTGAAAATCAGAAGGAGGAGCTAGCCACTAAATAACCATAAAGGTCTGGAGTCTGTATAGACAGACAGGAACTGATAGAGCTGGGCGGAGAGACGAGCTCGCTCTCTTTGGGTGGAGCATTCTGTAGGGGTAAGAACTAGTGGCTTGCTGGGTGGTGGTGGCGGCGGCAGCGGCGGCGGCGGCGGCGGCGGCGGCGGTGGTGGCGCACGCCTTTAACCCCAGCACTTGGGAGGCAGAGCCAGGCAGAACTCTGTGAGTTTGAGGCCAGCCTGGTCTACAGAGCGAAATCCAGGACAGGCACCAAGACAGGCACCAAAACTACACAGAGAACCCTGTCTCGAAAAAAAACTTAAAAAAAAACTAAAGAAGAAGAAGAAGAAGAAGAAGAAGAAGAAGAAGAAGAAGAAGAAGAAGAAGAAGAAGAAGAAGCAGCAGCAGCAGCTCTACTTCTCTGATCCTTCAGCATTTAGCACAATATCTGACTCTGGGTTTTTTATTAGTAAGACCGTTTAGCAATTCGTGTTACATCTGGCACCTTGAACTCACAGAGCTCTGTCTCTGCCTCCAGAGTCCTGGGGATTAAGGGCATGCATCACTACAACCAGCTGGATGCACAGTCTTTAAATTGTACTAAAACAAACAAAAGTCAGTTGCTGGCACTGACTAGTGAGCTGACACTGAAAATCTAGGCTGGGGAGCTCAGTGACAGAGCACTTGTGCAGCATGTGTGATGCCCTGGATTCCATGCCAGCATTGTAAAACACAGTAACAAATAAAACAGCACTTGTAAATCAAGGGAAAGAATCAAGTATTTATCTTTAAAGAATCATTCTAGGAGCTGGAGAAATGGCTTAGTCCTTAAGAGCACTTGTAGTGATATATTGTGCACCCTAATAAACTTGCCTGAGGATCAGAGGACAGAGCCAGCCACTAGATTAGACATAGAGGCCAGACAGTGGTGGCACACACCTTTAATCCTATCACTCGGGAGGCAGAGATCCATCTCTGTGAGTTCAAGGCCACACCAGAAACAGAGCCGGCAGTAGTGGCACACACCTTTAATCCCAGTACTGGGAAGCACACACACCTTTAATCCCAGGAAGTGATGTCTGGGCAGAGAAAGGTATATAAGGTGGGAGGAAACAGGAACTCACCCTCTTTAGACTGAGGATTTCATAGAGATAAAAACTAGTTGTTGGCTGTTCTGCTTCTCTGTTCTTTCAGCTTTCACCCTTATATCTATCTGTCTTTGGGTTTTTTATTAAAAGACCATCTAAGATTTGAATAAGCACTATCTACTTTTCCAGAATGTCCTGGGTGCAATTCCCAGCACACACTCAGTAGCTCATAGCCATCTCTAACTCCAGTTCCAGGGAATCTGATCCCCGCTCTGGCCTCCAGGGCCACCTGGCACACACATGTTGTACATACATACATGCAGGTGAAAGCTTTATACACAGAAAATAAAAATAAATACATCTTCTAAAGAATCATTCTATTTAATAAATGAAGTAGCTGAACATGAATTTGGGAGCAACCCAGTAAATGCTAAAACCAAGCAAACGCACAGAATGCCATTCCTCCACAAACCCAATGAATAACGGATAGAGGTATATATCACCCAAGGGTGCCAATATCACAAAAAGAATGATAATCAAACATCATGTGCTTTCTGAGGAAAGAATTACCAACCTGAACTGTTTAAGCCTATGGCTCCATCTGTCACTTTGAGGAAATACAGACAGCAAGCACTACCTTGAGGAAATAAACCAAACCATCAGAGACTTTGGGAATGATAATAACACAAGTAACTCAGTTTGTTCATTAAATGAAATGGAAAAACAAAACAAACAAACAAAAAAATGACAGAAGGTACAGGAGGAGGTTTTTGACTAAAAGAAATTTAGAACTTAGAAGACATATAAACTAATTCAAATGTGCAGGCTTGTGGTGGTTTGAAAGAAAATGTTCCAAGTGAACAGCACTATTAGGAAGTGTGGCTTATCGGAGTAGGTGTGGTCTTGTTGGAGCAAGTGTGTCACTGTGGAGGCGAGCTCTGAGGTCTCATATATGTTCAAGTTACACCCAATGAAATAGACCACTTCCTGTTGCCTTCAGACCAAGAAGTAGAATTCTCGGCTACTTCTCCAGCACCATGTCTGCCTGTATGCCACTATGCTTCCCAAGATGATAATGGACTAAACCTCTGAACTGTAAGCCACCACCTCAATTAAATGTTTTTGTTTATAAGAGTTGTCATGGTCATGGTGTCTCTTCACAGCAATAGAAACCCTAACTAAGACAAGGCCATTATTTGAACTAAAAACAATCATTCTGATTGTTATGACCCATCAACTTTACTTCTGGGTACAGATCTGAAAGAAAACAAACTGCAGTCTCAAAGAGATAGTCTATATACCCTCCATCATGGCAGCTTTATTCATAATAGTCAAAAGCTAGAAACAAGCCACATGCCCACCATCAGAGAAATGATCAAACAAAATGTAGTATATGAAACAAGGGCATATGGTTCATCTTTGAAAAGAAAGGAGATTCTGACACGGCTACAAACTGGGTCAACTATGAAGATATTTATCTGAACTAAGGCAGTCAGAAGTAGATAAGTACGTATGAATACTTCTATGATACATCAAACTCAGAAACAAGAAGTAGAATGGTGGTTACTAGAGGCTTGGGAGAATGGGTATGAAGAATTGTTTAACGGGTATGAAAAAATCCTAGTTTGATAGGCTATATATTCAATACGACTGAAATGCATACATAAAATATGGTTAAAATGGTAAGTTTTGTTATGTGTATTTTATCACAATTAAAAAGGGGGGGACCCAAAACCTTTGTGCACCTGACTTCACCCCACCTGAGCCACACTCAACCTCCAGGCCCAGACCAACCCAATGTGCCCTGGCAGATCCTACTTCGTCAGCACCCTTCCAAATCCTCAGATCTAGTCTAGATCCTACATCTAATGCCTAGTCTGATGCCTAGTCTGATGAGCCCCTACCACAATGTCCCCAGTCTCCAGCCTCCTGTATGTCAGCCTAATCCCCTGCATCCACCTGACTTCATCCCATTCTCACCATATCCAAACTTCAGGTCTAGTCTGACCTGCACATCCTATGCTGTGTCCATATCAGACACAGAATAAGTGAAAATTCTGTAAAGTTCTGAAAATTCATAAATATGAAAGAAAAATGAAAACCCAAGACAAAGTCTATCAGTCTCTGCCAAAATATAGCAGTCCTATAGATTAGTCCTATAATGTCTAATGAGAATTACCTAGATGAAGCCCAGGACCCAGAACTTAAAAGAACAATCATAGGCCAGGTGTGGTGGCAAATATCTTGAATCCCAGCACTTTGGAGGCCAACCTGGTCTACAGAACGAGATCCAGAACAGCCAGGGCTATTACACAGAGAAACCCTGTGTGTATGTGTGGTGGTGTTGGGGACGACACATGACAAAACAAAAGAAAAGAAAAGAAGATACAATGAAATAACTCAATGAACCTGAAGAAAATAAACTTAAAGAGAATAAATGCCTGAGTGTTGCACAAGAAAAATACAAATAAGGCTGAATGAACCAAGATAATATACAGGGTTGGAAAACTAAGGTTCAATTAAGGGAAATAATAAAGAGAACTCAAACTGGAATGAAGTTGGAATTGGAAAACTTAGTAACCCAATTAGAAAAGTCAGAAGGCCTTACAAATGGAATGGATCAAAACATAAAGAAAAAGTACAAAAAGCCACGAGAGAAAAAATACAAGCCACATATAAAGAATAATAGATTATTTTTCAGTGGAAACCAGCAAAACTGTCAGCTAAAGTTGAAAGAGAAAGAAAAACTTTCCATGATACAAATAGGCAAAAAGAATTTGTGTTCAACAAACCAGCCCTAAAGAGAATACTGGAAGCAATACTTAGGCCTGAAGAAAGGAGTAAGCATAGAAAGAAAGAGACCGAAGAAAGGAAACAAAGCTATAATTCCTGAATCACAAGGTACAACTAACAATACAAACAGCTAAATAAATAAATAAATGAAATGACTGCAATCAATACCCACCTTTCAATAACAACTTGAAATATCAATAGCCTCAACTTTCCAATCAACAGACACAAAAATCTATCCTTGGTTGTCTACAAGAAACTTACCTTGGCTTTAAAGATAAGTACCACTTTAAAATAAAAGGATGGAAAGAAGAATTCCAAGCAGTGGGACCAGGAAGCAAGCAGGCATTGCTATCCTAATACATGACAAGACAGACTTTAAAACTAACCAGAAGAGGGCCGGGCGGTGATGGCGCACGCCTTTAATCCCAGCACTCGGGAGGCAGAGCCAGGTGGATCTCCGTGAGTTCGAGGCCAGCCTGGTCTACAGAGTAAGTTCCAGGAAAGGCGCAAAGTTACACAGAGAAACCCTGTCTCGAAAAACCAAAAAAAAACAAAAAACAAAAAAAAACAAAAAACAAAAAACAAAAAAAAAAAACCTAACCAGAAGAGATTAAGGATACTTCATTCTAAAGGGAACAATTAACCAAGAAGACATTACAATCCTCAACATAACTGCACCAAACTCTGGGGCACTCAACTTCATAAAAAGTGTATTACACAGATTAATATCAACCTATTAATATTAGGTGAGTTTAATGCCACACTTTCTCCAATAGACAGGTCATCTGGTGAAAAAATAAACATCAGAATTAAATAACATCATACATCAAATGGACTTAACAGATAACTACAGAATATACCACCAAATACTAAAGAATATATATTCTATTCCACAGCCCATGGAAGTTTCTCTGGAATAGACTATCCTGGAACACAAAACAAATCTTAACAAATTAAAAAACCTGAAAGAATTCCATGTATCCTATCTGACTTTCATGAGATAAACCTCACTGACAGTAAACAAATCTCTCCTAAGCACACTAACTCATGGAGATCAAACCACTGAATGACACCTGGGGCAAAGAAGAAGTCAGAAAGACATTTTAAAATCTCTGGAACTAAATGAAAATGAAAACACAAACTATTAAAACCTCTGGGTCTCATTAAAAGCAGTCCTATAAAGAAGATTTATAGCTACAAGCAACTACATTAAATGTCAGAGCACAAATTAATTAATGACTAATGATGTGCAGCTCAAGAACTTGTATAAATGAGAACAAAACAAATTCAGATCTAGTATATGGCAAGAAATAATAAAAATCAGAGTAGAAAATCATGAAATAGAAACAAAATAATACAAAGAATCACTGAATCTAAGAGTTGTTTTTCTGAGAGAAAAACCTAGATTCCCACCAACAAACATGCTGAGAAAGAGATCATGGGTATGCCCTACTCACAAGAGCCTCAAAGAACATAAAGTATCTAGGAATAAACCTAACCAAGGACCTCTACAACAAAAAAATCAAAAAATATACCAGACTTCATTAAAGTTAAAAACATTTGGTTATTTATTTATGTGGTGTTGGGTACTTAATTCCTAACCTAAATTTGGGTCTTAAACGACACCATTAAGGAAAAACAAAGTAAAATAAAACAAAACAACAACAACAAAACTCCCCTACAAAAGAGCCAGCAAGCTAGATAACCCAAGTTTGGTCCCTGGGACGCACAAGGAGGAAAAGAGAACCTACTTCTGTAAGTAGACCCCTGACTTTTACAGGTGAGCCACTGCATACACATACCCATCCACACACAAGTAGCACACATGAAATAAATGGGAACATTTTAAAAACAGAAAAGAAACAAAAAGAAAGAGTTTGAAAACATAGATTTCATTTAAGATTTGTATCTAGAAAATATAAATCCAACAAAATGACAAATAAAAATGAGCAAAACAATTTTTACAGAAAAGACACTTGACATCGCTATTAAGAAAATGCAAATCAAAGTCACAATAACACTTCATATTCATATACAAAAGAAACTCTCTTTTAAACAAGGTAAATGTTGATGATGTTAAGGACATGGAACCCTTATTTTCCACTATTGGATATAAAATGTTGCCTTTGACTGAGGATGAAGCTCAGTGGTCAGATGTGTCCTAGCTCACTGACCCAGCAGCTCTACTCCTGAGTATACCCAACAGAATAAGAACATATGGAACATAAGTGCTCACAGAACAGTGTCAATCTAAACATTCATCTATCAATAGAGAAAAATACAAAATGTGCTAGACCCATATAATGAAAAATTAAGTCAGTAATAAAAGGAATGAAGTGCTGATATACATTAGAGTATACATTAACTGATTCATATTTGCTTAGCCTGGGGCTAAGGGATAGTTAAGGAGGGTATCAGGAAAAAATTGGAATAGGTGCTTAATGAGTATGGAGATTCTTAATAGGATGATAAAAATGTTCTAAAAATTGAGATGATGGCAAATCTCTGCGACGTACTGAAAAACCACTGAAGTAAAGCTTTAAAAGGGTAAATTTATGGCATGTGAATTGTATAATAAAGTTGTTTTAAATTTCACAAGTGAGGTTTTTATGAAACTGAAAAACTGAACACTATTTGATAATATTAAGAAATTATAATTATATTTAGGTGAGATAATGGTTTTTTCAAAGAAAAATACAATTCTTATCTTTTAGATACGTATTAAAATATTTCTGACATACAAGATTTGTTTTAAATAATAAGAAATTGAGAGTGTAATAAATAAGATGAGTTGGCAAATGTTGGGTATTTAAAATGTTTTTATTATATTACAATGTCAACTTTTGAGTAAGTTTGAGAGTTTCTGTATTTAGAAGCTTAGAAAATGACAGTCATTTTTAGAGTGCTTAGGCTAGACAGCATCAAGTAAACTTGTTGCCACTAACAATGCCAACATCTCACTTTGGTTTAATTAATACAAAAACCAATCTTAACACCAATTCTAAAGTTTCTTGATTCTGTTGATTTCTAACGCAGAATGAAAAGTCAGTGGAGAATATAAGGGATAAGCAGCTTAATTCCTAGGAATTTTGTCGTTGTTATGCAGTTTAAGTTCCTAGGAAAAAGAAAGGCTTTCCACCACAGCTATAGTCCCAAACAAAGTCCTACTAAGACTCTTCAGTTTAGCCTGGTGGTGATGGCACATACCTTAAATCCCAGCACTTGGGAGGCAGAGACAGAGAACTCTGTGAGTTCGAGGCCAGCCTGGTCTTCAGAGTGAGTTCCAAGACAGTCAAAGCTACACAAAGAAACCCTGTCTTGAGAAACCAAAGACTCTCCAGTTTAGGGATGCTCTCACTGACAGCATTCCACGAGGAAAACACTCAAAAGAGTTACCATGCTAAGCCATCTACATGTTGGCAAAGCTGTCTCTGTCAAAGGCTAGATAGTAAGTATTTCAGACATTGTAGGCCATAGGTATCTGCCTCTGTTGCAGCATAAAAAGCAAACAGAGCTGGGAGGTGGTGGCGTACACCTTTAATCCCAGCAGGGGAGGTAGAGCCAGGAGGATCTCTGTGAGTTCGAGGCCAGCCTGGGCTACAGAGTGAGTTCCAGGAAAGGTGCAAAGCTACACAAAGAAATCCTGTCTCAAAAAAAAAAAAAAAAAAAAAAAACAAAAAACAAAAAACAAAAAAGCAAACAGAGATAACACCTAAAAGGATGAACATGGCAGCCTTCCACTGTATTGTTATGTCTAATACCAAGTGGTGGTGACTATTATAATACGAAATATTAGCTTCTGAGTAAGAATTAAAAAGATAAAGTATAATTCAGAGGTAGACTTTATGGCATATACTTGTCAGGAGGCTGAGGAGTTGGAGCCCAGCCTGGGGTACATAGTGAGTTGTAGGCGGCCTGGTTACATAGTAGAACACTGTCATATATAAGTGTGTTTGTCTGTGTGTAAGAAAAAAAGATAAAGAATGAAGGTTATAACAAGATCCACCATGTTTAGGAGATAGATGTACATATGAAGTATAGTGCTTACAGGTGTTTGGATCATCATGGCTCTTTGATCTCTCATTGTTCTTACAATATCTAGTGGATAAATTGGCTGATTGCATTCAATGAGACACATGGCAGTTTCCATAGTAATAAGAACCCCAGTCCTTCCAATTCCAGCACTAAAACAAAAAGAGAGACAGAGATATGCAAAGTTTCAGTTGTGCAATTGTTAAACTTGTGGCTTTTCTGCAGAAATATCAAAGTATCAAATCACAACAAAGAAAAACAATTTCATTTTAAGGTTTTATTTCATAGAGCGAGCAAGTTAATTATTAAATATTTTAAACCATTTTAAAATGCAAAGTAGATCTAAAACAATACATCATTAACAAATACATAAATGACAATTATGTTTTATAAGGTAATGTTTTAAACATAGTTAATTTATATCAAACTTACCATTGAGATACTTAAAAAAAAACCGCCCAAGACATAATCTATAAGCATAACTATGGTAGCTACTGAAGATTTCTTTACTATAACGAAGCCACAACACTTCACCATTCTTTTTTTTTTTTTTTTTTTTTTTTTTTTTTTTGGTTTTTCGAGACAGGGTTTCTCTGTGTAGCTTTGCGCCTTTCCTGGAACTCACTTGGTAGCCCAGGCCGGCCTCGAACTCACAGAGATCCGCCTGGCTCTGCCTCCCGAGTGCTGGGATTAAAGGCGTGCGCCACCACCGCCCGGCCACTTCACCATTCTTGACGCTGCATCTTACTTGTTTTTTAAAGAACTATTTTATTTTTATGTGCATGAGTGTTTTGCCTGCATGTATACAAGTGCACCAAGTGCATGTGCACCAAGTGTATGTGCCTGGTGCCCACAGAGGTCAGAAGGTGGTGACATCCCCAGCAACAGGAGTTACAGATGGTTGACAGTCACCATGTGAGTGCTGGGTACTGAACCCTGGTCCTCTGACGAACAACTACTCTTAACTACTGAGCCATCATCTCTCCAGCCCCGACATTGGCCTCTTAATTTTTTTTTTTTTAGTTAGAATTCAAAATGATGGGTTTCATGACATTTTCCATGCATAACATGATACTTTGCTCATATTTAACCTCCTCCCACTACACCCCTCATGGTCTCCCTCTACCATCAGTACCTTTTTTGCTTTCCTGTCATATATATATATATATATATATATATACATATATATATATATATATTTAAATCTAGATTCTCTATGATAAAAACATAGAACATTCTATCTTTCCCATTAACTCTCCCTCTTCCCTTCATCCTTGTAGTCCCCTTCTTACCTGCATGTCTTATGCATTCTTCTTACAGTGAATATCAGCAAAAATATTCAAAATCTGTCTTTCTAAACCTGGCTTACTTTAATTAATATGATCATCTGCAGTTCTATCAACTTTCTTATAAATGGCATTTTCATTCTTCTTTCCACTGAATTCATTGTTCATATGCACCACATTTCCTCATTCATTCATCTGTTGTTGGGCATTTAGGCTGGTTCCACATCTGTGCCATTGTAAACAGTACGGTAATAAATACAGACATCTCTGTTGTGTGTTGACGTGGCATTGGTGCTTCAAATATATACTGAACAATGGTATATATGATAGTTAATATTTGAGGAACCTACATACTGATGTCCACAGAGGCTGGAGCAATTTATAGTCTCAGAAGCAGAGAATGAGGGTTCATCTTTCTCCACATCCTCACCATTATATATTTTCTTGATGATGGCCATTCTGAGTGGAATGAGATGGAATGTCAAACCAGTTTTAATTTTTATTTCCTTGGTAACTAAAAGATGTTGAACATTTTTTCATACATTCATTGGCTATTTTTATTTCTTCTTTTGAGAACTGTTAGCTTCTGAATAGATATTTTGTTTTTGATCTTTCTAGATATTAATCCTGGCAGATCTCCAGTTGGCAAACAGCATCTCTTCACCCCACTGATTATTTCTTTTGTTGTGCAGAAGCTTTAAAATTTGATTCAATTCCATTTGTTGGTTCTTGCCATTACTTCCAGAGCTATTACTCTTTTACAGAAAGTTCCTGCTTGTGCCATGAAATGTTGACCTATGCTTTCCTCTAGGAGTTTCAGATTATTAAGGTTTTCTGATCCATTTTAAACTATTTATGCAGAGTAAGAAGTATGAATCTAGTTTCATTCTTTTACAAGTGGACATCCAGTTTTTCCAGCACCATGTATTGAGGAGGTTGTCTTTTCTCTAATATATGTGTGGCTGGTTACTTTTTATCAGTTCAATAGGAACTAGAGTCACCTAGGAAGAAACTTCAATTGAGGAACTGCCTCCACTGGCCTGGCCTGTGGGCATGTGTTGAGGGGTACGTTTTCTGAATTGCTGATTGATATAGGAGGGTCCAGACTACTGTGAGCAGTGTCCTTGGCAGGTGTACCCAGGCTATGTAAGAAAAGTAGATGAGGAAGTCAGTAGACGCAAGGGAGTACCCACTGCGGTAGTTCTTCAGTTTCTGCCTCTAGGTTTCTGCGGTGAGTCCTGACCCGACTTTCCTCCATGATGGAAAGTCAACTACTAAGGTAAAGTCAATCCTTCCTTCCCAAGTTGCTTTTGGTCAGTGTTTGATCACAGCAGAAGAAAATTAAAATAGGGCAGAGACTGGTCTAAGACTGAGGCCTTGCTGTGATAGGTCTATGTAGCTTTGACCTGGAAAAGTCATTGAGTATTTGGAGCTTAATGAGTTGTTGGAAGATAATGCTAAGAGCAGCAAAGATGATGGAGGCCTGACTTGGGAAGTTTCAGAGGGAATTGGAGTCTCTCAAAAGCAGTCTATCAGAGCTGTTTATATGATATTTTTGAATTAAGAACTGGCTGTTTCAGCCAGGTGGTGGTGGCGCACGCCTTTAATCCCAGCACTCGGGAGGCAGAGCCAGGCAGATCTCTGTGAGTTCGAGGCCAGCCTGGGCTACAAAGTGAGATTCAGGAAAGGCACAAAGCTACACAGAGAAACCCTGTCTCGAAAAACCAAGAAAAAAAAAAAAAAAGAATTGGCTGTTTCTTGTCAGCTGGGGCTGAAGAATAATTTGTGATTAACAAGAGACCAATACTACCAAAGAAAAAAGTATGTCTCAATCTTGTAAAATGTGTGCATTTACTTCTGGGTCCATTATTCTAGTTCACTGGTCTCCATGTCTGTTTCATGCCAGTATTCCACTGGTTTTGCCACTATAGCAATATAGTATAACTTGAGATCAGGTATTGTGATGCACTCTGCTTCTGATGTGGGTGTGGGTGTGTGCTATTTGGGTCATGTGAGTTTTAGGATCATCTGCTCCAGCTCTGTGGAGAATGTCACTAGAATTTTGACCAGGATTATGTTCAGTCTGTAAGTTACTTTTAGCAGCACAGACATTTTTACAATTACTCTGGCACTCCATGAGTATGGGAGGTCTGTTCAACTTTCAGGGTCTTCAACCACTTTCTCCAATATTTAAACAGTTTTATTGGAGAAGCCTTTAATGTCCTTCATTATGTTTATTCTTAGGTCTTTTATTTATTGAAGCTTTTGTCAATGGAACTCCCCTGCCCCAAATTCTTTGTTGACAAATCTGTTACTGATATATATGAAAGCTATCTAGTTTTTGTATGCTCATTTTTTTTTTTTAAATCCTGTTACTTTACTAAGTGTTTTGCAGAGCTAAATTTTTCATGGAATCTTTAAGGTCTCTCAAAAATCGGATCATGTGACCAGAAATTAGGGCTAATCTAACTTTTTCCCTTCATTATTTCTATCTTTTTTGTTCTCTTGTTTTATTAGTCTAGCTAAGATTTTGAGATTATACTGGCCCAAGTATACAGCGCTATACTGACTATGTAAGTTGTTCCTAACTAGAGGAAATGTGTTCAGGTTTTCTACAGTTAGTATAAATGTTGGCTCCAGGTGTGTTGTAGTTAGTCGTTATTATGTTGGGGGCATGCTTCTTTTGTCTTTCCTCTCCTCATCTGTCTTCTTCTCTTCACTTTTCTTTCCCCTCAGCCTCCTTTTGCTGGTTGTTGTGGTTGGTTACACTAATGTTGCTCTTTTCCCTTTCCCTATCTGCATTAGGAATTTCACTGTCTTACTATGTCGAACACGGTATGATGGGTTTAGGTATCCTTTGTTTATTTAGTTCTCTCATGAAACTTACTCTTTCCTGTGTTCTCTTGATTGAATCTATCTTTCCTACTCCCCTGTTTTTAGAATTCCTTTAAGTATCTTTTGCAATGCTGACTTAGTGGTCATGAACTGTTGTAGTGTTGAAATGTCCTTACTTCTGTTCATATTAAAAAATAGCTTTGTTGGATATAGCAGTTTTATTGGTTATTCACTTCCAGGGATTGAAATACAGCATTCTATGCTTTTCTGGCTCTAAAAATCTGTTGCAAGGTCTGGTGTGTTTGCCTCCTCCCCACTCTGCCCCAAACAACTTACTATCTCAACCATGCTTTTCAGATTTATTTATTTTGAGGTATATGTATATGTATTATGTGTGTGCATCACATGCATTCCTGGCCCAAGGAAGTCAGAAGAAGGCATCAAATCCTCTGGAACTAGGCTTACCCACAGTTATGAGCCACTGCGTGGGTGCTGGGAATCAAATCTAGTCCTCTGCCAGAGCAGCTGGTGTTCTTAACTGCTGAGCTATCTCTCCAGTCCCTATGCTTGCCTGTATAAGTGAATTGCTGTTTTTTACCTACAGTTTGCTTTATTTTGTTTGAGAAAGGGCTCACTATGTAGTCCTGGCTGGCCTTAAACTCACAAAGATCCCCGTGTCTGTATCTGTATCCACTATGCTCTCTTAGAGTTTTTTAATATTGTTGCTTGTTTTATATTTTGGCATTTTGAGTACATTGTACCATGGAGAGGTTCTTGCCTAGTCATGCAATTTGGGGTTCTAAATACCTCTTGGGCTTAGATGTTTATTTCTTCCCTAGATTTGGAAAACTGCTAGACTTTCATTGAATAGATGTTCTCGGCCATTAGCTGTTCTGTTGACTCCTTCCACTCCAGGGATTCCTAGGTTCTGTCTCTTAATCACATCTTACGGGTTGGAAAGCTATGGTTGGGCCTTTCTGCTCACTTTCTTTCAGGCCATCATGTTTGTACAGTAGTCTTCACAGGTGTCCGCAATCCTGCTCTTCTTTTATTGTTGTTGCTTCGTGTAGTCTGTGGGTGATGCTTTCTGCATTCAATATTCTCTTTACACATTTGCTCTACTGAGTTTTTCATTTTCACCATTTCTGTTTGTTTGATTAACCTCAATTTCTTTGATGAATATCTCAGTCATGTGCACATTAACTTTTCCATCCACTTTGCTTACTTTCTCCCGTGTTGACAGCTTTCTTTCCAAGTCCTGATATGAAATCCTTAGTTCATTCATCTGTTTATATAGGAAAACGTTTGAATTCACCCAACCTTTTTTTGTTGTTTTTTTTTTTGAGATCTGCCTGCCTCTGCCTCCTAAGTGCTGGGATTAAAGACGTGTGTCACCAGTGCCCAGCAAATTCACCCACCATTTTCTCTGTCTTAGTATTTTTGAATTCAGTAATAGAAGAGTATTTCTATGTCCTAATTGGTGCTTCCATTGGTGTGGATTTTCACTCCAGTTTTCTTTGGGGGTCTGCTTAGTGAGCAGCCTACTCTTGCAGGCTAGACCCCCAATACCACTAAGGGAGATGGAAACAAATTGGTTTATCAATAGTAACACCACTCTGTATGTTGTACAGTTAAAATTGACAAAAGCCCAGCTGGGCAGTAGTGGCGCATGCATTTAATTCAGCACTCGGGAGGCAGAGGCAGGCAGACCTCTGAGTTCAAGGCCAGCCTGGTCTAGACAGCAAGTTCTAGGACAGCCATTGCTACACAGAGAAACCTTGTCTCAAAAAACAAAAACAAACAAACAAAATTGATCAAAGCCCATAATATACCATCAATGACCAAAGAAGAGAAAATGGCAAAACTAATGGAAAATATACTATGAAGTCAAAAATTATTTAGAGCAAACATGGAAATAGCAGTAATGAATGAGATGAAGGAAAAAGCCAGGAAAGGAGAGAAAACAGATGCAAAAACAATGTTAAATAAAAGAGTAAAGACAAGTTATAAAAGGGGAGAGGAAAAAACAGAAGATTAAAAACAAAAAAAGAAAAAAGCTTGCTGAATAGTGAAAAATATAAACAGATAAACCAAAGAAAGGGAATTAGCCGGGCAGTGGTGGCGCACGCCTTTAATCCCAGCACTCGGGAGGCAGAGCCAGGCGGATCTCTGTGAGTTCGAGGCCAGCCTGGGCTACCAAGTGAGTTCCAGGAAAAGGCGTAAAGCTACACAGAGAAACCCTGTCTCGAAAAACCAAAAAAAAAAAAAAAAAAAAAAAAAAAGAAAGGGAATTAAAAAAATAAAAACATAAAAGTTGTTTTTTTTTTTTTTTTTAAGGCAGGGATGGGAGTACACATGTAAACCCCAGAACTGGGGAAGTGGAGGATTCAGTTTAAAAAAAGGTACAAGACCAGCACAGGTTACATGAGACCTCATCTCAAAAATGTTAAAATAATAAGAGAAAACAGTAAGATAAAGTTAAAAATATCACCAAAAATACAGTAGCGAAAAAAATCTAGAGGAAGCCCAAGGGCAAAAAAAAAAAAAAAAAAAAAAAAAAAGATGACCAGTTGGATCTGACACTTTCCATACTGGCTAAACTCCAGAGGCCCACAGGCTATCTAAGTTCACTTTATGCCAGGGGCCTCTGCTGGCCACACTTAGTCTCGCAGTCTAAAACTGAAAACTACACGACTGCTTTTATAAATTACAGTTTTGAATATCTTGTTATACCAACACAAGCACATGAAGATAAAGGAAGTATTTCATCAGATCTAAGTTACAATCAATTGTAAGACAATTCCAATTTCAGAGATATTAAAATAGGAAAAGAACTAAAAAACAGCTATGTTTTCCCTTTCCATAGTTTCTAACACTGTTATATTAGAATATTTCCTTTGTCTTCCACCTTCAGAGCACACTTTGGCTCTAAATACCACAGTATTAATCACAATAAAAGGCCAAAGTACAGTAGGTACTCCCCCAGCAGCCAGTCAGTCACTTCCTAAGGACAGGAAATCAAGTACCTGCAATGAACAACAACCGGCTCTTCCTTCCCAGCCCTCTTGTTGCGCACATGACAAACGAAGTCCAGAAAGTCACTGGAGTCGTCAGGTACCCCATGGTCAGGCCAGGCTGTGTACTGGATCTGAGTGAGTTGACGACTCTCATTTTTCTAAATGAGAATGAAAAGGCACACATTTTGACATAGGAATTCCCTTTAAAGTATAAACAGTCATGCCGTTTTAATTTTAGAAGGAAAGCAAAAACCACCTTCCCTTTTCCTCTTGCCATAGTGTATAAACTCACTAAAACCCAATATTTCAAAGAAATAGTTGTATCCTTTTGAGGACTAGTAATTTATATTACTTTTTTTTTTTTTTTTTTTTTTTTTTTTTGGTTTTTTCAAGACAGGGTTTCTCTGTGTAACAGTCCTGGCTGTCCTGGATCTCGCTCTGTAGACCAGGCTGGCCTTGAACTCACAAAAGATCCACCTGCCTCTGCCTCCTGAGTGCTGGGATTAAAGGTGTGCGCCACCACGGCCTGTTATATTACTACACTTTTCTAACTCAGCTTCTGTATCTATTAAGAATTTTGAACACGGCAGTCAAATCAACAGGCAGAAATAAATTAAGGTCAGAGAACTACTCAAAGGGTTACCTAAAGAGATTCCAGGTGAGCAAAGACGGTAAAGTAAAAACCTCTGTGTGAGTATGAACAAAAACTGAGATCATCTTTACATGAGGCAAGTGCAATTATCAAGACTAGAGGGGGAAGCCCCAGGAGAGTGAAATGGCTCAGCAGTTAAGATGCTGTGGCCAAGAATGAGGAGCTAGGTCCAAACCCTGAGACTCCCGTGGTGAAAAAGAGACCAGATGCTAAAAGTTGTCTTCCCTCCCCAGGTGCACCACGACAAAAGCACAAGCACTCACACACACACACAAGTGTGATACATTTTTAAATAAAAACTCCCAATACACATAGATTAGAAATGAGATGTAATAAAAACACCAAGTTGAGAAAGGATTAATTCTACTTGGTGACGGAGGGAGCAATGGTAGATGGAACTAATTAAGAACCTTGGCTCAAATCTCGATTCTGCCAGTTACGGCATTTAAGATTTCAGAGTTTCCTTCGTTCACGTGAAAAATGAAATGACATCTACTGCTCCACAGGACCATCATTAGGTTGACAAGGCTTTATGAAAAGACTAAATACAATCGAACTACTTATTCACACACTTTCAAACACGTAAAGAACATCATGCTGCTAAGTGTGGAAGTATGTAAGTATCAACTGTTTGCTCTTTCAGCATCATTCAATCTGGGGATGCCATTTCCATTCAAGGGAGAACATGGAAGTAAAAGTTAATCAAATCTTGGGAGTAGTACCTACCTGTCTGTTGTCTATCAATGTATATGCATTTATATTGGTAGAAAATCTCTTTTGTCGATTATATTTGGCTCAAATTTTAAAATTAATTTATCTTTGCAAGTTCTAAGGTACTCAGCATATACAAATAAAAATGCCATGGCTAATTATAGATAGACTCTAAAAAAAGGACATTGAAGATAGAAATCATTACACACACACACACACACACACACACACACACACACACACACCTTCCTCCCTCCCTCCCTCCCTCTTTTTCAAGTTATCTACTTGAGAAAACAAAGATGAAAATGAAGAACTATCTTAATGGTTCACCCTACAGATCACACAGGATGCCACCAAACACTTAACTGACTCTTATTTGAATGGACTGTCACTTTCCCCCATAACTTTGGCTTCCCTCAGTGTCAGCTTCCTGCTTCCTTCCTTCTATTGTGAGACAGGCTCTACCTCACTTGTCACCATCACACCCTTGGAGAAGAGGTGCTTCCCACTTTCAAGGGTTTAACTGCTGATGGAAAAGGCTGGGCCGTCACAGCTTGTGCTGCAGTTATTCCTTCTTTTGCCCCCTTTAGAATGACAGGCAGTGTTGCCGGGTGTGGTGGTGCAAACATTAAATTCCAGTACTTGGCCAGGCGGTGGTGGCGCACGCCTTTAATCCCAGCACTCGGGAGGCAGAGTCAGGCAGATCTCTGTGAGTTCGAGGCCAGCCTGGGCTACAAAGTGAGTTCCAGGAAAGGCGCAAAGCTACACAGAGAAACCCTGTCTTGAAAAACCAAAATAAATAAATAAATAAATAAATAAATAATAAATAAATAAATAAATAAATAAATTCCAGCACTTGGGAGGAGAGGCAGCATGAGTTTCTGGCCAGCCACATCTATGTAGTAATACCCTGTTTCAAAAACAAAGTGACACAAAATGATGGGCAGCTGTCAGGGAAAGAATGAATTACGGGTAGTGAATCTGAGGCAGACTGTCTCTAGAGCCTGCCAAGACTAACATCATGATGTCCTTTACATATATATTCCAACTAGGGGACCAAGCCGTGACTCATTAATCGGGGTTTGCTTTTGGCACTGGAAGCCAAGAGGAATGACTGTGGTAGACCTAAGAAGAGCTGGCAGTCAAAGAGCTGCAATGGGCTTGCTGTCAAAGACCTTTTCTTTCCCATATCACCAAAACTGTGATGTTGCTCTTCTCTACTACTGGAAAAAAGTGAAAACAACTTGACATCTTTTAACAGCTTTACCTATTGCCCCAGACATATCCAAATCTAATACTGATTGCACTAAATTTTTTAAGATTTATCTTATTTATTATATAAACAGTGTTCTTTCTGCAAGTTTGCCTGTACGTCAGAAGAGGGCACCAGATCTCATTATAGATAGTTGTGAGCCAACATGTGGTTGCTGGGAATTGAACTCATGACCTCTAGAAGAGCAGTCAGTCCTCTTAACCTCTGAACCATCTCTCCAGCCTCATGCACTAAAATTTTTTATAAGCAAATGTTATGAATAAGCAAACTAGTAACTAATAATATTTGCCAAACTCCCAATTAACTGATTATCACATTTACCACTAGAAGTGGAAAATACATTTATGATAATACAGAACAGTAATATTTATATAATTCCAAATTACCCCATTAAAGCAAACAGTTGATACTTACTTTTATGTGTGTATGTGTGTATGTGAATGTGTGAAGAATCATTCCTTTAGAATAGGGTCTCTCCCTGAACCTGGCCCTTGCTCATAGCTATGGTGGAACCTAGAAAGCCCCAGGGATCCTTCTGTCTCTGATTTCTCAGAGCTGGGGTTACCGGCACTTGCAGTTATGCCCAGCTTGTTATATCAGTGCTAGAATCTGAACTCTGGTCCTGAAGACTGTGCAGCAAGTGTTCTTAACTGCTGAACCATTTTTCTAGCCAACAGTTGAGTAATTCTTGTTTCCTGGTATCTATTACTCAAACTAAAAACATTTTTGGCTTTCAAAGTCTTTATATCAGTTCTTCTGAACATACACTCTTATTGACTTCTTACCTCTTGGTTAAACAGTGTCATCTTCCTGAAGATATATGCAGGATTTCCTTCCTCAGAGTGGCAGGTGACTTGATAGCATCCATAGGATGAGCTTCCTGTGGGTTCTGGCCAATACTGGTGACATTTAACCTGATTATCAACAGGATCGAATATACAAAATTACATTTTTAGGTGTAGGAATTTAAATTCTCCAACTTTCCAAGTATTTTAATTTTTAAGAACTTCCAAATTTACAGAAAATACACCTTTCACTTAGATCTTCCAACTCCTGATTTTAATGTGTGCATTTGATATTGTATGAATGTGTGTGCACATATATGAGTGTGCATGTGCACAAATGGGTGTCCTCCATCGCTCTGTAACTTTTCTGGAGAAAGGGTCTGTCACTGTACTTGGAGTGCATCCAATTTGGCTAGACGAGCTGGTTGGACAATGAGCTCAGGGATCTGTCTGTCTTTACCCTGGCCCTCCAGCTCTAGGGCTACAAATACATCTATCGTACCTAACTGTTCCATGGGTGCCGGAGATCTGAACTCAGGTTCCCATGCTTGCATGGCAGGCCCTTTACAGACTTAGCCATCTTGCCCAGTCATTATTCACATTTTACAATCCTGTTTGGCTATATTCCGATAGAGTTTTACCACAGGTGTGTGTGCACATGTGTGGTCTGTACTATATAATCCCAGCCTTATTATCATATAGCTCACCCATTTAAAGTGCAATTGCTTTTAGTACACTTCAAAGAACTGTGCAACCATTACCCTCACCACTTTTAGAACATTTTCGCCATACCCTAAACCACCTCCATACTTATTAGTAGTTACTGTGCATTCTATTCCATTCCATCCTCTTTCTCAAACATGGACTTAGGCATCTACTAATCTACTTTTTATACTTATGGAACAGTCAATCCTGGATGTTTCATAAAAGCAGAATCATACAATAATTTTTGTTGTTAGAACTTTTCACTTAGTATAATGTTCTCCAGACTCACCCAAATTCTAAAATCAATACTTCAGTTATTACTATTACCAAATATTCTTCAGTAATTTGAACATATTACATTTGATTTAGAGTATGTAAATCTCCATTTCATGGCTAATGTTGGGAAGGCATGGACATATCTTCGATTCCTTGAGTATATATAGTACTGAAATTGATGACTTACGGAAATACCATGTTTCACTTTCCAATCTGTAAGCAGAGCAGTGCTGCATTTTCTCCACTCTCTCACCAACACGTGTCATTATCTGCCTCCCTTTAACTCTAATCAGTCTACTGTATATAAAGTAGTGTCTCACTGTGATTTGGATTTACATTTACTTTTTGATATCCAGTTATCTTCTTACGTGCCTAACAGATATTAGTGTATCATCTTGGGCAACTGTCTATTTAGATCCTTTGACAAGTTTTTAAATGATCTTGTCATTTAACTGTTAAATTGTAAGGAATCTTTACATATTCCATAAACAGGCCTCTTGGATATACAAGATTTTAAACAAATACAATGATAAGAATTGTAACATTTCTATCACAAGTATGGTGTTAGGCACAGTCTGAAGTATTTAGCTATAATAATTCAAATCATGGAACCACAAGAGAAGATTAAAGGCTACAAAAGAATATTCTGAGTCCATAAACACAATGTAATTTAAAAAGAGCCCAAGTAATAGGTCAGATTCAACTACAGCTTACTCTGCCACGTTCAACTTGTGTGGTCAACATCACAACCATGGAAGAGCCTTGTTCCCAAGTCATTTGCCAAAAATCTTTACAAGTGTGCGGTAATGGCCCTTGACAAGCAATGTACTGGTTTATAATACTTGAAGAAGGAATTTCCATCTAAAAAGAAAAAGACATTAAAATTTTTGCATTTTGACTTTTACTATGATTGGGAAGATGAGAACCATCCATTAATGTTAAACTGAACATAACTTATTTCAATAAACTGATTAATACAATAATCTTCATTAATAATTTCATCTGTAAAAGAAATTTCTGGCAATGTCCAAAGTCATACATATTCATCATTCAATTGTTGGAAAGAGTAATTTAAAAACAAATTATTTTCCAAAACACTACTTTTTTTTGGAGACAAAATCTCAATATGTAGCCCAGGATCCCAGATATTACAGGAATGTATGACCATATCTGGCACCACTATGGCTTAAAGGATAGTTTTACAGAGAAACTTGTTTTAGAGGCAGAGGGTTTGCAAAGAATTTTTTTAAAAGTATCTATAAATAGTTTATTGGTAAATTTCCTAAGGAAAAAATAATGCATTTTAGCTGAATTATATTCATAAAACAATGTGAAGAGCTATTAGAATGATGTTTAAAATTATTTATAGAATTAAATAAGACAAATAAAATATTGGAGAATCACAATTGAACTACATTTGAGGTTCATTTTAACAAGGTGATATCTACACATAGCAATTCAGAGAATATCAAACGTTGTATACTTGAAGTCTCCCTCTCAAACCACCTTCAAGTTATTATCAGAGTGTAATTTGTTTTTCTAGTTTCTAGTACCTCTTTCACATAGACAGACTGTACACGACAACTACGACAACTATTTTCCTATAAAACTATTTTTAAAATATATATGGTATATATATATATATATATATACACACACACACACACACACACACACACACTATATATATATATGGTCCTATTGTTTGAAAGATAATGCCAAAATTAGTATCTAAATTTCTTTCTTTTAATGGGCCCTCTTAAAAAAAAAAAAAGCCTGTAATTTATTTAAAAGATATTTAAGGCATAATTTAAGACAAAAAAAAAACATTAACAATATGTTTGTTAGCAGTAACAAGGTTAAACTGAATACTTTTCTAAACTTGACATTTTTAGCAAATGTGAAAATAGGCCCATCTATAAGGGAAACAGAAAGAAATGAGAATACTGGATCAAAATGTATGCAGATTTCAGATTCTGACAATACCATACTGCTCTTCAGAGCATTTTTACCAACCTACACTTCAACCAAAAACACACAGGAATGTATTTCCATTGATACTTGCTAATATTAATTGCCTATAATCCTTTATCTATCATTCTAAGAATATCAATAGTCTGACATGCAAAACTGCTTTTGGTGTTTTAAACCTTGTCTTGACTTGAAGGCATTTTAAACTTGACCTCACTTGAAAGCATTTGACAGCAAAATCTGACTTTGACTGACCTAAAAGTTATTTATTTATTTTTTATTTATTTATTTATTTATTTATTTATTTTTTGGTTTTTTGAGACAGGGTTTCTCTGTGTAGTTTTGCGCCTTTCCTGGAACTCACTTGGTAGCCCAGGCTGGCCTCGAACTCACAGAGATCCACCTGGCTCTGCCTCCCCAGTGCTGGGATTAAAGGCGTGCGCCACCACCGCCCGGCACCTAAAAGTTATTTTTATTCTGACTCAGAATATTTATATAATATCAATATAATAATTACAGGGTTCTTATCCTATAGGCTGCTAGGGAAATTATTTCTTATAGCATTGGTACAGGGACTGAATATTCTTTAAAAAAAAAAAAATCTAAAAACTTTGAGTCCCAAAGCATACTTGACCCTAAGGCTTCATATGAAGAACTGGACTTGCATATGTTATCATAAATTTTTGGTCTTTCACTTTCATAGGTAATAATAGTACTTCTATGCAGTTTAAATTTGTACTTTGTTGTGAAAATCAAGTATACTTTAATTTAACTGTGTTTGATATTATTTTTCTAAGTTTTATATTAGTATTGTGGTTTTGTTTTGAAACGTGCATTGGTGTTTTGCCTGCATGCATGTCTGTCTGTCTGTGTGAGGGTGTCAGATCCCCTGAAACTGAAGTTACAGACAGTTTTGAGCCACCATGTAGGTGCTGGGAATTGAACTCAGGTCCTCTGGAAGAGCAGTCAGTGCTCTTAACCACTGAGCCATCTCTCTAGCTCCAGTTTTGCTTTTTTTTTTTTTTTTTAAAAAAAAAAAAAAAAAGTCTCACAAGTCATTATCTCCTCCAGAAGGAAGAGTTGTGTGTCATCTTGTATCACTCTCTTCCTGCTCCTTTGAGGAAGGGTCTCTCCTTGCACCTGGAGCTTGAGTCTAGAATTTTTTGATGGAAGCCAGCAAGACCCAACAGAGTTAGGATATCCTCCTAACTCTGATACCCCAGAAGCAGGGTTACAGGACACCCATCTTGTTCTATGGGTGGGTGTTAGAATCTTAACTCTGGTCTTCATGGTTGCACAGCAAGCTTAACTGCTTTGCCATCTCTCTACCCCATAATTGCTAAAGTTCCTATGTAACTTCAAAACAGGAGGAGAGATTTGCTGGTCATTTGCAGGCCTACCAGGGACGCAAACAATTTGAGTCACCGGATAAGCATGTTTCCAGCTGACATCAAATAAGGCAACTCTGTTTTGTTCCCCTCTTATACTGCCCAGAAGCAGCTGCCAGTACTGTGCAGTACCATATACTTCACATTTCTGTGTTTATGGTGGGTAACTGCACCATTTACAATCACAATGATGAAATGCTGTCTAGTGTTCTGAGGGGCAAGAAGATCTCCATGATGGTATTATTCATCATGGAGGAAGTATAGATTAGCTTTCTTCAAGTATGAGTTACACTTCAATGCTGTTGGCTATGCATTCAAAGTTAACAAATCAACAATATTAATATTAAATAAGTCTTTAAATGAAGTTATGTATTGATTAACTGATGAAAATATGACTATATACTTATAAAAACCTAACTTTCTATTTACCCTAAAATGATGATTCACTAATTCCCTAGTTCACCATTTGTACAAACTTGTAGAAAGAATCTACGACTACCTCAAATAGTGAGAATTAACTGTACATAAAGTAATATATTTTGGCTAAAAAAATAATCTACAGGGTATCACTTAAACAATACTGGCCACTTGTCAACAGACTTTAAAGCTACGTGACAGATACCCAAGGGACTCTTCTTACTATTCTCTCTACTTTTATAGACATTGAAAATAGCCATGAAGTTTACAATATTCAATGTTGCTTACATTTCCTCTCCTGCCTTACATCCATTTTGTTTTAACTGAGACAGGGTGTCTTGCTTTGTAGTCCTATTAGTCATGAACTTGGCAGTCTTCTAACCCAGCCTTTCAAGTGCTGGTTTTACATGTGCGCTAACAAGGCCCAGCCTATGTGTAAGATTTTAACTGGACAGCATTTTAAAAATTCAGACTGTCATTTAATCTTAGTACTCTTAAGTTTACCAAAATATAAGATTTTCCATTATCACCATTATTTTTAAGTTTTTGAGTGGGGGAGGTGAACAAGGATCCATGAGGCCCTGGCTGACCTGACCTGGAACTTTCTATGTGTTCAGGCTGGCACTGAACTCACAGAGAGCCTCCAGTCTTGCCTTCTGAATGCTGGGATTAAAGCCACCACACCTGGCTTAATTTTCTTTCTTTCTTTCTTTCTTTCTTTTTTTTTTTTTTGGTTTTCCAAGACAGGGTCTTTCTGTGTAGAATTGGCTACCTGGAAACTCGCGCTGTAGTCCAGGCTGGCCTTGAACTCAGAGATCCAACTACCTTTGCCTCCTGAGTGCTGGGACTAAAAGTGTATACCACCACCAAATAGCCTTGGCTTACTTTTTAAAACATTAATTTGATAAAATGTCCATATCTTCAAGTTTTAATATTCTATCAAAGTTAGACCTTCAATAAAAAGGAATTAACCTTAAAATTTACATTGGTTTCAATTATTTCAAATAACAAAAGTATAACAAAAAACTTACATTTATATAGTTTGCATTGATGTAGTCTTCATTACCTTTTAAGAGGACCCGTGTAGCATCATCTAAAAAATGTTAAAAGAAACAATGGATTCCTTTTTTGCTTTGATATTTTAGATTAAACCACCAAAGCCTGGCACATGCTAAGCACAATGCTCTACCACTGATCCACATTCTGGCCATAAAAATTTTTAATAAAGTTTTATTTAAAAGATTAAGCTTAATGATGGTAAGAATTAAAAGATACTCACAAGGCGAAATATCTCTGTATCTATTTTTGGAAATGTTCTGAGGTAATTTGGCACAAGACATTGTCATTCCAGGTTTTTTCCGATACAGTTGCTTTAAAAACAAACGAGAAACAGTCCAGTAAGTCATCAATAATTCTGTTGTTTTTGCAGACTAGCTTCTATTCTAACAGGAAACACCATACCCCCCATACACTATGATACTCTGAAAGAGTAGAGTGCTAGCCCAGAACTGTGTCAGTTCTGTAGCTTTTGACATGCATTATACATCTATGATATCCTAAAAAATCTGAAAACAATTTTGTTCATCAAAGTACCTGATATTTGAATAGCAAATCTGCAGAGAATACTTAGCTTTCTTTTAGTTTAGAAGTACTCACAATATAAAAACGAAGATTTTTTTAAAAGAAAAAAAAGATGCATGTCTTATATGTTTTATTATAGCATTTACATATAACATATACTAGAGAACAATAAATAATGATGGCCATTTTTTTAAACCCATGGGAAAATTTCTAGTTTTAGTAAAGATAAACAAATTAAGTTCACTATGACAAGATACTGCCATCTACAAATGTGTTGAAATGGATTTATAAAATAACTAATCTGGATGTATATAGCTTGTGGGCCACAGGCTGGACATGTCTGGTTTGAATATAGACATTCAAAAGTCACTATATACTCACTAATCAAAATAAAGGTTAGCAGTGAAGAAGCATTCTTGTACTTCTGAGATAAGGATCTGAGGGGTTTTAATACTGTACAGACAAAACTAGAGAAAGGCTAAATGTGACTAAATATCAACTTGAAACACCAAAGTGATTTTCTTTAACTTGAGAGTGTTGTTTATTTTACTTTTTGAGATGAGGTCTTTATTACATGTAGCCTGGGATGCCCTGAAGCTCATAAAAAGTCCACTGCTATGGATGTGAGAACAGCAAATGATGTGCGCTGTCACACCTGACTTTGCTCAAGCTGTAAGTATATAATACATCACCTTTCATAAAAGACCTAATAAATTACAGGGACTCTTTTAAATTTTGAGAGGGGTCTCACTCAATAGCTTAGGGTGGCCAGAAACTCACTATTGTGGACTGACCTTGAACTCAAGAACATCTTCCTGCCTCAGGTTTGCAAATGACGAGTTTACAGCTATAAGCCACTATTCCTGGCTCTTATCCTTTTTTCAAAACGACATTTATTTATATAGGCATTGTTAGAATTCTGCCCTCACTCCAGCTATATGACTGCACATGTGCAGTTCAGGAGTTAAGCAAAGGGTCTTGTGTCTTACATCATCAGTGTGCGCTGGTGACTACGTGCGCATGGCATGGTCACACAGTCAGTGCATGGATGATGTAGTTCCATAAGCTCGCTTCACTGGGAGCCCTTACAAAGCCAGATGCAGACCTCACTCTCTCTCTCTGCCCTCCCCCATCTTTCTCTCTGCCCTCCATACAAGTTCTTTCCCAGGCCTGGTCTTTTTGTTCCTGCTCCCCCCTCCTCCTAATAAAGCTCTCCGCTACTAAGCAACTGGGTTCTGTCGTGACAGTGACCTTTCCGCCGGTAACCAGCGCCACCATCAGATCCGTTTCTCATTCTTTCAGGCATAATTAGTATTATGGTAATAAATTTAAAAACTACATTTTAGAACTCAATGTCAACTAGTTCTAAGGCTATCATTTTACCTTATAAATCATAATACACAGTAGGTTAGGCTCTTACCACGCTCAAACTAATTAGCACATACTGATTTAATACAAGGATATCACTTACATCAAACTGTGCCAGTACTGTTCCAGTGATAAGCCCCTCAGCTAGCTGGATCATTGACTCTCGCAGGGAATGGTCATCTTGATGGACACTATCTAATGGGGCTTTCTCGGGAATATACTGGAAGTCTGGCTCACTTTCTAATTTTTCTTCTACTACATCATATACAGCTAAAATAAAACAAAAAAACATAGACAAGAATCTTAATAGAATTCAGTAAGAAATTACCAGTTATTTTCTATAGATTCAGTTATTAATAATTCCTCTGGATCTAACTGATGCCATTGTGTAGGAACCAAGGACGGCTGTGGGGTTGAAAGGCTTTTACTATTCCTTTGGTGAAGAAAAGGGTTCTTTAGCCATATGCTTAAAATTTGAAGAGACATTAAGAAAATGAGGCTGAACTAGAGAGGTTAAGAGGACATGCTGCTCTTGCAGAGGATTTGGGTCCAGTTCCCAGCATCCACATGGCAGCTCATAACCTCCCGTTAATAAGTTCCAAGGGATAGATATCCTCTTCTGACATTCTTGGTATCCGGTGCCCATGTGATGTGTGCGCCGTACAAGCGCGCACACACACACACACACACACACACACACACACACACACACAAATATATCTTTACAAAAATAAAGAAAATGAGACAGTGTTGAGCTGCAGATCTGAATAGACCTCCCCTTAATTTCTAGGACATGGGTCAATAGTACAAACAAAAGTCTGTACACTATTATATGTACGGATATGTTGGCTTTTTTTTTTTTGTAAAATGTTAGCTTTTTTACATGTAAAATGAACACAAAGCTAAACAAACTTGTTCCACCCTTTCTCCTTCACTTAGTCACTACATACACTTCATCCTCTGTTAGTATAAGGAGAGTTCAGATTCCAGATGTTGGACCTATAAATGCCAGGCCTACAACTTACCCTCACTTCTCCGTCTCAGCTCCATTTTAAAGAAAATTTGATTTTTGTTGTTTTTACATGTATGGGTGTTTTGCTTGAATGTGTATATGTATACCGAGTGCATGCCTGGTACCTATGGATACCAGAAGAAGGCATCAGAGCCCTTGGAACCGGAGTTACAAACCACTGTGAGCCACCATGCGGATGTTGGAAACCAAACTCTAGTCCTTTGTAAAAGCAGCAAATGCTCCTAATTGCTGAGCCATCTCCAGCTCCTTAACTCTACTCTTTAGAATGGGCTCTATTAACACACTCATGAACAGTCCATCCATATGTAAGTATGTCTATTCTCTGCAAATGACTGCCTCTTAGCCAATTTGCTGGATTAGGAAACACCATGTAACATACTTGGGATTAAAAAAAAAATGATAAATCCACATTGAAAATGAGCAGAGGTCTCAGTCTAGAATCCTTTACAAGGTTTAGCTGGGTTCCTCTTGGAATTTAAAGTATAAAAGAAACAACCCAAATTACAAAAAGGCCTTTGCCATGATAGAGACTTCTGTTTATATTCTGGCTCTGTGCCCAACATGAACCTGTAGGCAGGTAATTGAATGTTGGAGAATATTTTCAACTATAAGCTGAGAGTAATTTACCTATCATGTTTGCTGGCTCTGATGATTAAGTGAGAACATTAGACAACAGCCTAGATAGAAAACTTTTCAATAGCTACTAATTGTTGTCACGGAGAGCTACAGGAGCTATTGAGAACAAAAAGGCAAAACTGAGAGATTGTTATTGTTCCACGAACTTGAAGCTGTGACAGAAAACACATAGTATGAAGCTTAAACAAACGAGTTCCTCAAAATTAATAGGCTATTAATGCCTGTTTAATATTCTTAGAAAGCCAATTCTAGGATTATACATGGAGAAGAACACAAAATACAGAAGAGGAAAGAAAATGTCTGCTTTATCCAATTTTCTTTAAAATACATCTCACTGTGACGTTCTCACACATGAATACAATGGATTTCAATCATATGCACCACTCTCCTAGATTCATTCCTACTATAATAAATATGCTCTTCTACATTTACACTTATAAAATACAAGTCTGTGCATTAAGTACATGTCTCCTGCTGTTCACATATCTGCTGGTGGACACAGCTTCCTGCATGACGTGGCTACTGTGATCGTGCCACAATGACTATAAATGCAATAATGCTAGTACATCCAGATGTGGCTTTGACATGACTAGTCCAGAGAGCATCACCTACGGCAAATATAGTTAAAACTGCTTTGTTGTTGTTGTTGTTGTTGTTGTTGTTGTTGTTGTTTTGACTATAGCTTGCTATTGGAATTTTCTAGAAGTAGAACAGATTTCTCCCCATACCCCCCCAAGAGAGGGTTACTCTGTGTAGTCCTGGCTGTCCTGGAACTCACCAAGAACACACAGAGATCCGTCTGCCTCTGCCTCCCGAGTGCTAGGATTAAAGTGCGTGCTATCACTACCTGGTGGGATTTACTTACTCACTAAACAAATATTCACTGACTACACAACACTACTACTAGAGTGGTTGAAGAGGAAAGCCACTTTAGGTATGGTAGAATAAGCAGAGAAAGCCTTCCTGAATGAAGCAAGAACATGAGTTACATAAAAATCAAGATTTGTTTACTAAGCAAAGCAAACAGCAAGTACACAGGCCTAAAGTATATCAGGTTGGATGGAGCTTTTGGGAAACAGTACGAAAGCCACTGGGCCAACAGAAGTGAATATAGTATGAATGGGAGATAAGAGAACCAAGATTTTGGATTGTTTTCTCCAAGAATGATAGATGTCACTGTCATTTGAATAAGAACTCACTTGACATGCTTAAAGAAACCTCCTCTGGCTACCATGTCCAGTAATAAACAGTAACAAATTATGACAAATACTCAGGGCTAAATAGAGGACTTACCATTAGGTCGAACTAAAAGCACGAGTTCCCCAGAATGTCTCTCACAGCTAGCTTTAATAAACAAGACTACTTGATCATGGGTATGTTCTGCAATGTCCCGACCATTGATCAGTACCACTTGGTCTCCTTCATTCAATCGAGGAACACAGAGGTCAGCCTGTAATATAATGTAGAAAAATGTTCAGATATGCACATGGTATCCTGAAAATATGGAAATTTACTTCTTATAGACTATAGCAGGAGGACTAAAACTACATATAGAAAAGCATCCATTCAAGGCTAGGAAGATGGCTCAGTCAGGCAAGTGCTTGCTAGGCATGCCTAAGGGCCTGACTTCCAATCCCCAGAAAGTATATGAACATCAATGCTGCAGTGAACCTGTAATCCCAGTACTGGGAAGTCAGAGCAGAACCCCTGGAGCTTGCTGGCTAGCCAATATGCCAATCAGGGAGCTCCAGGTTCAGTGAGAGACACAATCTCAAAAACTAAGGTAACAAGGTGGAAAGTGACTGAGGAACAGGTCAGCCTCTGGTTTACACACACACACACACACACACACACACACACACACACACACACACTTTCAACTATTTAAAAAGCAGAAATATTCTATTTTGTTTTACAGCTTCACTGAATGAATTCCTTCCTCATGGCAGATCATGCTCATAGAGATTCAGAAAAGATGTCAAGATGCATATATACAAGCAGCCTTTACTTTGTACTGTTTAAATATATACAATTTTAGTTCCCACAGCTTAAATAACAGTAGTTTCTAAATGACAAAATTTTAGTTTTCAGGACACACTGTGAATTACTGCATAAAGTTAATGCTGCTAGTGCTTCAGTCCAAAATGATTATCTCAAAATCAAGTACTGGGGCTGGAGAGATGGCTGCTCTTCCAGAGACTCAGGTTCAATTTCCAGCATCCATACTGGGTGTGGTTACAGAGGAGTTAAAAACGGGTTAACAGAGGGGCTAAAGCCCTCTGTAACTCCAGTTCTAAGAGGGAGTCAGATGCCCTCTTCTGGCCTCCAGAGGTACTGCAGGCATATAGTACACAGACATACATGCCAAGCAAAATATCCATACATATAAAATAAAAATGAATTTTAAAAAATTTCTTAAAAGACCAAGAAGGAACACATCACACTTGTCAAAGCATATCCATTAGTCAGTTTGTGACCAAGAAGCAAAGAACACAGCTGTGCTTCTCTTTGATTCTCAGTGGAAAACCATACAATCATCTAAAAGAGGAACCAGCCAGAAAAGATGAAAATAAAAGCTAAGTAAAGAAACAAAACATGATAGACCCCAGAAGTGACCTTTGACCTGAGAAGACAGGATGGTGGAAATGTGAGCAACTCTGCTGTCTGGAGCTCTAAGTAAGTAGTTATTTTCACAACACCAAGGTGTCAAAGAACAAAACACTAGAAGCAGATGCAAACGTGAAAGATTATGATACTTTGCTAATATAAGGTAAGAGCCTCATTCTGTAGTCTCAGTTTTATAACGTACTATTCAAACTACTTGAGATAAGGACTCATAAATAACTGAAACACTACTTTTCAATATTTCTGATGTTTTGGACTACCTAACATTTCTTGTGTTCCTCAATATTTTTATAACAGACAGCACAAAAGAATTTAATGTATAGAAAATAGATCTAAAAGTCATGAAAACAGTGTAATTTTTCCAGCTGGTTACCAGTCCATGCATGATTTCACCTTGCACGGCAATCTTTACAGTTCTGCACTACTGCAATACAGACTGGCTGAATACTGAGAAAAATCACCCCGTAATAAAGATAAAGGACACAGGGTAGAGAGAGCTTGGCAGTTAAGAGCACTGACTGCTCTTTCAGAAGACATGGGTTCAATTTCCAGCACCCACATGGCAGCTTACAACTGTCTGTAACGCCAGGATTCAACACCCTCACAAAGACACACATGTAGGCAAAACACCAATGCACATAAAATTTAAAAAATTAATTAAAAATATAAAGGAAATAAAAGAAACAGAAATATGAATTGTAGAGAGCCACAAGAATATATTATAGAGATTCAGCTCTGTATTAAAGCTATACTTTGACTGGCCAAGGGTCTGTCAAAAGGCAAGCCATTTATTATGAATATTTGGTATTATTCAGCCTTTAATGTTTCAGTTGTCTTCTGCTATGAAATTCTTGCGTGCCCAAACATTACCAGACCATTTGGCAAACAGGCAACTAACTCCCCCACTGAGCCTAGGAGACAAGCTGGCTGAAGCTGCATAGCTTTGTTTCTTGTGCAAATGATGCCTTGAGGCCTAGTGGTTCTCCAGAGCAACTGACTGAGTACAAAAGAGGTTTGTACATATCAAGGTGGAAGGTAGAGCAACATTCCTGAGGAGGCAGAGAAGGGAGAAGAGAATTACACAGAGGTAAAGTAGATAGTAAGGCAGAACTCTTGTAGAGTTCATCAGTGCCAGGAGTAGAGAGCAAGTAGGGATGAAGGGAGGAGAAACAGAGGATGAAGATGAGGCGGGAAGCATAAGAGCTTAGTTGTTAGCAGGATTTTGAGGGAACAGTAAAAGAGAGGCAAAGAGGAACTGAGTGTCAGGACGGAACTGAAGCTATGTAGACAGGATTTCATCCCAGAGAAATAAAGTAGACGGATAAAGAACTTGGTGTAGCTAGATTTATTCTTGTCCTGAATACCTGATGGAGCTGTAGCTGAGTAGATAAAGTTTTGTCTTAGTGGAATACAGTTAACGGACATTAAGAGTGAGCATAGTATATGTAGATTTGCTTCCCTCAGATATCCCACTCGGGACATAGCATTATCCCCAGACCCCTGGGCACTCCATAATGACTAACATGCTCTATGGAAACATAGGAGACCAAGCATAAAGATGGCAGGCCAGGTAGTGAGAAAAAGGCTATGACAAAGGGGAGGAGAAATGGATCCAACTTACTGAAATTTACTGCAAACAGTTTGATAATACTCAGCAAAGTAGTGTGACCAGTGTCAAGAACACTGCTGTAAAGGTTAAGCTCATCCACTGCTTATGAGATGTGTAATCTTAGAGACCCAACACTCTGAGAAATGTAACAAGGAGGTAGTTATCCTGATTTATGTTCTAGAGTTGTGAAGATAAAAATGAGGTTAATTCAATCAAATGTTTTTAAATCTCAAATATTCAAATGTCAACCTTATTGTTTGTTTGTGAGGTTTTTCTTGGTGGCTATTTACTCAACGAAGTAGATGGCAAACATCTATATATTCCTTTATGTAGGGAAATGCATCTATGTATCAGTTTGATTCTATGCTTTTAAAAATGTGTGTTTAGGATACCCAGAATGAAGCAGAATGGTTGCTACAGTACTGGGAGAAGTGTTACTTCAGCAGAAAGAGCTGTCCTATCATATTACTCTGTGGGTAGTATTCCGGCAGAAAAGAGGAAGTGGTCTATGTATTAGAGGATATAAGTCTTCTATGAGTCTTTTATTATACCCATTTATCACTGATGGGAACTTTCTCATAAATTTAACCTGCCTTTTGTCAGATATCAGTTTTTATTTGCATTTCTTTCTGATCTGAAAAGTTAAAACACCTGCATATCAGATAAATTTCGTAAGAGGAACAGACATTGATTACAAAATTTCCATACAGAAAGAAAACAATTACTTTAATGTGAATTATCTATTTCTGAGGTACCCATTACACAATTTAGAAAAAAAAAAGACTGACATTAAAATACTGAACTAGGTTGGGCAGGGGGTGGGGGAGAGGGTAGGGTAGGGGATTGGGGTCGTGGCTCAAGACTTTAATCCCACACTTGGGAGGCAGAAGCAGGCAGATTTCTGAGTTCAAGGCCAGCCTGGTCTACAGAGTGAGTTCTAGGACTCTGTCCTGGAAACCCTGTCTTGGAAAAGCAACAGAACAAGACAAAACAACTTTTGTTTCCTTTAATTATCTTTTTTAAAAAAGGTCACAGCATGGAAGACTGTGGTGGTATCTAAATTAATGAAATAATTTAAAAATGAGAAAGTTCTACTGCTTCAATATGTTCTAAATTCAACCAACATTTCAAAAGCCTAATTCTACACAGCAGAAGGGAGTAAGTCACCAGCAATATATACACCTCATAAGAGCAAAGCATGTTCGATGTCATGACTCAGATAATTAAATAGGAAGAAAAAAAGAAAGTGAAAAATACCAGTAATTCCATTTTTCCAAGAGAAAGCTTGCTAATATTTTAGCATGTTTCCAGATAACACACTAATAAGAATTATTCAATGATGAACAGAAAATTCATGCCTGAGGAAGCTTAATGATGAGTAACAGGGGGATTCATTGTTACAGGCTCAATGTTCTTAGAATGCACATATTAAAATTTCAAAAATAATCCCATATCGTATTCATTTAAAGTTATATTAAGCTGGGCAGCACATGCCTTTAATCCCAGCACTCGGGAGGCAGAGCCAGATGGATCTCTGTGAGTTCGAGGCCAGCCTGGTGTATAGAGTGACATCCAGGACAGACACCAAAACTACACAGAGAAACCCTGTCTCAAAAAAACCCCAATAACAACAAAAACTAATTTTAAAACAAAAAGTAGGCAAATAATGTACTACTGCAAATGAAAAAAAAGTAAATAGCCACAACAAAAATCTGATGAACTCCATCTTCCTCTGCATTTGTTGAATGAGGAGGTTATTTGGATAGAACCCTTTAGCACTGCAGCCAGTGATAGCTTCTTTCTAAGACAGAGAGTTAATTAAAATGTATCTGCCCCGCAACTTACAATATGGTACTTAGCATTGAGATTTAACATTTGGCACTCGACAAGTTGAAAAGTAAATTTTAACTTTCTTCCTTTATTTAAGCAAATAAAAGTGATTTATTTTTATTTTATGTGTATGAGTGTTTTGACTGTATCTATGTCTGTGCCCCACAAAAATGCCTGATACCTGTGGAGAACACTGGATCTCCTTGAAGTAGAGTTACAGGCAGCTGTGAGCTACTGTGTGGGTTTGGAGAATGGAGCCTGGGTCCTCTAGAAGAGCAGCCAGTGTTCTAAACAGCCAATCCATCTCAATGATATTTTTTTTTTTTAAAGTAAAGTAAAGGGGGTGAAGAAATGGCTTTGTTAAAGCACGTTCTGCTCTTCCTCCAGTTCCGAGGGATACAATGTCCTCTCCTGGTCTCCACAGGCAGCAAGCATGCATGTGGTATACACACATACAGGCAGGCAAAACACTCACACATGCAAAACTTATTTTTTTTTAAAAAGTACAAATGGGGTTGGAGAGACAGCTTAGTAGTTAAGAGCCCTTGCTGTTCTTGTAGAGGACCCATTCCTAAGACCCACATTGTAGCTCACAACTGACCATAACTGCAGTTCCATGTGGATGCTATACTGCATTCTGACCTCTGAGGGCACCACACATACACAGAAGGTGCACAGACATACATGCAATCAAAATATTCATACACATAAAAACATTTTAGAAAGTATATTTGTCTTTTGTTTGTTTGTAGCTCTGGTTGATCTGGAAGTCTCTGTGTAGACCAGGCTAGCCTTGAACTCAATGGAGATCTACCTGCCTCTGCCTCCTAAGTGCTGGAATTAAAGACAGGCAACCATCACACCTGGCCCCAAAGCATATATTCTTTTTTGTTATTCGAGAAAGGTTTTTTTCTCTGTGTTGCCCTGGCTGTCCTGGAACTCGCTCTGTAGACCAGGCTGGCCTCGTGGCTTCAAACTCACAGAGATCCACCTGTCTCTGCCTCCCAAGTGCTAGGATTAAAAGTATGTGCCACCACCACCTGGCCCCAAAGTATATATTCTTAAAAACAGTATGCACAAAAAATTTAGGCTAACTTACAGGTGTTCCAGGTGCTACTCGGGACACAATTACAGGCATCTTCTGATCATATCCTCCCTGGAAAACACAAAGAAAGTTAAATACTACCAAACTAAGAACATCCTAATATAAAAATTAATTAAGACAAATTCCAGATTACCTTTACATTGAACCCAAACCTTCCATTTTCATCAGGTTTCATTTTGATAAGAACAAGATTATCATTTGGAATGCCACCATTAGGCTTGAAAAGACAAAAATAAAGAATTTTCAGATTATAAATAAAGTATATCTTATATCTCCTTGTATTATCTATGGTATGTAAATAATTAAAATTCTAAGAAAAATGTTAACTGAGGAAAGTAAGTTTCTTTGACTAATAACTTGAAGATGCATTCTCTCATTCTTCCTTCCATTCTACTGGCAAGAACACTGGCAAACGGGAAGTATTTGTCATCTCCCATTCCTTTCATTTATGTAATACTAGTCAGATTTTCATCTCCACTATTCCATGACTAGATTAAGACAACAAATATTTTCCCATTGCTAAATCCAGAGTTAAGTCCCAACACTTATCTTATTGAATTACCTGCAGCATTTAACAAGAGTGATCATTTTCTCTTTGGGTTCCTTTATTACATCCTGTTGCCTACTTTTCCTTCTACTAGTCTGCCTGTATATTCTCTGTCTCCTTTAATCTTCCTTATTCTTATAATTTGATGGACTGGAGGCTCAGTTTCTAGAGCCTTTATTTAGGTAACTACACACATTTTTTGGTGATTCTCTAGTTTGTGTTTTTTAAATATTCATGTATATGTGTGCATGCATGGTTGTGTGTGGAGGTGCACATGTGTGTGCAGGTGTGTACGAACCTAACTGTGGAGGCTAGAGGGCAACCTTGGGCAGTACTCCTCAGGTGCTGTCCATCTTGCTTTTTGAGAGCATCTCAAACCAGGGACTTAGCATGTAGGGCTAGGCTGGCTGACCAATGAGCCCCCAAGGCTCCACCTGTCTGTACACTCTGAGTGCCTGTGGAGTCATCATTTAACCAACTAAGCTATCTTCTAGCCTTTACTAAAGATTTTTTAAAGAAACAAACTAGACTGTAAGTTATATAATAACAACTACCATGTGGTAATTGTCTTTGCATACCCACTACCATCAAAATACAAGTTCAGTAACCATGAATGAATCAATGCATGCAAGAAGAGACACATAAACATCACCATAAAGTTAGTACTGGAGTTGTCATTTTTGGTAAGAATTCTGATCTCTTTTGATTAAGTCTATTGTAGTGGAACAGTACATGTGAGAAAATAGAAAGGTTTTAACTTTTGGTAATGGGAGAAGCTCTGAGTAAATAAACAAGAAGGCAGGGAGTGCAGTAATCAAAGGCCTTTGACACTAGATGCTGAAGCCTACGATGGACTTTCCCTTTTGCATCTTATTTAATTTCCTAATGTCTCTTTAAATTTCCTGAAACATATCTGTATATATCTGTGCTTGCTTTTTTAGGAACACAGTGTATTCTTAAACTGGTAATCTCACTTACAGCTTATTTAAATCTTCTTGAGAAAGTAATTAATAAACCATTAAGATTCTAACAACTCATCATTTTATTGTATAAAAGCATATTCTGGAGAAGCAAAAGTTATAAATTATTTTGTAAGATGTAGAATGCACATACACTATTAGATCTGTAACAAATTTTAAAAAGTTGGGGAATATATCTGCATTAAGAAATTACATATTAAAATAAGTATTTACTGAATTATTAGAATTTGTTCTGGAAGCATATGTATATTTTGTATACTGAAATTACCACTAAGTTGTTAAGACATTAACTCAAAGCAATGGGCACTTTATAAATGAAGAAAAAGATAACTCCATAATGGTATAAATCATGATCAAAGAATCAGAAAAAAAGACAAAGTACTATAATTTACAACTAAAACATGCTATGGTTTAAAATAAAACTGCATTCAAGCTTTTAAAAGTTCCAAACAAAGTGAGGCTACCTACAGTGGACTTTTCAGGGGAGGAGGGCACATCAAAGGTTTCATTAGTATGGTTTACTAGATCTTGCTGAGAGTGGGAAAAATGAATTTGGTTCCAACTGTTTTTCTTAGATTGTTTGGGTGGTAAAGCTGGAGGCTGCCCATCTTCAGGGGTCTCTTGTGATCTAGGTAAGAAAAGGGGAGAAGAAATGAATATTTTTTTGTCATCATCTGATGGAAATACCTTATTTAAATTAGGTCAAGCAATCCAGATACCAACCATGTCTAGTATGGAAAGGCTTTGAATATATTTACTTGGAAATGCAACTTTTTAATAATTTTTTAAATTGTAAATCTGCTTTTAATCAACCAATAAGCAATTATCAAATACCTTAAAGGTATTCATTCCTATGAAGATATTTATTAATTTGTTGTAATAATGTACATACCTTTCCAAAACAGTTTTTGTTTGTTTGTTTGTTTGTTTGCTTTTTAAATGTTTTCAATGGAGGCATGGGTAGCCAGAGAGTATTGTAGGCAAAGAGAAGTCAAAATAGAATTTCGGAAGGTAAGCCTCTATTCCTGTGGACACCATGTACTTCAGACCCATGGCCCAGAGGCTCCCTGAGCTGGAACTAACTTCATGCCTCCTCACTGAGGAAGAGCTTTCATGGTTCAAGAAGGCTCCACGCAATCTTCCAAAGGAGGAAGGCAACCACCAGTCCTACCTAACTATGGCACCTATGAACCACAACCACCAGCAAGGCACAATAACCCCTAAGGGTATATAGTGGCACACACATCTTAGTAGTAACCAACAGCTTTCTAATTGGACTTAAGATCCACTCAACAAGAGAGAAATCGTGCTTGGTCCTGGGAAGCTAGCCAATTACCCAGGGATACTAGACTCATAGATCTTGGACAAGAACTTATAACCACTACTTTACTAAACTAGCATAATCCTGAACTATACTCTAAATATTCGTCCTTATACAAATGGATAGGTGTAGCTCTCACTCCTCATCAGGAACTCTTGGTAACAGATGGAGACTATTACAGAAAATCTAACCAATTAAAATGCAGAGCTATAGAATCCAGTCCCAATGGATACATCTAGGTAATACCTTCTGCACCTAAGGCTCAGGGAACATTGCAGAAAAGGGAGTAGAAAGAGCCAGAGGGTCAGGGAGTTCTGTGAGACTGTGTCTCCTAGGAATATCAGAAGCCACACTCACCAACATGGCTTCCTATACATGAGCTGAACAAGGACAACAACAACAGACATCCAAAGGGCATGGGGAAAAGCTCACAAGGCCTGAACTCTATACAAAGAACTACAGATAACTAAGGAATGCTGTGAGTGGGAGTAATACTCTTCCAGGGACAAGCACACCAGTTATTTATCCAATACCAATGGTTAGCCCTGAAAACATACAGACCAGTTACACACACACACACACACATTATAACATTATATATATATATATATATATATATATATATATATAAAATGGAACATGCACATTATATATACACATATAATATATATACATAATACATATAGTATGTATATATATATATGGACACATACACACGTATGTAACAATTAATGAAAAAGAGGCCATGAATTTGAAAGAGAGCAAGAGGGGATTTATGGGAGGGTTTTTAGGGAGGAAAGGGAGGGAGAAATCATGAACTTATATTATAGGCTCAAAATAAAAGACCAAAACAAAACAAAACAAAACTCTGAGAATTGGATGTTGAACAGAAAAAAACCTCCTGGTAGGTATAGTCTAATGACTTTAAATTACTGTCCTCCTATACCATGGCTCATGAGGTTAATAAATGCAATCATGGTACAGAGACTAGAGTATTAAGGTCATCATTGAAGAGACAAAACTTCATAGAATCTTGTCAGGTGAGAAGACAGCAATTTATAAAAACATTAAAGACTCTCTAATTTGTGGCAACAGGAATTGATATTCAGCAAGAGATTTTAAGGTAGAAATCATAACTTTTAAAATCCAATAGTCTATAGAACATAACTTGTGATTTTCCACAAGGGCCTTCCAGAAGGAAGAACCAATGTTCAACTTTTATCCTACTATGCTGGCATCCATGAAAGTAAGCTTGGAAAAAAGAGAGCAGGAACGGGAATCTTTTTTCCTCTTAAAAATTTGCATATATTAATTCCAAAAATTTAATGGATCAAAAGTTTTATTGTGCTATTTTTATATATCCAATGTATATTATGTATTTTTCTCACATGGTTCTCCACTATCCTCTTCTGTCCTAATGTCTTCCTTGGCTTTGGTCCTTTCTCAACAGTCTCCTTTTAAATTCAGATTATTTGTTCCTTTGGTTTTGTTTTTTGAGTTCTTTATTTGTTCTGAATACTAATCCATTTGATGAATATCTGCAAAGATTTTCCTCCCATTCCATAGGCTGTCTCTTCACTCTGAACAGAACTTCTTAATTTGATGCAATTCTGTTTGTCAATCGTTGCTGTCCTATTCTCCTGAACTACTGGAGTGCGACTCAGAAACGTGCTGTCCACACTTGTCCGAAGTGCTTGCCATTGGTCTTCTGCCATTAGTTTCAGGTCTTATATTAAGGTCTTTGATGTATTTTGAGTTGATTTTGCACAGAGTGAGACCAAGAAAACTAGTTTCAGTCTTTTACATGTGAATTTCCAGTTTCCCCAGCATGATAAAAAAAAAAAAAAAAAAATGGCTGGGTTTTTGTTGTTGTTGTTGTTTTTCTTTTTATTAATTGTGTGTTTGTTGTTGTTGTTTTGTTTTTCTTTTTATTAATTGTGTGTGTGTGGGGGATATTTCCCTTGTGAGACAAGGTCTCACTGTATCCAGGCTGGTCTTGAACTGCCTGCTTCTATCTCCTGAGTGCTTTGATTTCAGGTGTATGCTACAGTATCTAATTAAAATTGGTTCTTTCTTAAATTTATTATGTGTATGAGTGTTTTATCTACATATATGTACGTATATCAAATGCATTATAATGCCAGAAGAGGGCACTGGATTCCCTGGCACTTGAGTTAGAGATAGTCATGAGCTGTCTGTCATGTGAGTGCTGGGAACTGAATCCAGGTTCAGTGCAAGAACAGCAATGTTCTTAAGTGAACCATCTCTCCAGCACTGAAAATGGTTCTTGATATACTCAAGGATACAGCTAACCAAGAGCTAACCAAGCATTACTCACTTGGAGAACTGATAATGGATGCTTAAATGATGCTATCATTTTAAAGACTACCCTTTGCCCTTCTCCAGGGATGACATCAGGCTTGTCCATATATGACTTGCTTCAGTGGATGAAATTGGATTGAAGTAGCATGTGTCATCTTCAAAGGGAAGCTTTAAGAAATAGATCCTGATTCATTATGACTCTTCTTCCTTGAAGAGTCTTCCATGCCATGAGACTAGCCACGCCCCCCCAACCAGAGACTTGGCCTGGTATGAAGATAATATGGAACAGAGCCACAACTGATGAATGATGTACAGACAGCGATGACAGCAACAAACATTTCTTCTACGTCAGTGAGGCTCAATTGCTACGACAGTACAATTTAACCCACGATAACAGAAAGGTCATAACAGGAGCAACCTTGTAAACATTCTTTCCCTTGGCAGTAGAGGCATGAACTTCTTTAGAAGGTGGCTGCTAGAAACCTGATAGTTAGGGAGGTAGTCGAGGGTGGTGGTGGTGGTGGTGAGGTAGGGTAGGGGATTCAAATTGGATAGTATGGCTTAATGGCTTCCCAGAGAAGTTTGTGCTAAGGAAAGTCATGAAATTTTCTAATCTGGCATAAAATATAACTAAGTATAAGTCCACAATAATGCCCACTCATCTAGGTGTCTGTGTAAAACAATTCAGAGACCAAACACTCTAAATTTTTTTAAAAAGAGTATCTTTTACTATCTGACAATTTCATACATATTCATACTTGGTCATATCCATCTTAATCCCCCCCATCCTACCCCCCACACATTCCCAACACGTTCCCCTCCCTCATATCCTCCCCATTTTTCTTTGATAACCCACAAATGTTATAAATTCTGGTAGATCTATTAATTACTGCATCAGGGTATGTACCCTTTCTCTTCAATAAAAACTTCCTTAAGATCTACCTTCATGACCGGGGATCACAGGTTCCTTTTTTGTTTTGTTTTGTTTCTGTTCCTTTCAATTGCCAAGAAGACAAGCCTCTGAGGAGTAATGTATTCAAACACTGCTAGTCCAGAAAGTATTTCTATGATAATGAATACAGGCTTGGACCATGGCCTGCATGGTATGAAGGCAAATTAAAAGACTCCCTTTGGTGAAACCTCACCAATGTCTAAAATGTAGGCATTACATGGCCCCCAAATCTAAGATTTTTCTGGCCTTGCAAACAGCTGTTTGCTCAAGATTTCGCCTCAAAACCAAAGGCTTAGAAGAAAAGGGTGTGTGAGGCTGAAATTAGCTGGCAATAGAGTCAGAGAAACTTCTCTTATTCTTGTTCTGGCCAAAATACATAGCAGGATCAATGGTCTGCTGTGGAATAGCTAAGTGCTTAAAGCTGATGGGTATGGGCATAATAGTAGCAGTGCTCAGCTATGTGAGAGAGACTGCATGGATATGAGATATTTTACAAATACTGTTAAATCCACATTTCTATGGGTTAAAACAGTTTAAATATACACCATTAAAAAGCTGTAGGTTCCCCCCCACACACACACATAGTGTACTTCTGATTAGAAATCATTGTCCTGGATAGTACTTGAAAATTCAGGGATTGTACAATTTTGGCCAACATACATTTGGCCCATTCATTGTTTTTAGAAAATGTTAATGAGTACATTTTGAAAATTATATACAATATGGACTTTAAGAATGAAAATCCAGACGCTTTGGGAAGAATGTGTATGAATCATCAATTGTTAAAAATTGAATAAAAGCAAGAGGCAGCTGATGTTTTTTGCATTCCAGGCCACATAAATTCCCACCCAGTACTATCAAAAACAAAAGGTAGAATGTGGTGATATTATGTTTGTGCTCTAACAAATAAAGCTTGCCTGATGATCAGAGTGTGGAGATAAGCCACTAGATAGTCATAGAGGCCAGGCAGTGGTGGCACACACCTTTAATCCCAGCACTCAATAGGCAGAGGGAGACAGATCTCTGTGAGTTCAAGGGCACCCTGGGCTACACAAGATTGATCCAGTCTAAAAGAGAAACGGAACCAGGCAATGGTAGCACACACCTTTGATCCCATTTGGGATCTCATGCCTTTAATCCCAGCACTAGGGAGGTGGAGACAGGAAGTGACATGGCCGGGTGGAGAGAGGAATATAAGGCTAGAGGAGACAGGAGCTCAGTCTCTTTCAGGCTGAGGAGTTGGCAAGATAAGAGGTGATGGCTGTGGCTTGTCCTTTTGCCTCTCCGATCTTTCTCCCTATATCTGACTCTGAGTTATTATTTATTAAGACCAATTAGGAGTCATGTACAGTAGAAAGTTTATGAGGGGAGACACCCAAGGCCGCCTGCTAATCTGCTACCCTCTAAGACAGACACTAATATAAACCTGAGTTATGAAAGGTAGTTCTACTAATGACTCTCATTTTCTAAGATATATACCAGGAGATCATGTCACATTTAACTCCAGTCACTAGTGTCAGCCCTCCACTTAACCTGAAACTTCACTTTAATTATAAAATTTTGGCTTAAAACGTAGGCTTCTTGACTCTTTGGCTAATTTATACTGATGCTGAGATAACTTTTTAAATAAAACACTATACTAGACAGATGACTCAGTTTGGACATGAAATACTCCTTTGGGGCTCATGTGTTAAATATTTGGTTCCTAGATTGAGGTAGTTATGTTGGGAGGTTGTGGAGACTTTAGCAGGAAGGACCTACCTGCAGAAAGTAGTTACTGGGGGTAGATTCTAGGTGAGTACCCAGTCCCTGCTTTTCTGCTTTTCTCTCTGCTTCCGGACCACTATGAGTGAGTAGTCTCTGCTGCACGCCCTTGCTGCCGTAATGTTCTGCTTTACCATGGGCCCAGAATCAACAGCCAAGGATTCTAGATTGAAATCTAGGAAACTGTGAACTAAAACACATCTTTCCCTATCTTAAGTGGTTCTCTCAAGTATTTGGTCAGTTATGCACAAAAATGACCAAAACACTAGTTAGTGCTCAAGGTAAATTAAACAGGCAGTTTAGAAAATACATGCAACCTTTCAAGGATATAATTAATATACAAAAATAGAACTGTTTGGTTAGGTCTTAAGACTTACTTCATACTTTTAAAGTTTCAATTTCAGAAAATATGATTGTCAAAACCCAACAAAAAAGTTAGTTATCATTTTTAAAGTAATAAAATATTAAATTTCTATCAATTCGCTCTCTTGTCAACTAAGTTTTTACAAGTTTCATTGTGTATGATATATCTGTTATATTCTTTCATTCTTTATAATGTAGACAAAGACAATGTCTTCTTAAAATAACCTAAGTTACCAAGGCTAGACTTTTACATGTCTTGGCAGCTTAGCTTTGCTTGGCATAAGTACAACCATGGCTAATATAGGTGGTCATGGTTTTCCAGAATAGCTATAACACTTTGCAGACTTCTTCATCTGTCTTTTATCCCTACCCTAAGACCTATTTGTTCTTAAAGACTGATCATATTCATTATATACTGTATTATATACTCCTTTCTCTTCAACAAAGTATTTCTTACTCATCTGTTATTGTGTAGGTACCTTCCTTCAATTATGTCAAATGTATATGTTATCTCCACTACATAAGCTGATAAATCAAGATGTTGCATATTAATGTGAGGATATGCAGACTATGCATTAGACCAATGGCTATCAATACTGAAATAAGAAGCTATTGATATATCAATCAGTATAAAAATAATAGTAGGAACCTACTTTAGAAACAATGTGGATAGTCAGGAGTAGTGGCACACACTTGAGGGGAGGCAGAGACTTTAGATCACTGAGTTCAAGGCTAGCCAGGACTACATAGGGAGACCCTGTCTCAAAATATGAAAAAGAAAAAAAGAAAAGAAAGATGTGGGCATGCATTCTATAACTGAGTGTGGTAACCATCTCACTTATTCTTCTCTTGATATTTTTTGTTATATATTCTGTTCATATTTATGGTTTCTTTCCTTTAAAAAAAAAGTCCAGATGACTGTCTTACATTCTCCTACTTCCTAACCATATTGCTATATTAACTGAACAAATATTTGAGAGTATACACTAAAAATTAAAGAATAGTCAGTAACCAGAGGGTTAAAGAGAAGAGAGGCAACAAGACATTTAAAGGACAAATAAATACATTTACAAATATGTATTCATAATTATATAAGTAACCTTGTATCAAGTACTCTAATTTCCAAGATTATTTCAAGTGAAGCAATTTAAGGTATTTGAAAATAAAGAATTAAGAAGAAAAATTGAAAAGGGGTCTTACGGTGATGATTCCAGAACTATGCTATTAGCTTGTGTTGATGATGGAGATCTCTGATTTACAAAACCATCACTGGGGGATGTGTGAACCACATGGTCTACCAAATGACCAACTGAAGACGGCCGGACCCGGGTCCCCTCTTGTGTGAATGCAGAACTCCGACTAAATGAAGAGAAACAAAGGCTAAACAAAAGTATACTTTAATTTGAGTTTTCCATGGTTTTTGATTATATAGTTTCCTGAGAAAGTGGTATCTGTTTGTGTGTGTTTTAAAGAATTGTTGAAAATGCAGAATCTCTAACAGTGATATAAACAGAAAGAACACAAAATCAAGACTTGACTGCAGTCTATAATCGGCTATAAGGCCTTACACTTCACTATTATCTCTACCTAGTATTACTAGGTTTTAGTCACGATTAATCTGATGCCTTATTCAACATTTATGAAACTGACTGGAATAAATGTTCAGAAGTAGATTCTAGACTCAATTACTTTTTCTTCTTGATGTTTTTAATTTGTGGAATTTGAATTCCTATGACTAGATGATGAAGAACCCCACTATCCTAACTGGCAGTTACATAAATATCATCATTTTAATTATTAATTGCAATAGTTAGTAACTGAGCATTTTTCTAAGTATCTTTCATTTGTTATGTCATTTAATTCCACATTAAGACCATAGGACACTTACTATAACAAGGATGCTAGGATTAAAGGCATGTGCCATTATGTCCGTCTACAAATAGGATTTTGCAGATGAGAAAATGGGATGGAAATCAACTTCAAGATTTAAATATTGACTCCAGAGCCACTGCTTAATCACTGTGCTGTACTGTCTTTTTTCCAGATCATCCTTAACATTATTTCATTTCCTAGAAAACTTAATGAGAGCTATTATTATTATTTAGATCATCCCTCTTACATTCCTTCCACCCTTTCCTCTCCCTCACACCTTCCCTAACCCTCCCTCTTCTAATATAGGCTCTCTGAGGAAGTCTTCCCTTTCTTATTATTATCTATACCCAAACCTGGCAGCTTTGTGAGAAATGCTAGACTACAGTACACACATGGTTAGAGCTACACCTCATCATTCTTGACCCAGCTCTACTTGAGCTTATGGGGCTACTTTTAGAAATCTTTTTCTAGGCCACAGGAAGTGCTAGAGCACTGAATAACAATCACTCAGACAAAGCATTTTCAAACAATTTATACCCCTTTAGAAATCCTGGTGGAGCCAGGAGATGGTGGCACAGGCCTTTAATCCCAGCACTTGGGAGGCAGAGGGAGGAGGATCTCTGTGAGTTCAAGGCCAGCCTGATCTACATAGGAAGTTCCTGGACAGCCAGGGCTATTAACACAGAGAAAGCCTGTCGCAAAAAAAACAAAACAAAATCCAGATGGAGATCTACATGGAAATGGACTCCATAAACAACAGTTCTATGAAATTTTAAAGTCATGACTAAATCCTTAATTACCCTTCCTGTGAAAGCCAACTGCTAAGGAAAGTGAAGGTTATCCTTCAATCTATTCGTTCATTCCCTAAAGCTATTATTGTAGGCCACTTTAACAGTAAGCAGCAAGCAAAGAGGAAATAATGCTTGAAGTAACACCAATCATGTTTGGGTCTGGTGAGGGAGCTAACCAAGTAAAGGCATCTGCCACCCAATCTGAATACATGATCTCAATCCTAGGGACCCATATAGTGGAAGAATTGACTCCCCTAAGTTGTCTTCTACTCTCCACATGCCCACTATTACATACATGCATATGCCCTCACACACATACACACACACAAAGTAAAATACAATAGAACTTTTTTTTTGAAAATTTGATCAAAGGATTTAAATTTTTATATATTATAATCTTAAGGCAATAAGATATGTAGCCAATAACTTAGAAGCAAAATGCAAGCATAATGCTGGCTTGCCACTTACTGATTGGGAGTTCCGGGTGGAGACCGGGATGGGAGGCTTTGTGTTTCTAACCTGTCATCAGATAATGAATTTCTGCTAACTACTTCCCAATCCATTAATTTCCGTGCCAAAGGCTTACTTGGAGATCTGTAGAAAAATTTGAATAATACATAGAAAAGGTTTGTTTTTATATAACATGTACCTATGAGTCAAATCTTAAAACTCATTTTAATAGATCATATTCAAAGAGTTTGCTTATAAGAAATTCATTGTTTTGATAGTATATATCAAATAATTTCAAACAGGATATATTTGCTTTACATGACAAAAAAAAAAGAAAGGTGGGGTTAGGAAGAGTAAGAGAACAAGGAATACTAAAAAAAGAAATAAAGAAAAGCAAAGGAGAAGTTTGCTACCAAACATTTTCTCGAATCATAAAGTTATAGATCTTTGCTTACGTCTATTCTGTAGTTCTCAGAACGTTGTTTATCATGAGGTGTACTGAACAAGTCTCACCACATTATCTCCTCAATGACTTTTAATTCTGAACCTCTGCTTCAGTGAGGGGAGGGCAAAAAATGATAATCATACAGACTGCATCTATAATTTTTTCTCTTTTATGTAGAGTATGGATAGTGAATGTCTTTCTCTTTCTTTTTATAAAAACATTTTAAAACTACTATGTCTTGTGGTGGGTAACAAAAGGATATTTTTTAAAGATTTCTTCTATTTTTGGTTATGTGTATGTGTGCCTGTGTGTGTGCATGCATGTAAGTGTTGGTGCCTGCAGAGGTGAGAAGAAGGTATCAGATCTCCTGGAGCTGGAGCAACAGGCTGCTGTTAGGCTATCTGATATGAATTCTGGGAAATAAACTTTAGTCCTCTGCAAGAGCAGCAATGGTTCCCATCTACTGAGTGATCTCCCCAACACAAAAGGATATGTTTTATTATCTGTTGTCAGCTATCACAGTAATAAAACAGAATTAAGTGACCTGCCAAGAAAAAAAGATGCTAATTTCCACAGAGCAAATGGTATAACTGTATTCAGAGACATAAATCCTTAGAATTTTAGGAATATTAATAACCAAAGTTTTTAATATGCAAATTCAAGTACTACTCAAAACTCTTCTACATAAATGTGTACTTTTTGATATGTAGAATTATTCTGGAAATTAATTAAATGAATTAAGTGACTTAAATCACCCAATATGACTTTTAATCTCAGTAATAAATTAAAGACCCGTAAAAGTCATGTATGTTATTTTGTTACATCACAATAAAACAAACAGATACCATCACACTACTGCAAAAGTTAGATCATACAAATTGAAATAGAAACACTTATTGGGCAGGGCTGCCACACCTAGGAACTGGAAGTGGTCTTGATAGCACACACAAAAGCTGTGCAAGTCCAAGGCAGACCCAATCCCGCTCCAGCGGAGCAGCTCCTGGCAGTTCTTAGCTGCCAGGAGAGGAAGGGTCAGCTTCCTCTAACAGTGTAAAAGCTGATAAGTCTACCAAGAATATTTGGGACAGCACAAATTGGTCTTGATGAAGAAAACAAAATAAAACACAAAACCATGACAAACACAAAGTTGGAGGGTAAAGGAAGTAAGGCGTAGGTCTAGGAAGAGCTGGGTGAAAGAAGGGGAACATGATCAAAATATATTATACAAAATTAAAAAAGAACTTATAAAAACATATATTAAAAGGCAACCAACTTTTTTCAGTGTTGGCCCATTCTATTCAAAGATCTTCATTTGAGGCCGGGTGGTGGTGGCACACACCTTTAATCCCAGCACTCGGGAGGCAGAGACAGGCAGATCTCTGTGAGTTCGAGGCCAGCCTGGGCTACCAAGTGAGTTCCAGGACAGACTCCAAAGCTACAGAGAAACCCTGTCTCAAAAAAACCAAAACAAAAACAAAAAACAAAAAACTTATTCTATGAATTTTATTTTCAATTTTTTTCCAATAAAAATAAAGACTGTACTTAGTACTATATGTACTTTTTAGATTATTGAAAGTTTTTTGCCTTAAAAATTGTCCATAATTTTCCCTCTTGTCATGTACTATGTACATACTTTTATATAAATTAAGAAAAAAATATCAGGAAAGGCACAAAATAAATGCAAATTTAAGTAATCCAAATACATCCAAACAGTAAGATCATTCAAATTCATTTACTGTGTTTAAATTTGCAGTTGCAGCCTAAAATTTCCTTTGTGACACATTAACTACACAAACAGAATGGCCTGAGAGAATAGCAATGCTCAGCAAATGGTATTCCACAGTGGTTTAGGTCCATAGCAGGAAATACTAAAATAATCATGCCTACTAGGTACACTGAATGCTAATTCTGGAGTATACTAGAAAAATTATTTAAGTTTCTATACTCAATATCTAAATTCATTAGTGCAATAAGGTCTTTATGTCCTTCCTTATCACTTCAATTCTATGACTTAACAGTATAGTTTTCAGTGCAATGTTTTAGCGTCTTAAAAGTTTGTTAAGTTATGAAGAATAAATACTTAAAATCTAAATCATACAAGTATCCTATCATTTCAGTATCTCATAGCCAAACACTCTTGGTTTGGTCTAATCTCTTTTAACTCTAAAACCAATGGGCATCTTCTAAAAGAGACGTAGTGTTACAGGTAAAACAAAGAAACCAACAAACAAGCAAACAAATAAACAAAAATATGGACTCAAATTTCATTTTCCAAATGTAAAGTCAAAGTAATTTAACCACAGATACTTCTTCCTATCATTATGAGTTTAAGTCACAGGACTTCTTGACTTCAACTCAGGACACCAGTAGACTCAGTCCCTCACAATGGAGGACACATATTTCAATTAGTCACACAAATGACAATATTATGTAATGTCTTCAATTTAAAAAATAAAGTCTTAAAGTTACCATAATTTACTACCTTTAGTCTCTTAGTGTTAATATTTAATATTTACAAACTATTCTTTCCTCATATAATAGACTAAATGTAAGCTGTGAGAACCAACGAAGATAAATTACGAAGAGACAGAGAAAAAAAATCATTTGAAAATCCAGCATACTTACCTAGTACAAACTGTCTGAACACTTTATTCTTGGTAACGAACTAAACATGTTTGGAAATGTCTAGAATTTAAAACTAAACTTCAGGCATTTTAATTTATTAACAGTTTTAACCTCAGAGACCCACCCACTTAAGTTTGCTGTCTATGTTTCCTGTTCTGTTCGGAAATTTCAGAGAAAAAAATACCACACTGTTAGCAATGTGGTTGAGTTTATTTTTTGACCATGGCACCTTATTTTTCTGTTGAGCAGAACCTTATTTTCCTCTCTTCCTCATAGAATATTATATGATAACTGAAAAGTGTGAAAGCAATTCAAAGAGTTAATACATAAGAGTGAAAGGGGGGATAAATATTGGTAAAATTTTTCCTGTAAAATTTAAAGATCTTTTTTAACTTTCTATTTATACTGCCATCTAAAATTCTGAGAGACAAGAAATCTGGAATTCTCAACCAAAATGACTTAACACTTTGTAAGACCTTTAGAGAATTGTAGTAGCTCTGTATGAGGGAAGAGTCTTACATAGAACAATCTCAGGAAATATAGTCTTAAAGAGAGACAGCAATCATTAGGAGAGTCTAGCACTATTGAAACTGCTCCCCAGGACGAGATCATATAGCTCCAAGTAGAACTCTTGCCTAGCATACTTAAGACTCTGGATTTGGTAACCTAGCACCTTAAAAAAGCAACACCTATGCCCTGTCCACACACATACCCCAAAAAACAAAGACAGATATATACAAACTTTGTACCATTTTAATAATGAATATACAAAACAATGAAGATGAAGGCATATCTGCATATTTCTAAAATCTAGTATGTTAAAAACCACTAAAATAACATAATAATTTGATTTCTAGAAATAGGGGAGTACTGCAAATAAGAGGCAGTATAAAAAGCCAGAACAAATTCTTTCTAAATTTGAATAATTATTTTGACAAGTGTTGACAAGAAGTAAATTTTTATGGGCAAATGTACAGAAAACATTTTTTTGGGGTGGATTTCGACACAGGGTTTCCCTGTGTTGTTTTGGTGCCTGTCCTGCATCTCGCTCTGTAGACCAGGCTGGCCTCGAAATCACAGAGATCCACCTGGCTCTGCCTCCCGAGTGCTGGGATTAAAGGCCTGTGCCACCACTGCCCAGCCAGAAAACATTTTAATAACAACGTTTACTAAGCAAATCCTCTTTTTCCAGGTCTATACAACATTCTAATTGGAGCAGTGGTGTCCAAGATAATCACAACACACACACACACACACACACACACACACACACACACACACACACACAAATCTCTTGAGTGTATGCAAGGAAAAATCTTGACTAATACCACAAAGTTTGTAGGGCTGTCTTGGATGATTTATTCTTCAAGTCACTAGATACTGTTGAGTCTTTAGAATATAATGAATTGTCACCCATTGCTAGAAACAGGGAGCAATTTTTACTTTGGAAGGAATGAAAAGAGAAAAAGCAAAGCCAAACATAAAAATATTTCTTCTAGAAACACAAAGCTGGAAGGACTTTTGGACAGATATTTAGAATAAAATTTTGACCAAGTAAAATTCTTTTGTTGTCTTTATGAAAGCTTCCAAGTCTCTAGTAGCAGTAGATGCCAGACATATAACTCTTCAGGGCTTTCTGCTCTTGAAGTAATTTCCACTAGGAACAAAGACCTGTTTCATTGCACTTGTAGCCATCGGTCAGCAGCTAATGCTAGTTCCCTCAAATTTGTTCCCTATCCTCTATAGTGTTGAGTAAAGGTCTTTATTATTCTTACTTGGATAACTGTAATCATCTCCTAATTAGTCACTAGGTATCCAATCCACACTTTACTAACACATTCTCTATCTTTAACTATTTTTCTGAAATGTAAATTTGATTGTATCATTTCTATCACTAAAAAGCAAACTGGCCCTAACAAATTTTAATGAAAAGAAGATAATTTTTTTAAAAGGCAAATCAAAAGCAACTTGTTTTTTAATAGCATGATTTAAATAAATATAGAAATGGGCTGGATAATAGGACTCAGTACATTTCTCAAAAAATATATAACAGGAGAATAACTTTCCAATAAAAGGTTGTATTAGCGACACTTGATTTAGCCTATTAAAACCTATTGTACTCAATGCATGATTAAGGTTTATAAATATGGAACAAAAAAAGAATCAGGACACTAGACAAACTAGTTTCCATTTCATAAACACAGTGTACTGTGTACTTAACATCATTTAGAAAGCGTTTCTAATAATTTAAAAAGTTGTTTATGTGTATATGTGTGCACCTGAGTGTATGCATGCACACTACATGCATGCAAGAGTCCATGGTCTAGAAGAGGGCATCAGATCCCCTGATCTGGATCTTTTATAAGAGCAGTAAGTGCTTTGAACTACTGAGCCATCTCTCCAGTCCCCATTTCTAAAAATTTTTATCCTTCTAAAAAACTCAGATATCCATTGGGCTGGTGAAACAGCTTAATGGGGAAATAAAGGTGCTTGCTGCCAAGCCTGACAATGTAAGTTCACTCTGGGACCCACATAATGGAAGGAGAGAACCAACTCCCCAAAGTTGTTCTCTGACCTTCACGTGTGTGTGTGTGTGTGTGTGTGTGTGTGTGTGTGTGTGTGTCCCGCATACACCACAAAATAAACTCTTAAAGTGTAAAAAAGAAAAAAAAAAAAAAACACCAAAAAAAAAAAACCAAAAACAAAACCAAACCAAAAAAACAAAACAAAACAAAACCAAAAAAAAAAAAAAAAAAAAAAAAAATCACCTCGGATACTAAAAGAGAATTGACTTACCTTGCAAATACCCTGTCTTTATTTGCCTTTTCTTTGCCATATTGAACTGACTGGACTTCAGTTCTTCCACTGAAATATACAAATATGCATAATATCTTAAAGGGGACTACAGGATAAAATGACAGCATAAAGCATGACTATACTACAATTTTATAAGAGACGAGACATTTCTGATGACAAGAACAACAATAAAAGCAGCAGAGTAAGGAGGAGAGACTGGACGGATTACTTTCCATTCCGTCTGGATGGACAAAGCTTAATTAGCAGTTCTTCAATTTACAAGAAGGGTCCAACAGACAAGAGGTTGATGACAGGAACCCCTTTCCTGTTGTGTCTGCTTACATGCTCTCTCTAGAGTCAGAGGTGCCCTGTATCAAACAAGCTCCACAGCCCTGACTTACCCTACAGAGCAGAATTAGCTAATGTCTCCATGACTTTTAATTGACTGGCTGAACTATGTGGTCTCTTGGATAACTGCTCTTTCCTTTTCTACTACTAATTATTACATATATGAAGAAAGCCTATCAACTCTCTCCATGTCACAACACAGGAAATTTCAGATTTTTGAATACAGAAAAGAAATGAGGTCAGAAATATTATGGATGCTGGGCACTATTTCCGCCTTGAAGCTGATTTGCCTAAAAAGCACCCTGTGTATACAGAGGAGAATTCTGGTCCTTATCTGTGGTACATCAGTATGTTCAACTAACTGTGTTAATGGAAGAGTAACTAACTCTCAGTGAACTGGTGACGGCAACCTGTTACTGAGTTGTGAGTGAACACAAATTTCAAGTACAGAAAGTAGAACCATTTATAAATATATTTAATGGATATAGAAGTAGCCAAACACAGGTTCTCTAAGCCACACAAGCAAATTTCAGACTATATTCCTAGGACAAATTTAAATAGTTGTGAACTAAATGGCATGATTGATGTTTAAGGGAAAAAATGTTTCCTAGAAAAATGTATTTCCTCTAAGAAGGCTATATATTCAGGTTTACTAGTTTAATGCATTTTATCCCTTGGATATATAGAATAGTAATAAGCTTATGTGTAAACAGAGGAGGTTAAGAAAGCAATAAAACTTGTCAATATTCCCAGCTCTACTTTCTAGCCGATAATATTTCAACATCTTAAGTAGAACAATAACATCAGTATTCCTAGCCACTGCTTACCATGGGGGAAGGGAGTTGATCTCTGTTTATTTTGGGCATGTCCATTAGGGAAAGAATTGTATGCAGTTAGACATTTGTCATGCTGACTTTACTACTTCATTTGCAAGACTATTCAGATTTAATAATGAAAAAGTGCTTCCGATACATTCCAAAGTTAAGAACTACAAACATGGAACTTAACCTTTGAAACTAGAAATATATATGCCCTATGTCCAAACACAATGTGAAATGGGCTGTCACAGGCCTTAATTCTGTCCCACTGTTCTTTGCTACGTTTATCATGGGGCTGTTAAGTGAACACATCCCATTTTCTAGATTCCTTTCCCACTTAGCTTTTTGCTAGGTTCTGCTTTCACAATGTGTAGGAGGAAGGTCATAAAAGTAAGAAAAATGCAAAGCAGCACTGGCAAGTGCTTGGCGCCGCTTCACAAGTCCTGGGAACAAAGGGCAGAGGCATGACATCTTGATGAAGTAGTACTTCTGTGACAGGTCCAGGACTAGCTGGACTGGCCAGGACAGTATCTCTGAAGTGTAGTAGCAGGTTTAGGCTCAGGGAATGCAGACCAAAAGGGACCCTTGCACATTACTTCTACTGCATACTTGCTTCTATATAATCACCCCTCTTCAACTTATTTTCCCATTCATTTGTTTGTTTGTTTTGTTTTTAAATACCTATGTAACCAAGTCTCAGGATTAATTTTCTTTTATATGAAATATCAAAAAGGGCCCTGAGTTTCTCTAATTCAGTACTGACTGATATATTAATATGGCAGTAAAGTAGATTAAAATACAACTCTATTGCTCAAAAGGTTGGATTAACAAGTCAAAGCTCATAGCAAGCAGGAACAATTAATTGTTCAAAAGGGATTTACATTGCATATTTTTCATAACATACTCTTTAAGAGTCAGAATAAATTAAAAATCTGTAACAATATTATAATACCAAATTGTGACAGTACGAATTTAAGCAATGAGGAAGTATCAACTGTTAAATACATACACATAAGCTTACTGCAGTAATTCAAATAATAAAAAAATATATATATATAAAGAAAAGAACAACTAAAATGTAAGCTAGTCTTAAATTTGAAATTTCATCACAAAGAGATAAAAATCATTCTGGAACTTCATATATACTCACTTAGAAAAGCTAGAAATACAGACATAGTCTTATACTGTGATTACAGTACATATATGCTCAGGAAGAGGTTGCTGTTGGTTGGAAAAGGCTTAGAAAAACCTTAAAAGTTGACAAATGTATTTAAAATATGCATGTTTTAAATTTTGTCCATGAGGACTCAAAAACTTCCTCTCACCTACATCTTCCTTTTTAAAGATTATCTTTTCATTTTAAAAGGCTTTTATCATTTTAACTCCTTTCTCTGGTCATTCTGACAGTTGCTACGGATTAACCCTACTGGTAAAGGGCTTAACCTTTCTTTTTTTTTTTTTTTTTAAATGGTTTTTCGAGACAGGGTTTCTCTGTGTAGTTTTGCTGCCTGTTCTGGATCTTGCTCTGTAGATCAGGCTGGCCTCGAACTCACCGAGATCAGCTTGCCTCTGCCTCCCGAGTGCTGGGATTAAAGACATGCGCCACCACTGCCCTTAACCATTCTTTACTCTGTTCTTTTCACCAGGATTTTTCTTGAGTTATTTTCTTGAGTTACTTAATTGGCCTGATTTTACTATTTTTTTTTTAAAAACTCAGTTATATTTTAATTTTTATTTTGTGTAAATGTTTACTCTATATGTATGTATGTATGCCATGCATGGGTAGTGCCTTCAGAGGCCAGAAGAGGATATCAGTGACACAGAAAAAACCTGAAGTTTCATAGTAGCCAGAATTTAGAAACAACCTACATGTTCCTCAACAGAAGAATTAATAAAGAAAATGTGGTATATTTACACAATAAAGTATTACTCAGTTGTTAAAACAATTATATCGCCAGGCGGTGGTGGCGCACGCCTTTAATCCCAGCACTCAGGAGGCAGAGTCAGGTGGATCTCTGTGAGTTTGAGGCCAGCCTGGGCTACCAAGTAAGTTCCAGGAAAGGTGCAAAGCTACACAGGGAAACCTTGTCTCGAAAAAACAAACAAACAAACGAATGATATCATCAAATTTGCAGGCAAAAGGATGGAACTAGAAAAAATTATCCTAAGAGAGGTAACCCAGATCCAAAAAGATGAATATGGTATGTGTCATTTATATGTGGATATTAGCTGTTAAGTCAATGATAACTAAGCTACAATCCATAGAACCACAGAGGGTATAGAATAAGGGTCCTCAACCTTCCTAATGTTGCAACCCTTTAACACAGTTCCTCATGTTGTGATGACCTTAACCATAAAATTATTTTTGTTGATACTTCATAACATAATATGAAGCATAACGTAAATATCTGATATGCAGGATATCTGATATGCGACTCCTGTAAAAGGGTCATTTATCCTCAAAAGGGTCAGGACCCACACATTGAGAACCACTTGTTTAGAGGGACCAGATAGCTCTCATTAGAAAAAGGAAAATAGAATAGTTCTGGATGGATAGATGGATGGATGGATGGATGGATGGATGGATGGATGTCACATACCTGCTGGAAGAAGGAAAATCAGTTTTGTCCAACACAGTGTCACTGAGTATATCACAGTCCAGGACAGGCCTCATGTTGAGGAGTAGTTGAGCAAAATATATTGGACTCCACATTGTGTGTGTGTATGTGTACTTTTATTTAGTTACAGTTTGGTAGGGTTTTGGGGGAGGGTGTTATTTTGATTTCTTGGTGTCGGGGGGTCTTGAGGTTGTTTTGGGGTTTTGTTTGTTTTTTGAGAAAGAACTTAAAAGTGGGTATGCAGGAAGGAAGAGAGGATCTGGAAGGACTTGGGGGAGGGGAAGAATATGATCAAAATACATTTAAATTTAAAAATTGTTTTAAATAATAAAGAAGAAGAAAGAATAGAACTGATGTTGTAAAAGACTTACTAATAGATTTTCTTAGGACACAATAAGTCACACAAAGTAGAATTTAGCAAAGGGAGCCACTGCCCCCCAAATATCCCCCAAATAAGTAGTCTGCTAACCAGGAATGTTAGAGATAAGCGAAGTTTAGGATGCTAGGATATAAATGTTTGCTCACAAAGACTGACTAGTTATTAGACTCCATTCCTAGAACAATGGAGACAACACTGACTTATAGTCAGCCATTATGCCCATCCCTATATGAAAGAACATGCCTCCAACAGTCAGCGAGGGTACAGTGCAATGTCACAACCAACAAGAAAGTCCTGGTCTATCATAAAGCCCCCAGTCCTACTCTTGAGAAAAGCATAATTCTGCCAGATGGGCAAGAAGACCTTTGGTAAGAACTATTTGAAAAAGAATGACACAGGTGTAACTTAAAATAATTCAGGCAATATGCAACATCTTTACTGTGTAAATCTCCCATCTGCCTAAAAGCCTAAGGAGACTTGTAGTCTCCTGTCTCTGTTTAAATTGTTCAAAGTGTAACCTGACCTGCGGTTGGATACTGAAAGAGATTTAAGAATGACAGTTTATATGAAATGCTTAACCTATGGTGTATATAAAAGTTAGCAAAATCTTCTAATCAAGACCATTTTCTTTTTGGGTTTTACCCAGAGCCAGATGTGAGCTAAATTAAAGAGCTTTTCCTTTTATTAGTCCCTAAGTGTACAGAATGACTTCTCACTGGAAAAGCGTATAAATTCTAGACCATCAGAACCCCTGGAACTGGAGTTACAGACAGTTCTGAGAGACTATGTGGATGTTGGGAACCAAACCAGGTCCTCTATAAGAGCAGCCAGTGCTCTAAGCACGATGCCATCTCTCTAACTCCTGATTCAGAGACCTTACGATGCCAGGGATTTTGCATACTGAACAACGTCTACAATGTTGGCTTTAAACTTACTTGAATGGCAATCTGGATGAGCTTACCAAATTCAGGCATTTCCTTACCCATCTCATTTTTGAAACTGAGCTACATAAGTCTGAATAAAAAATTTATTTGGCATAAAGATTGTTTAAAAATAATCCAATCTGATGAGATTCTAACAAGACTGATTGCGGGCAGTGGTGGGGAGGGGAGCGGAAGACAAAACACAAGCAAGAATGAAAGAAGTAAAGTAACCTTCCTATACATTCCAGACTTAAAAAGATAATGATGGTCATTAGGAACTTTATGACGATAAAGTCAACAACCTACATGGAATGAAATACACCAACTACCAATAATGTTTCTTCAAGAAAAAAAATCATCTGAACTGGTTTGTCTAGTAAATTATTTTTTTAAAAAAACTTTCTCTAAATAAAACTACCCCCTGATAAATTCTATCAAGCATTTACTCCATTTACTTCTTAAGTAAGAGCCAGATGATGGTGGCACACACCTTTAATCTCAGTACTTTGGAGGCAAAGGCAGGTGGATTTCTGTGAGTTCAAGGCCAGCCTGGTCTACAGAGTGAGTTCCAGGATAGCCAGAACTACATAGAGGAATCCTATCTCAAAAAACCAAAAGGAAAAACAGACAAACAAATATATAAAGGAAGGGCTGGAGAGATGCCTTCGTCAGGAAAGTGCTTGTCACACAATCATGAGGACCTGAGCTCATTCTCCTGGAACCCAGGAAAAGCCAGTGTGGAAGTCTGCGCCTGTAATACCATCACTGGGAAATGATATTTGGACTAGGCAAAACCTTCCACAAAATTTAATTTTTTTCAACTCTTTCACTAAAGCCAACCTTACCCTGACTCTAAAACCTGACATAATTATACGAAAGACAACTGTAGACTAATATCCTTCACGAGTATGGATGCAAAATCCCAGAAAAATTTTGGTAAGTCAAATCAGACAGTATATAAAAAGGATTCCATGAACAAGTGAAGTTTAACTCAGGAATAAGGAACTGGTTTCCCATTTGAAACTCACAATGAAATTCCTTATGTTAACAACTAAAAGGAAAATCATTATGATCATATCAACAATTACAGAGAAAGCATCTAACAAAACCCAGTATCTAATCCTGATAGAAACATTCAGCAAATGAGAAAGAGAAGTTCTTCAACATGTCATATACTGGTCACTTTTTTAAAAGTTCATAACCAACATGGTACTTAATAGTGGAAAACTACATGCTTTCCCCTAAGAGGAAACAACACTTGACCACAATATCATACAACATTGTAAAAAGGTTCTCCATGGAAGAAATGAAAGGCATCATATTACAAACGAAGAACTGAAGCCATCTTCATCCTCTAAGCAGAAAAGCCCTTGGAAGCTTAAGAATAGTTTCCACAGGGTTTCACAACTTTTCACAAAACAAGACTGATATTAAAAACAAAAGCAATTCTCTTTAGTGGCAGGAGCAACCAATACTGAAATATCTAAATATAATTTAGAATAAAAGTATAAAAATACTTAAGGTTAATAAAGACCTGGAAGACATGGGCACCCAAAACTACAAACATTGCTGAAAGATACAAAATAAAACTTTAGAGAAGACACACTGAGCTTCAGGATTGGAAAGAACCAGTATTTTTAAGATAATCAGTCCTCCAAAATTTGATATCATCAACACAATCACAATCCAGCTGAAAGCTTTTTTTTTTAAATCTAGGAATAGAGATACTATTAATAACTCTCAAATTCAAATGGAAATACAAAAAAACCTAGAGCACCCAAAATACATTTTTATATTGTTTTGGAGTTTTTTTTTTAAAGATTTATTTGTTATGTATACAGTGTTCTGCCTCCATGCCAGAAGAGGGAGCCAAATCTTATTACAGATGGTTGAGAACCACCATGTGGTTGCTGGGAATTGAACTCAGGACCTCTGCAAGAACAGCCAGGGCTCTTAACCACTGAGCCATCTCTCTAGGCCCTAAAATACCTTTTTAAAAGAACAAAATCGGAAGAGTGAACCTTCTATGCTTTAGTCATAAAGTGAACGAACAAGACCACACTAATATGAACAACATAGTACGAAGGAACAACTGAACAGCCATCGGCAATGAATTTCAATGTCTGCTTTACATCAAATACAGGAGTTACATCCAAATGATCTACAGACCTATATGTAAGAGCTAAAATTGTGCAACTTTTACAAGAAAATAAAGGAATAAATCTTTGTGACCTTAGGTTAGACAACATTTTCACAAATATGACAACAAAAGATAAGATTCATAAAAGGACAAACTGGTAAACTCAACTTCATCAAAATAAGACCCATGCTGTTCAAAAGACCCAGGTAAACAATGAAAATAGCAAACACTGATGAATCAACCCATGGGGGAACTGGAACTCCACACTGTTTTGGGGCAGTGCTGGGGAATGAACCCAGGGCCTACCACATCCTAGGCAAGTTCTCTGCCATTAGGCTATACAGCCAGCCCTGAGCTGGAACTCCTCCACATTGCAGTACTGTATATAAATGGCATAATTACTTTGAAGACATATTTGGAGGTGCCTTAATAGGTTAAACATACCTCAGCCATATAACCTGGCCATTCTACTCCTAGTTGTTGACCCAAGAAAACAAAGTAGATGTGCGCATAAAACCTTATAAATGCATATATGTACATATGTGTATATATATTCACAGAAGCTTTATTTATAATAGCCCAAACCTGGGCCGGGCAGTGGTGGTGCACACCTTTAATCCCAGCACTTGGGAGGCAGAGGCAGGTGGATCTCTGTGAGTTCGAGGCCAGCCTGGGCTACAGAGCAAGATCCAGGACGAGCACCAAAACTAAACTAAGAAACCCATTATTAAGCAAATGGACAAACAAATTCTATTTATACAGTAGCTTTAATCCCAGCACTCGGGAAGCAGAGGCAGGCGGATCTCTGTAAGTTCAAGGCCAGCCTGGGCTACAGAGTGAGTTCCAGGAAAGGTGCATAGCTACACAGAGAAACCCTGTCTCGAAAAACCAAAAATAAAATAAAATAAAAATAAAAATAGAATAGTACTCTGCAATAAAAGAGAACTACCGATATAAGCAACATGGATGAGATGACATAATTGTGCTGAGTAAAAGTGGTCACACCATAAAGTATGTTTCAATTTATATAAGAACCTAGAAAATGAAAATCAATTTAAAGAGACAACAGACCAGCAACTGCCTAAGGACAAATGGTTGGGAAAAGGAGTTAAAAAGAGACATAAATAATGAGCATGTTTGCTACCTTGATTGAATCTTCACTCAAAGGAATTCAACTCCCAAACGTTAAAACTTGAACATAGTTGTTTACTATATGTGAATGCTCCAATAAAGTTATTTTAAGACATTTTACTCAATTTCAAAAATATCCATAATCTTAGTTTTGTTAAATATGTGTGTGTGTGTGTGTGTGTGTGTGTGTGTGTGTGTGTGTGTGTGAATTGTGCTAATACTAGGCCAATGTTACCAAAGGGAGTAACTGCCTAAATGGTTTTTGTTTTTTTCTTAGCTGATTTTAGTTTCTTTCCTTTAAAAGGAGATTTCTGTTTATTTTTGATCATGTGTATGTGTGTATCTATTAACATGACTACAGGCACCTGCAGAGGCACTGATGCCCCTGGAGCTGAAGTCACAGGCAGTTGTGGATGGTGGTGACATGGGTGCTAGTAACTGAACTCTACAGGAGCAGCACCTGCTCCTAACCACTGAGCTAGCTCTCTCTCCAGCCGCCAGTCTTCGTTTCTTTCTTTCCTTCTACACATAGACAGTTGTTAAGCTTGTTTTTTTCTTATTTTATCGGAGACCTGTTTGAACTGCAACTGGAGGCTGGTTACTATACTCTATTCATTTCTTTGTGGCCTAAATGAAACCGTGTGTGTTTTCTTGCATAATTTCACTGCTGGTCACTTAGGAATTAAACTGAGGAGTATCTTGAACGGTTTGCAATGTCCTCCCATTCAGCGTGCACAAGACATTCCTGTCCCTGCTGAGGGTATGAGCAGGTACAAGCAGTCTCTGCATTTCCTTGATTGTCACCACTGGCCTGACACTCTCTTCCTCAGTCTATTTAACCTTAAAATGGCAAGTACTACATCTTACCTTTCTGAATATTGCTTTTAGGAAAATAAAAAAGATTTTGCTAAAACACGTTATCAAGCTACTTAAGATTCTGCTGTGTTTTGGTTTTTGGTAAAAAAAAAAAAAAATTAAATTCTACTTCATGGTTGATATTGAATTCCCATACTTAGAGATTTTTTTCCTTGGGGTGAAAGGTATGCATTTTAAGTGATAGATCATGTACAAATGCTGTTATTATTTTTACTACTATTACAAGTTGAGCATTTATAAATGTTGGGGTTTATATTATTAACCTTTTGGAGGAAGATCTACACATTTTTCTTATATAACAATTTCTTCTAGCATAAAAAATTAGAGATGGAAAATCAAAAACAAAAACAGGTAAAATGAATACCATTTGTTCTATTAAATGACTAGTAACTTTTTCTGCATGAGTCTTAATGGATTTTACTTTAAAACTAGATTTTATGTGTCACTTTAGACTTCTACAGCTAAGACTAATCAGGGCTTCTTCAAAGTTATTTTCCAAAAGTTGTTGCCTTTGGGAGAATTAAAAACAAAAGTCAATAAATGCCAAAACACATAGCTAAATGGGAACAATAAGTTCTCATATTTTATAGCACACAAGATCAACTATGATTGACATTAACTGTAAATTTCAAAATAGGTAGTAGACAGTTTAGAATATTCCCAACACAAGGGACATAATATGACACACATCTGAGGCTGTGGATATCTCTGATGATTACATACTGCAAGCACATCAAAGGCCACACTATACCTCATTATGTGTCCATAAAAAATTACTTTAAAGAGAAAAACATAAATTTAGGGGGACTAGAGAAATGGCTCAGGAGTGAAGAGCACTGGCTGCTCTTCTAGAGGACCCAGGTTTGATTACTAGCACGCATACAGTAGCTTACAACTATTTATAATTCCAAACTCAGGGGAACTCTTCTGGATTCTGTGGGCATTGCACACACGTGGTGCATAGATATACAAGCAGGCAAAATACCCATACACATGAAAAATAAAAATAAAGAAAAAAATTTAGGAAAAGTTATTTCTCTGGATTTATGCTGAATTATAGACAAAGAACACAGGAAAATGTCAGGACCTAGGGTTACTGTTCAAAAACTTAATCTTTTTTGTTTGTTTGCTTAATGGTTGTTTTGAATGTCCGTTTGGATAGCTCCAAAAACTGCTAAACTGTAGATTTTTAAAAAATAACTATACCTCTATAGAATATATATTAGTTTTTAAAATAAATTAAAATGTATCTTATAGAAAAGTTTCTATGCATATAATAAATATACTGGGAATTATAAAATTTGTTGATTGTAACTATGCAAATGTGGCTAATTACTTTATAAAATAATTATCTACAGCACAATCACAAGCACAGGTCTTCAAGCTTAGTGTGCATCACAAGACACATATTGGTACAGACATACAGACAGGATTCCATGGTGATTTTGACTCTGTAGGTTTTGTGACTAACAACGATTCTATTGCTTTGTATCTAGATCATTAATGAATTTATTTTTTAAATTTATTTTATGTATATGGGTGTTTTGTCTGTCACATGTCTGTGTACCATAGGCATGCCTGGTGCTCCTGGGGGCCAGAAGATGATGGATGCCTAGGACCTGGGGTTACAGATACTGTGAGCTGCCATGTAGGTGCTGGGAATTATACCTGTGTCCTTCTGGAAGAGAAGCCAGTGCTCTTAACCTGTGAGCCATCTCTCTAGGCCTAGAGCTGTAATCTAAAGGTAAGGGGCAGGGGGAGGGAATTTCTCTCCAAATAAAGTCTTAGTATAAAGTAGTACTTACCAGTACCGGAATTTGGAACCCAGGGTAAAATAATGTGCAAAAAAATTCTTCTGCGGTGGAAGTGGTCTATCCAGGCGGAAGAATGTGTGATGTTCTACACATGCTTTCCACAAATTTTTACAGGCTCTGTAATTCACCATATTAAATCCCAGCAGGGTTTCTCTAGATTCATGCTGTATACAATGACAAAATTCAGAGAATATGGGAAAATATCAGGATCTGATCATTCTTTTGACAGATAAATTATTCAAGTCCTGCAAATGTTAATCTCTACCTCAATGATTTTGTTTATTCAACAAAAACTCAGTAAACTAAAGGAAAAGAGCTGTAAAATGTGCACTTTAGTATTTTACAACTTTTAGGAACTTTTATTCTCTATCATAGTTAGAAATAAGTTTAATTTTTTTATTATTTTCAAATTTTATTAGCTATGATTCTGCTTCAAAATATAACCCTGGACCATAAATTAAATTTGTAATAGGCCCACAATTTGTAATTCTGTCTTGATAAAAAATAGGAACATTCAATACCTCCAAGCACTATTACAAAATCACATTAAAAATTGACTAGCACTAAAATAGAACAATTTCTCTAGTTTTTCTTTTTCGCACAAATCACATTACACAAAGGACTCATCTCCTGAATAACAGTTCTGATTTCCAGACAATGTGATCGACTACTCAGTGAAGACTTTGAGACATATCATTCTGTGCTACCTGGTAATACCCTTCTTTTTCCACTAGATTATCTTCTAATGGTAATCACTTTACTGTCATGACCACAAACCAGTCATCCTTGTTTCCATTTTTCATTGTATTCTATTATAATATATCCACAAAAGTTTATCTACTTTACTGTTTATAGACAATTGATATTTCCCATTTAGGATAGATGAGTGATGTTGTATATATACATTCCTAGTGTCTGTACACATATGTACTTATTTCTGTTCCTAGATCATAACATGTATGTTTAGCTTGATTGGTTAATACTTCCTCCCAACAATAGTGTGTGTTCTATATACTACCCAGCTTCAGTCATTTTCCGTTTTTGTTTTGTATTTGCTTGTTTGTTGAGACAGCACTTCACACTGTACCTTAAGCTGGCCTGGAAGTCACTATGAAGTTCAGGCTGTACGTGAATTCATGACAGTTCTCCCGTCTTATCTTTTGGGAGATGTATTATAAGCATGTACCACCCTCATATATTTTCAGTCTTTCTTATTTCATTGTCTTGATAGACATGTTGAAGTGGAATATTTTGGTTATGACATGTACCTCTTTTTGATGACTAATAAAATCCAACAACTTTTCATGCTAATGGCCATGTGGATTTTGGAGGGAAGAGAGGTAAAGCATGGCCTCTTCTGTAGACCAGGCTAGCCTTGAACTTATGTAAATATCCATCTTAGCCTCTTAAGTGCTGGGATTAGAGTATGGGCCACCATGTCTACCTTATTTTATTTTTTGAGGCAGGCCCTCACATTATGGAGCAAAGGTTGATTTTGAACTCACAACCTTCTTGCCTCAACCTTGTTAAGTACCTGGCTACCATGTGGATACTGTCCTTCCTGAAGTGGGATTCAAGTCACTGGCCTATTTTTCTGTTGGACAGCATATATATGCAAGGACTTGTCGGGGGCATGTGTACTTCATATATAGACCACGCTACTTCTTAATTAACTTAATTAACTCTCTTAATGAGATCTTTTGATGAACATTTACCAGTTTTGAAACAATCTAAAATTACCAATAATTATCTTCAAGGTTAAGAAGAACTTCTTCTATATTTTATTCAAGAACTATTTTCATCATGAAAATCTTTTCCATAATTAAATCATGACAAAAATGTTCATATATCTTCATATTAAAAGGTAAAATGATTAAAGCATAACTTACTGGCAACTAGAAAATTAAAGGTACCATTAACAAGTGTTTGTACATGCACTATCAGTTTACATGTTATATTATATACAATAAACATTATGAAAAATGAGAGAATGACTAACAGAGAAGTATAGTACAGTAACACTCTCAGTGTGTGTGCTCTAAGACAGACATATGCTATCTCCCTTTAAAACAATTGCTTCAAATTGTCTGTATATAATTTGAATACTGTAACTGTATTTGAAATGCAACAACATTTTTTTCCAATTTGTAAACAATGGACATAAAGTATCTTAGGAGTAAGGGTAACAAATGGAAGTTTGGCTTTGCTGCTGTTGTTTTGGCTCAAAGTCTTGCTATGTAGCTCTACTTGGTCTGAAACTTGCTAGGCAGACCAAGGCTATCCTTGAACAAAAAGCTACCCTACTGCCTGTGTCTCTTGAGCACAAGGATTACAGGTGTGTATCACTGCATCTGGCTGTAAGTTTGGATAGTTAAAAACACACGAATGTTTTACAGAGAAAACATTGGCAACATGAACTTCTGCAGTGTATATCTGTATGTGGTCTTTTAGCACGCATTAGTTGACTTTTGATGCTGTTGTTACTCACAGGTAAACAGTGTTAACTGATCCAGTCTCTCAGAGAACAAGCATGAGAACTAAATAATAAAAGTGCTTCATATATTACCAGGCACATACACAAAAATGTTACATTTCATAACTGTTATTATTATTATTATTACTACTACTACTACTGATAACATATCCACCACAATCAGGTAAACTAGAAAAGTTGTCTACTACATACTCTCTATAGTTACTCCAAGTAAATATCTGTTCTCTAGTTTCTGGACAACAAGATTTATTATATTTCTTTCTCTGGATACTTACTCATACACACACACACACACACACACACACACACACACACACACACACACACGATATGACTGTTCTGTACCAGCATTAGTCATAATATTCCCCACTGGGAAATGGTAAAACTGCCCACTAACAGGAGAATGAACTGCTAGTTTATGGCATATGCACTTAGTGGAATACCACACACTAAGGAACAAACCATGCAACATCATGGATGTCAGTACAACAGTATGAACTTCACATAGTTAAGTTGGAAAGAAGGCAAGCAAAAAGAACATGCTGTATGGTTTCATTTACATGCCATGAGTGCAAACTCATTCAAGGTAGAAAAAATGGGAATAATGCTATTTATGTGTTGGAAAGATTAATACCTGCAAGTGGACATCAGCTCTATTAGCACAGGACTAGATCATGCTCTATATATTAATCTGAGTTTATCAAGTATATACTTAAGGTCTAAGTACTTTCCCATACTAAATTTCATTTCGATAAAAAATCTATTTTAGAAAATCTCCCATATTTAATAAACATAAATGATAAACTATAATCACAAAACAGGACACTATCCTCTAACAGTGGATATGGTAGCTAACTCAAATACATTTTTAAGATTTTAAGGAAATTTTACGCATATACATCTTAAAACATGCATTAATTTGCAAAGATTTATAAAAAATAATGCAAACCAAAGAACAAGATTAGTTTGATTGCAAATTCATGTTTTGTGTTAGGGTCTTGCACAATAACCCAGGATGGCTTCAAACAGTCTTCCTGCATGCTTGTGATTACATGTTTCTGTCACCATACCAGGCAAAGCTAGTTTAATTTGATCAAACAGGTAAAATAATTTATAAAATGAAGTTGTTTTAATACTATACTAACACCTAGATACAAGATGTAAGTCCATGAACTAGAAACTAAATATTCAGCGCTCCCAAAATGAAATAAGCTTTCCTATGAAAGGAAGTCCTAATGGATTTAATATGGAGGAAAATCAGAAGAATTTTCTACAGGGTCAGAAAGTTTTAAATATTATCAGTGTGTGTGCTCATGTGCATGTGGGTGCACATATGCACATATGTTAGGATGTCAGAGGATAATCTCGGTGTTATTTCTCAGAAATACTGTCTCTTATTTTTGGAGACAGTCTCTCATTGGCCTGGAGCTCTCCCATTAAGCTAGACTGGCAGGCAGGCTGGGAGCTGGATGGGTCAGCCTGTCTCTGCCTCCTCACTGCTAGATTATCCATGCAGCTTTCTTATTTGGGTTCTAGGCATCAAACCCATGTTCTTGCACTTGTATAAGACCTATACAAATTCAGCCATCTTCTCTGCCTATGGGTAGGCAACCTTAAAAGATCAATAAATATTAGATCAATACTCACCAATTCTTTTCTAAGTTGAATAAAAAATTGTTTGCATTTAAAAGAAATTTTTACAATCTTCAACCTGCATAAAAGAGAATTGGAGTATTCAAAATTACTGGCGAAAGATGGAAATATTAAAAAAATTGGGGAAATTATAGATATGATTTTTAGAAGTTTCATACATTTATAGGATGAATATTAATCAATCTATTCAGCAGTACCTCCAACTCCCTGATACCACCACCCTTGCTCCCTCCTAACTTCATGGCCAGGATCTTAAGTTTAATGTGGACCAATATCTTCACATTTTATTATATATCTCTAATACATATAACATCAATAATGTAAAGTTTATGGTGCTTCCTAGAAAACAAAATAAAATCTAGGTGCTCAACTGAGAAAAATTTTATCAAACTATAGAAATATTCACCAAAAATTAAAATCTCAACAAATATAAATAACATTTAAAACTTTTAATACTCCAAAGCATGTGTAAGGGAAAGTGTAAAATTTCAGAGTTTTATAAAACATTTTTCATTTTAGAAATCATAATTACTTTTATCTCACCCCTATACATTACCTTTTAAAAACATATGTAACTTACTTTTGTTTTTTTAAGAGTCTCACTATATAGCCTCAGCTGCCCTGGAATTCACTATATAGACCAGTCTGGTTTGCCTCTGCCTCTACTGTGGCCACCACACCCAGTAATTTATATAACACTAATTTCTCAATGTTCCATTAGTACAATCCATGACTCAAGCTGGTTTGGTTTCTTATAGTAACCATATAAAAAATAAAGATCTTTTAGGGCTGTAACACTTAAAGGCTATGAGGCCCAAGAGACTGAATCTTAGTAAAATGTGATTTGGAACCGAATTTTTTAACATTTCTACTATTTCACAGTAATTCTACATTTTGATCCTCATGACTCATACCTGTATCCATTAAGAAGTTCTGAGGACTCTCACAGAATAAACTAATCCAATCTCAGCCACTTGGGAAGGTAGATATACCAGTCATACTCAGGAAGATCCATTTAGAGGGGGTAAATTTAAGGCTAGGTTTTAGGTCTGACCTTTGTGTTTCTAGAGGACTGAATCCAGCACCTTGCACATGCCAGTCAAGTGCTATAACACTGAGTCAAATTCCCAACCCGAGGATTGAAATTCATTGTTTTACTATTACATCTTGTGCTCTTACTGCATAGATATATAACAACATGGATATATTATTTTCTCATATACCAGAGGGTATTATTTTCAGAAAGTGAAAGGAAGATTGGATAAAACAGCCTGTGTTTGTGGAAAGAAAGTAAGCCATTGAAAAACCTATACAGAGCTACATACACTTTTACATTTAAACATTAACCTTCACACAAGCAACAAATAAAATATGCTGTTCATTTCTAAATGAATAAGACAGAAAATCTAATCTAATTTCTAGTCATCTTCATTTTACAAACATCAGAAAACATCAAACAATGAATACAAAATTTTACAGTGGATAATGGTCTCTAGCAAAAGTTTACTTGTATGACTGGTGTTTCTTACAAATATATTCTCTCAAGCAATGAATAATACTTATTTTGTATAATAAGATAGCTATAATACTTTTTCCTTTTTCATGCTCTTGATTTATCTTCTAGAGTGAACTCAACCAATCTGTCTCTTTGTTTCATATATATCTCTTATAAATAGTATATACATAAATTCAATCCCATCTGAGTATTTTAAAGAGGATGAAAACACAATAAGCACATGAAAAGATGTTTAACATTATTAGCCATAAAAGAATACAAATTAAAATTAAAATGAGGTATCATTTCACACCCACCAGAATGGCTTTAAGCCAAAAGACTAACAATAAATGGTAGAGAGACTATGGTGAAATTAACCTAGCACATAACCCAGTGGCGATGGAAAGTGACATACTGCCACATGAGAAAAAGTCTGGACAACCCAGCCATCCTAATCCTTTGTATATGTCCCCTACCAACACTTACACAAATATGCAGTGTAGCACCAGTATTAATAGCCAAAAGGAACAACTGGTGCGCTGTGAAACAAAATAGACTTTAACTAAGGGATAGAGCATTATTCAACAACAGAAAGGGACACTGATTGATATATTGTTTTAGGATAGATGAATGTCAAGAACATGCTAAAAGTCATTCAAACACACAATATATTATCTCATTTTAGAATATCCAGAACAGAAACATGATTAGGGCTAGAAGTAAGAGGCAAGACAAGGGGTACAAAATGATTTATAACAAACGATCTTTTGGGGGTAATGAAAATGGTTCAAAATTATATTAGGTGATGCTCTGTTCTTTAACTGTACTATAAACACTATATATTTTAACCATGAATTTCATAAAGCATATACATTATACAATAAAGCTTAAAAATCCATTTTGATAGTCGGCCTCTTTCAGTCTCAAGGGTGGTTGCTATTTTTCCTGAAGAACTCAGTTTAACATTCCGCACACGGCAGGCCAACAAGTAAAAAATTCCTTGAATTCCTCTTGCTTCTGGAAGACAACTATAGACCAAGTTTATGAGTATTTTCTTTGAACACTTGCAAATATTTCACTCGGTCACTTTGGGTTTTCCAAAGACAAGTGCCATGTAATTCTTATCCTTATTTCTCTGCAAAATGGTATTTTTGGTGTTTTCTTTCAAGATTCTCTCTTTGTCTTTGAATCTCTTGATCTCTTGAAATTTGCAGTTGAATCCAGACATGATTTACTCAATAAAAGGAACCAGGTAAGCATTCTTTAGCTGCAACTTCACGTTTATCTGACAAGACAAAAGCTGTGTTCACTGCACTGTGAGCAGCCTGGGGTGTAGGCTTAGCTTCTGCTAGTGCCCTTACTCTACCACTCTGTCTTTGGGTTGCTATCAGTCTCTTGGAATTGCCTTCCTCGCAGTTTCTCAGTTGTAATCCCGTTATTACACAGGCCTTTGTTGATAAGGCCTGTTAATATGTGAGCTGGGGAATCCGGTTCAATCTAAGTGGCACAGAAGCCCATGCCCCTTAGCTCTCACCATGAGAACAGGAAAGGGCACCTGTTCTTCAACTCATAAAGCTTGAAGACGCTCAGAAGACAGGACACCCACAAGTTTTTTTTTCTCAACCCAGTCTAGATCTACCACCCAGCAATGAGTCGCCACCTTTTAAGCACTCCCAACTGTCCATTCTCTGTAGTCACCTGTCTCCAGTTTTCAAGGCAGTAGCTTACTCAGTGTGTCCAACTCTGTGAAGAACCTAAGAAGAGCTGTCAACTTTCGGTTTCTATTGGGTTTTTCTTTGTTGTGGAAGCAGGATAGTGAACACCTTACATGTCAGATCAGGAAGCTGAATTCTAGGTCCCTCACTTACTATCTTAATATCTTTGCATAAGTTTTCTTGTACTGTATACTGTAGAGAATAGTTGGAAAACATCCATTATAGCCCACGGTGATATGGGCTTGATAGTTCTAGCAACTTGAAATTCCATCTATTTAATTACTGAAAACTGTATTTCAAATTCATATTGTGAAATATTTTCTAATTAATATTTCAATGTTAACATTCACTGTTTGGTTTTCTTAAACCCAACCTGCAGAAGGCCTTGGACATACGAGTACTATTTCCCATTTTTAAACCAGATTCAAGTATATTTAAATGATGCATCAAGTCTTCCATCACGAATATCTTATACATATTGATTCCTCAAAATTCGCTATCTCCTTCCAACTGAGAAGCCTATAAAAGCCATCTCAAATTCAGTAAAATAATCCATAGAATATATTTTTTCGGTTCGTACAACAATGTCAGTAGTTTGCTAGAATCCTTATTTTATAATAATGAAAGTTAAAAGAAAGATTATATAATATAGAACTTTGAAATGCAAAAAAAAAATTAATTATCATTGGCATTTTAATCATATCACCTGAAAAGAAAAAGAAAAATTAATTTTTGTGTATCCTATCTGTACTTACAGGTAAGAATTATGTTTTTGCTTATTTGATTTTGCCCTTGAGCATGCCACAATTTCAATTACCTAGGAAACATTTCAAAGGTGGAAGATGAAATACTAAACAATCTTTAGCTTTATCAGTTTTATAGACGTATAATTTGCATTTAAAGTACAATTTACCAACTTTAGGTGAGCAATTCAATGAGTTTTAACAAATCTGTTCAATTGCATTAACTACCACAGAGCAAGTCTCCTTGGTGCCCCTTTATAGTTAACAGCCTCTTCCAATTGTTAAAAATAGGATATCATGTAGAGAGAAATGCATTCTTTTGGATCTGGTATAAAGATTCAAGGGTAGGGGTGTCTGTATGCTTTAGTGTATCAATACTCATCTCTTTTTAATGCTGAGCAGAATTGTAGCATGTAGATACACCATAATTTCTTTATTCTTTCAGTTGATACTCATTTTGATTTTGCTATGAATATTATAGCTATAAATTTTATGAACAAATCCATATATATATATATATATATATATATATATATATATATATATATAACCTATGTTTCTCATGTATAATCTAAGAAAAGAATTGCTAGGATTACATGTGCCATGTTTGGTCTACTGTCAACCTGGCCAGTTTATTTACTAGTTCCTTCTCTTATTTCTGTGACAGAACACCTGTCAAGGACAGCACAAGGCTGCATGGTCTCCGCGATCTCACATCTTAGTACCTGCAAAGCTAGTATCCCACGCACAAAAGTGCTGAGTTCTGCTGACAACTCAGGATGGAGCACAGCTGCAGCCTGTGTGGTGACCCAGGAAACAGACAGTTGTTTCTGAGCAAGGAACCCCTTGAGCAATATTCTCAGTTTAGGTTTTCTCTTTTCAAATAGATTTGCATTTTCACAAGATAGACCCTTCGGTATTCTTGGGATACTATGGTGATATTTTATTTGTACTGAAATGTGATTTTATTTGTATGTTAATAAATAAAGTTGCCTGGGGGTCAGAGCTAATAGCAAACCATAGCAGAAGCCAGGCGGTGGTGGCACACGCCTTTAATCCCAGCACTTGGGAGGCAGAGCTAGGCAGATCTCTGTGTGTTGAAGGATACAGCCAGCATGGAGACACACGCTTTTAATCTCAATACCAACCATAGAAGACCTGGAGGTCTGATCAGATAAGCAGTGACGAGCAGGCCATGTGGTTGGGTTTACAACCAATGAGAAGTCAGAACAGAAAGTCAATAAAAGGACAGACACACAGAAAGTAGCTCTTTTTCTGAGGGGACAGCAGCAGAGAAGGGTAAGCTCAGCTCTCAGCTACTGCTCTGACCTCTTGGGCTGTTAACTCTGCAATTGGCTCTGTGCTTCTTATTTAATAAGACTGTTCTCTACAGGATACCAATTCCTACTGAACCAGTGTGAAGGTTTTCCTTCAATGGGACTAATTTCTACTGATTACAGCTGCTTTGAACCTGCCCTTTCTGTATATACTTGCTCATAATCTTTTCCTCTCAAAGCTACATTTTTCATATCTCTCTGCTCCATATTTTACTCTTTGTCACTGTTACCTGGAGAAGAGCTGTAAACAGTAAACAACACAGTCTGAATAGAATATTGTCTTGAAGTTTCCCCTGCCAAATAAATTAGCCCACTCTTTTTGAATGTGCCCGACTTAAGATCTCAGGACATGGGCCAAATAAAGTCAGATTTTTTTTTCCTTGCCAGAATATAACATGAAAGGCTTCTAGCCCAGTTTCCCATATAGTCTTTGTTCCCCTTTAAAACCTCATGAGCCAGGCCCCCACTGTCCATCCAGTTCTCTCTGTAGCCTGGCCTTCTAAACTCCCATCACAATGACTCATAAAGTTCTGCTTACAGCATTCTGGAGTTTTTCTAATCCAAAAGTCTAAATTCTTCTACACCTTTCTCGGACAAACTAGTTCCACAAGCTTAAGAACCACATAGTCAGGATTATCACAGCCATAACCTGACTCCTGGTATCAGTGATCTGTATTAATTTTCTTGTTGCTGTGACAGAAGCAGCTTAAGGAAAGAGAGGATTATTTTGGCTCACAGTTTGAAATTACAGTTCATCCTGGCAGAGCAGGCATGGCGACAGCTCCCCACATCCAGTCCCCAGTTAGCTAACACAAATAAATGAGGCTGCTACTTGTACTCTTCTCAGTCCACGACCCCAGCTCACAGAATGCTGCCACCCTCATTTAAGAGGGTCTTTCCACCTCAATTAGCCATATGGGGAAAGTCCCTCACAGGCAGGCCAAAAGGCTTGTTTCCATGGTAATTCTATTCCCATTAATTTGACAACCAAGATTAATCATCAGAATTGGTTTTGGAGCCACTGAGGAGACATATTTCTAGGAGAGTCTGTGAGGGGTTTCCAGGAGAGGATTAACTGAGGGCAAGACCCATCCTCAGCAACCAGATATAAAGAGGTTCAGGATGTACTCCTGCCTCCCCTGCTTCTTGCTGAACGAGTTCATCTACAGATGCTGCTCCTGTTATTCTTTCTTGACATTACATTCTAGCTCTTCAGTCTTCTGATACAGACTCAATAGCAACAACTTTGCAGGGAACTTCTAGGCTCACAGCATTGGATTGAGACAGCTGAGCTTCTCAGACTGAACTCTAGGCTTTTCTACCACTCCAACAAGCAGATGGCCACTGTTAAGACTATCATGTAAGATAATCTAATAAATTCCCTTTTTCTCTCTCTTCTTCCTCCCCACTCCCTTCCTCCTTCCTTTCTGTTCCTCTAAAGCACTGTCTAATACATTTTTTTTCAGTTTTTTTTTTTCAGTTTTTGGTTTTTTTTTTTTGGTTTTTCGAGAAAGGGTTTCTCTGTGTAGCTTTGCGCCTCTGCTGGAACTCACTTGGTAGCCCAGGCTGGCCTCGAACTCACAGAGATCCGCCTAGCTCTGCCTCCCGAGTGCTGGGATTAAAGGCGTGCGCCACCACGGCCCGGCTGGTTTTAAAGAAACGGTCAGTTTCCAAAGTTAGTGTATCTGTTTGCATTTCCATCAGTAATACAGTATTTCAAAGGTGTTGCATTACAAAGGTCCTGGGATTACAGCTTTTTGTTTGTTTGTTTTCTGTTTTGTTTTTTGAGACAGGGTTTCTCTGTATAGCTTTGGTGCCTGTCCTGGATCTCCCTCTGTAGACCAGTGCTGTGGGATGGTCTGTATGTCAAGTGTGTTGCTGATTGGTCAGTAAATAAATCACTGATTGGCCATTGGCTAGGCAGGAAGTATAGGCGGGACAAGGAAAAGAATTCTGGGAAGTGGAAGGCTGAGTGAGGGAGACACGGCGAGCCGCCATCAGGACAAGGAAGATGTAAGGTACCAGTAAGCCATGAGCCATGTGGCAAAGTAAAGATTAATAGAAATGGGCTAAATATAAGAGTAAGAGCTAGACAATGACAGGCCTGAGCTAATGGCCAAGCAGTTTAAATAATGTAAGAGTCTGTGTGTTTATTTTATAAGTGGGCTCTGAGACTGGCGGGACTTGGTGGCGGGAGCTGGAGAGAAATTCTCCAGCAACAAATGGCGCCCAACGTGGGGCAAGAGTTTCCACCTAAAACCTGAGTAAAAAGATTCTAAAACGGACCTAAAAACAGCTTCCTAATTGTCTCTCTCAAATAAGCGGCAGCTGCCGGTTTGAGCTACTGGCGGGTTCCTAGCGTGCGCTCTCGACCTGCAGTATGGTGGGAATGAGGCCTCTGCAAGTAGCACATTAAACTGTGTGGTGAATTTAGCCTTTGCTAGTACAAAACAAAAAAAGAGGTTTCTGGGCTACACGCTACTTTGGTAAAAGTGTAGACCCACTATTTCTGAGAGTTATGGCTCCCAGAGCTGGCGGAAAGCGGACCGCCGCCATGTTGGGAAGCTGAGGTGGGCGGAGCCAGCAGCCACAGCTGCTGCAGTTTAAGGCAAGAGATTCACAATAAGACAGATTCAGATGTAATAGTTTACAATGTATATAAAAGATACGTAGGCTTGAAAGAGACAAAAAAAGTGATATATAGAGTTATAGAAACAAATACATAGTTTTAAAAAATAAAGTCTTTAAAGAGACAGTAAAGGTAGTATAAAAAATAAGCCACGTAAAGATGACTACCACACAGAGAATCTGGATTATGTTCTCTTTGATATTCGTAACTACAGAAAAACATTTGATTGTAAAAGCTGTTGAGTTATGCCAAAATGTATATTTTAAAGGTATCTTGACTTCAAAATTTGGATATAAGGATATGTTGCTTTGGAAAAGAGTCTCTGCTCTTGTTTCCACAGAAAGCCAGAGACTATGGATTTGTTCCAGATTAAGATACATCAGGTTTGACCAGCCAAGACCCCCTGAAAGGTCTCCAATGACACCATGGCCCAGATGATTCAACATCCAAAATGGTTTCAAGTCAACTGGCTCAGATATACAGCCTCACGGACTACTCCATGATCCTAAAATTTTCTTTCTGTCTCCATATGATACAGCGCCCCCCTCCAGCAGGAAGTAGTAAGAGAAGCTACGCCCAAATTCCCAAATATACCAAGCTGGCTTTAGAGATGGAATTGGCTCACTCCCCCTCTAAACCCAGACATATTGCTCAAAAAAAAAAAATGGTTAAGAGATTCTTGTGTCCCAAATCAGAAGAGCCCTCTGGTGTGGGACAGAGAAAAAACAATATTTTTATTTAAAGCAGGTTGATTATAAATACAATCTCTTTCTAAAAAAAAAAAGGGGATAGTTTAGATATGATAGGATAAAAGGGTAGATTAATAAACCTACTTTGAAAGAGTAACAACTTGTTTAAAATGTTTTACATTGCTATAGATTTTAGTTTATTGATACAAATTTAAACTTAATTTTGTTATACTGTATATATATTTCTATTCTTGTTTGAGGTATTATGTTTATGTAACTCATTTAAAATTATAATGGATAATTAAAAAGTAGATTAATAATTAGTCATCTATGATAATCATATTTATAGCCATGTTAGTTAAGTCTTCTAGGTATACATAGTTATATTTCAGATAGATAGGTAGTCTTCAAACACTTCAAAGACCTACAGAATATGGCATTTAAAATGTTTTAAAAATTTAGACTTTCTGGACAATGAGACATGTCTGCTCCTGACAGCACCGATTTACTTCAGAGAGGAGGATGGGCATCGAAGACACTCCATACGGAATTTATCTTCACCTTGACAAAAATAGCCATTTGGGCAAGAAACTGTTCTTGCCTGGACTGTCTGATCAACTGGACATGCAGGGCCCATACAAAGATGACCACTGAACTTTGCTTGACAAAATGGTCCTTCAGGTTCCTGCTTTGCAGAGAAAACTGCCAGACATTCTACAGGACACAGAAAAAAATAAATAAATAAGAGACTCTAGGCCTGTGGGCTGAAGACAGATGCCCCAACTTTACAAGATAACTTTAAATGACTGTCCAGGCTGCCAGCTGTCTCTGTCTACCCTACAAGACTCCTAAAAGTTGCTTATATCCTTCTCCATTTCTCAGGTAGTAATATATCCTTCTGAGGTCTTTGATGTGGTTAAAGACTAGATACTTACAATTTTCCTTAGTTATAATAAAAGATAAGTTAGATATAAAACCTTAAACTTATAAATATAAGATAGATAGGATCTCTTCTTTAATATTGTAACTGTAATTCTTGCTTGATAATTGTTTTGTTATATGTAATTTTACTATGTTAAAGTTAAAACCTTCCTTTTTAAGAAAAGAAAAGGGGAAGTGCTGTGGGATGGTCTGTATGTCAAGTGTGTTGCTGATTGGTCAGTAAATAAATCACTGATTGGCCATTGGCTAGGCAGGAAGTATAGGCGGGACAAGGAAAAGAATTCTGGGAAGTGGAAGGCTGAGTGAGGGAGACACGGCGAGCCGCCATCAGGACAAGGAAGATGTAAGGTACCAGTAAGCCATGAGCCATGTGGCAAAGTAAAGATTAATAGAAATGGGCTAAATATAAGAGTAAGAGCTAGACAATGACAGGCCTGAGCTAATGGCCAAGCAGTTTAAATAATGTAAGAGTCTATGTGTTTATTTTATAAGTGGGCTCTGAGACTGGCGGGACTTGGTGGCGGGAGCTGGAGAGAAATTCTCCAGCAACAGACCAGCCTGGCCTCGAACTCACAGAGATCCGCCTGGCTCTGCCTCCCGAGTGCTGGGATTAAAGGTGTGTGCCACCTCCACCCAACAATTACAATTTTTTTAAAAAAGCAGAGTTATGATTGCTTCCTAAGACATTTATTTGTTAGCTATCATACTTCTATTTTTATTCTACCAAAGTATTATTAAAGTAACTAATTATGGAAGCCTGTTAAAATAATAGATACCGGAAAAAAACAAGATCAAATCTTTTAGGAGGTATACAAAAAAAACCATATTGATACTATGTACTGATTTTGAATTTGTTTCTTCCCCTAAAGTCACTTTATTTAAAAGAGCAAAATAACCTTGATTACTAGTGATATGATCAAAGTGATTTTTATAATCCTTAATTTATCCCTTAAGAAGAAACATAAAATGCTTTCTCTTTTTCCTTGCTTTGAGATATAGAAATCATAAATCAGTGGTGACTCATCTTGGACAATGAGAGCAAGGACAAAAAAGATGGCAGAAGGGTAAGACAAAGGAAGCAGGAGAGTGAAGCCTTTGTGGAACCCACGCTTTGCCTGTGCTAATTTAAACCACCGTAGTGCTGGGTTGTTGGTTCAGTAGCCATGTATCTTTCAGCTAATAAACCGGCATTTCAATGGATGCATTTAAATAGAAACAGCAAGTGCAGCCCCAAAATGAGCATTCTTATGATTATATTTAGATACTCTAGGAAGGAAAATCAGTAATACTATTGAGAAGCCATATTGAAATAAATCATCTTGGTGTCTTTTGATTCATTTCCAGTAAGCAAAATAAGGTATAAATTGAACCACACAAGTAAGCTGACAAGATTAAAACAGTTTAAGGGTTATATAATGTGAATTATTATATTTGGTAATATTATGATAATAGCAAAAGTATTTGTAGAAATTCTTACCACGGAAAGGTATTCATCCGTATCCTGTTCTTGTAAATCAGAATTCCTCCTGACATTACTCCAATCATAATTTCATTGTTACTTTGATCCTTCAAAATAAATAAAGACATGACAATCTAAAATAATTAAAACAGGATTAAATTTTTTTAAACACATAACATCACAAAGATAACACAAAACTAAATTACACTTAATTACAAACCCAAATAGTTTGTTGTTGCTCATAAAAGGCAAATTTCAAATAAGCTTAAATGTGGCAGTACTAAAATTCACTAAACTAGAAGCTGGAGAGATGTCTTAGCAGTCAAGCACTTGCTGCACAAGCATGAGGACCAGAGTTGGATCCTCAGAAACCCAGGTGGCCTTGGTAGCCCATCTGTAATTCCAGCCTTGGAAGGAGGAGAAAGGCGATCCCCTGAGCAAGTATCTAGCAAGACTAGCCATACCAGCAAACTAGGGTTGAATCCTGCCTAGATGAATAAGGAAGAACAGCAATCAAGGATGATTCTTGACATCAACCTTGGGTCTCTAAATGCACATGTACACATGTCCAGGTACATCCACACATATGTAAGGACATGTATACCACACACACACACACACAAAGAAGAAGAAGAAGAAGGAGGAGGAGGAGGAGGAGGAGGAGGAGGAGGAGGAGGAGGAGGAGGAGGAGGAAGGAAGGAAGGAAGGAAGGAAGGAAGGAAGGAAGGAAGGAAGGAAGGAAGGAAAGAAGGAAGGAAGGAAGGAAGGAAAAAGAAAAAAAATCATTGTCCTATCCTAAAGTACAAATAATCTGATGATTTCTCTTATGATCAGAACTTTTGGGTCAAGGGTAATCTATAATAAAATACCTATACTACAATGGAAAATCCAATAACTAATAATATGTATTAATATCATGAAAGAACAAAACAGACAATTCTTGGGGAATTTCAATGATCACAAAGAAGAAATGAATTAGTTTTAAAGAATGTATGAGAGCTTTCATATGATGACAACTGTGGTAGTTGGAATGTAATTGGCCTCCATAAACTAAAAGGGAGTGGCACTATTGGGAGGTGTGGCTTTGTTAGAGTAGGTGTGACCTGGTTGGAAGAAGTGTGTCACTGTGGGGGTGAGCTTTGAAGTCTCACGTAACAGTTCACTTCTTGTTGCCTTCAGATCAAGATGGAGAATTCTCAGCTCCTTCTCCAGCACCATATCTGCCTGCATGCCACCATGTCGCACCATGATGATAACGGACTAAACCTCTGAAAATGTAAGCCACTCCAATTAAATGTTTTTCATTTATAAGGGTTGCCATGGTCATGGTGTCTCTTCACAGCAACAGAAACCCTAACTAAAGTACCAACTCAATTTGAATTGACTTGTCTGCATTGTTGAGAATGAAAAGACTTTAAATACTTTTCTTAGAAATCAATCTTTGAAATAGTTTTGCCATTTCACTTGAGAGCAAACATGCTTTTACCTCCTGTAATTCGTCTGCCCTGAAGCCAGACCAAATTAATGAAACAAATCCTTTAAACTGCAGTTTTAATACTTTCTTTTCTTCTTTTTTTTTTTTGCTTTTCTTCACACCACTAATTATTACCTGTTATTTTTTCTTGTCCACAAAAACCTAAATAATAAAGAGTAGAGCCTTTTTCTGTCATCTGTTCACTGAACTCATCTGTAGAAAGAATAGTTCTCTAAAATCTGTACAAATGTGTCTTAGTTGTTTAGCTTGGCATACAAGTCCATAACATTCCATTTTATCTTGCTCCTAACTAGCAAAAACCAATTCTACTTAGGCCATATCAGTTTGATGATATGTTTTGTGATTCCATAATTCATGTTTTATTAATGCTGCTTTCACATGTTCTTTGTTTTTCTGCCCAATTAAAACAACCCAAAATGAAGTCTAGATCATAAACTTCTCTATGAAACCTTAATTCACATCCACACATTCCTCATATTTATCTGTCTCTTAAACCATTTATCTGAAATACCTAATTTCTGTCAGTATATGACAATGGAACACCCATTTAAAAGACATTTTAGAAACGATAAAAACTACAGCATTAGCAAGAGACAGGCTAAGGTTAAGTGGAAAGCTGATTGCAAAGGCACACCAGAAGCATGGGTTTCTTTGAGGTGATAAATCTGTTCCACATTGCAATTGTAGCAGCAGTCACACAAAGCCAAGCAAGAGCTAAAATTCAAAAAACTGAATATACACTACATGCTGTCTGAAAAGAAAAAACCAGAAATCCTGGTTTTTTGTTTTAATTTTAAAAATCATGTATATATTTACCCTTAATATATATATATATATATATATATATAAAATATATATATATATATTTTAATAGGAATAAATATGGTTTTATCCCATTTCTAATAGGAAGGTTCAATAACACTTTTATCCTCTCTGAGACTGCAATGGTAGGATCTAAAATTGATGTCTAAACTGTGATTTGGGGAGATCAGTAGCAAATCAAAAGGAACTTGTCATATATCATTGCTCTTTCTAACACAATATTTTGCCTAGTATGAGTACTTTTATTTAGTTTTTAACTTTTTATAGATTCTTTATGGATTTCACATCATGCATCCCAATCCCACTCACTTCCCTGTCCCTTTGTTCTCCTAACCTCCCACACACACACACACAAAATTTAAAAGGTAAAAACAAACAAACAAGCAAACAAACAAAAACCCAAAGAACAAAACAAACAAAAATCTCAGCATGGAAGCTGGAGTATGGCCCAGTGAGTCACACAGCATACCCTTTAGTCCATACATATTTACTTGTAAGTGCTCACTGCAATGAGTCATTGGTCTGGTTTGAGGCCTCTGGCTCCCACTACACTATACTAGGCCCTCACTGGGGCTCTTCTGTGATATCCTATTGTTGCCTTGTGTCATGGAGATTCTGTAGCTTTGGATCTGCAGGTCTGGCCCCTTTACATGCTCCAGCAGATCACAGATGAGGTGGATGTTGGGTGGGCTACCTCACAGTCCTGGTTCTGAATCTGGATGGTAGCTGGGTTGGTCAGCCCACCAGCTTTCCCTCATGGTCACCATCTGGGTGTGCTCTCCAGCACTGCCCCCGCTAGCTCATTCAATGTAGCAGACATTTCTCCTGCTCTCACACCCTCCAGTCCAGCTCATTCACACTCGCACCACCAGGGCAAGCTCTACTGTTTTGCCCAGGTGAGGTGCAGGGTCTGCTCTTTGGATTGCTGCACTTGGTGAGAGGCAGAACCAGCTCTTCCATTCTCATACCCCTAAAGGCTGGCTCTCCCACCTGTTGCAGGTGGCAGGAGTTGGGGTGAGGAATGGGGTGGGGCTGTTTCTTTTTATCTTCAAATTGTTATTAACTGCCAAGTATGGTGGCATACACCTTTAATCCCAGCACTTGGGAGGCAGAGGCAGGATGATCTCTGAGTTTGAGGCCAGCCTGATCTACAGAATGAGTTCCAGGACAGCCATGGCTATACAGAGAAACCCTGTCTCAATCCCTTCCTCCCCCCAAAAAAACTACCATTGACTTTCTCTTTTCTACAGTTCCCTATTCTACCATTCATACAATCATTCATACAACCCTTTAGCAACTGTGTTTGTATTTTTTCAAATGTGCCATGTTCTCTTTTGATTACAAGCTTTCATTCGTGCTGATTGCTCAACAGTATCAAGAAGGAGGAGAAGATCACACTCTTGGCATACTCCCTTCTTCCAGCATAAATGAGTATACCACTAGAGCTGTCCCCGGGCTAGTTTTTAGTTCACATGCTGCCGCCACACAATCCCTCAGCATCCTGTACTTTCTCCCTCAGTCTCACAGATGGAACTGTTAATACAAGATCCATGGATTGGTTTGCTTTTCTCCTCCATCCCCCCACTATAATGTGAGTTTCGTGAGGGCAGGAATCATTACGTTTTATGCACTAAATGATGCTTAGAGTGAATGCTATGGAAAGCACAGAATACCCCCACCACAATGATGGCTTAAAACATATTTGAATCTAGGAGCTTGACATAAATAACACTGCTCCACTTGAAAGCAGAGAGCAAACATTTTCCCCTGCTTGTTATTTCAAATACACTTTTCCTATGATACCCAATTAAAACTTAAGTTTTCTTTCTGTGTTCCTCTTTTGGGAAAATTCCCTTTATATTTACTGAATGATCTTTTGAGGTCTTAGTATGTACATCCAAGAAATAATGCTTCTCCTAGCCCTTAAAAAAAAATTTGGAGGCATCATATTACTATGCCTATGCATATTATAGTTAGGCTGCCCTGGAATGAGTGATCTTGCCTCAAGTTCCCAACTGGGTACTCAAATGGTAGGCCACCGTGTGGGACATTTTTTGTTTGGTTTGGTTTGGATAAAACATGCTCCTAAATAGCTAACCATTTAAAATTTAAATCTCCTTAACCTGACACTCTACATTTAGTTCTGTCTCAGAAACTGTTTTACAATCTAACAGTTTAAACAAATGAAAACTACTTTAATTAAATCATTAAATAACAGTATAGTTAGTTATATGAGATTTTTCTGTGGTGATATTTTGAAATTATTCTAACAAATAAAGCTGTCTGAAGCTCAGAAGGCAGAGCCAGCTGAAGAGTTAGCCATAGAGGCCAAGCAGTGGTGATGCACATCTTTAATGCTAGCACCTGGGAGGCAGAGGCAGATGGATCTCTGTGAGTTCAAGGCCACCCTGGACTATACAAGGTTAATCCAGTCTAAAAGAGAAACAGAGCCAGGCAGTGAGGGCTCACACCCTTAATCTAAGTACTTGGAAGTCACATGCCTTTAATCCCAGACTAGGAAGTTTAAGACAGGAAGCAATATGGCTAGGCAGAGAAAGGAATATAAGTTGGGAGGACACAGGAGTTCACCCGCCCTTTGGCTGAGGGCTCAGGAACACTCAGTCTGAGGATTCCTGGAGACGATATCTTCCCCTTTCAGCTGAGAACTTGGCGAGGTGAGAAGTGGCTGTGGCTTGTTTCCTCTGATCTTTCAGCATTTACACCAATATCTGGATCTGGGTTTTTATTATAATGCTACATTTATTTAACCTTGCATTTAAATTTTTTTAAAGTTTAATATTCTTTGCATTTAATTGCCAAGAATCTCTTAGAAAACTGCAAAAGAGTAAAACTCCCTTTTCCAGCCATTTTAAAGCATAACTAGTCAAAAAATGTAGTTCCATCAGTTGTAAACTTTCCCGTAATAAAAAGCAAAACCTATCAGTACAAACACCAATGAGAGTATGTAACAAACCTAAGCTCAAAAACAGTAAGCCCCAAATAAGGAGAGAGAAGGGCCATGTTTTTAAAAGTTCAGGAGACACTTAAAGAATTACAAGATATCAATCATTTGAGGAAACCAAGCCATCAGTGAGACAGATTTAAAAGTTAGACAGACATACGATTTATGAAACATAAGTAGAGCTCGCTGGGCAGTGGTGGCGCACATCTTTAATCCCAGTTAATCTCAGGAGGCAGAGCCAGGCAGATCTCTGTGAGTTCAAGGCCAGCCTGGTCCATAGAGCGAGATCCAGGACAGGCGCCAAAACTACATGGAGAAACCCTGTCTCGGAAAAAAAACCAAGAAGGAAGGAAGGAAGGAAGGAAGGAAGGAAGGAAGGAAGGAAGGAAGGAAGGAAGGAAGGAAGGAAGGAAGGAAAGAAGGAAGAAAACAAAGAAAGAAAATTAAATCCTATAAGAGCAAGCAAGACAAAAACAAACAAACAAACAAACAAACAAACAAACAAAACCAGTAGAGCTCATCACCGCGAACCTGACCAGGTGAGACCCTGAAGGACAAAAGCACTACAGGATGGAAGTCTGAGTACTTCCAGTGGACTCTGCACCTGCATGTGTCTGTGTATTGAGGCAGGTTCAAAATAACTGACAGAAGGGAAATCATGGCTCTTACTAACTCCCTTCCTGGCTAATACTAGCCTAATTAGGCTCAACAATGTGTCTAAGGGAATAAAAACTCCACTGCTGACTCAATTGATGGCTATAATTCTACTGAAAATAGCTATACTTTAGGGACTTCAAAGGAATTTAAATCTTGGTGACTCACAAGAAGAAATACATGTGGACAGCTACTCACAAATGTAGGGAGGAGGGTAACAGTCTCTGAAAAGAAAAATGTTTCACACAAGAAAAAGATTACACAGTGAAAAGCCAGTGATTATAAATTTCACTTTAATAAAGAGATGGAGGCAGATACAAACATGACATATTGATATTCTTCCTTTAGGGCTTTACAAAAAAAACTGACCATGAGACAGTTCAGTGTTGGAAACAATCAGGACAAGAATGAAAGTTTCAGTGACATGAGAGCATCTTGTATGATCACAATTATCAGAGATTTACACAAAAGCACTTTTCTAAAGCAACCTTTTGTTTATAAAACACATATTCTAAAACTACTGTCTCCTACAGCCTACAAACATTATTTTTGCAACAAAAACAACCACCTGGAAAAAAAAATCCACCAACTTTGTACTTATGCTATTGTGAAAATATTAATAGAGAAGAAAATTTTAGTGTAACTATGTCAACAGCAAACACAAATTATCCTGTTACCTAGTTCTCTCAAGGAATTAAAATTCTGAAGAGTTGAGTTAGTATGGATAAGCATAAGAGTACTCGCTCAACTCATGCAAGACCCTGGTTCAATCACTCCAGCCCTGTACACAGACAAAAAGATTTTAAAATCTTTGATACTAAGCTCAACATCTAAGTAGTTTTTCTTTACTTACCCTTGCATAGTGGAATTCAACTCCATAGAGTTCTAAGGTACGTGCTGTGTTTAGGTAATTAAATTCTGCTTCTGCAGGAGATAAGCCACTGTAAAGAAAACATCAGGTCAAAAAATAGATCCATAGTAAAAATTGCCAAATTACAGAAAGATTATGGAAAGAAATGAAGAGTCTCACTAACCACCAAGCAGAAGTCCTCCTTTTAGTTTTATATAGTAACAGCTAACTAATTCCAAGGGCATACTTTTACTAGATTACTTTATTTTCCAGGACTATAAGAATACAGTGAGTCCTGGGGCTCATGAGGTCATGGACCTTAGAGAGAACCTACTACCATTCTTTTATCAGACCAGTAGAATTCCTCATTACATCTTAAACTTTTCCTTATACCCACAGTTAAGTGTTAATCTCAAAGAAGTGTTCATCGAAGAAGCTTCTCTTTATAGGATATGGAGCCTATTACAAAACAAAACAAACAAACAAAAAAACAAACAAACCATAACAGGTCGTAACGCAGAAAAGCAATGGGTCATGGGGGGTCTAGTCCCACTAAATACATCTACAACACAACTCCTGAACTTAAGGCTCAGAGAACATTGAGAAAGAGGGGGCTAAGACTACAAGAGCCAGCAAACCAGGGAAGTCTGCTGTGAGATTCTGTCTTCTAGAAATGATAAGAAAGCTTCACTCATGATACCTCAAGAACATGGCTGCTTAAACAAGACCTAAACAATGGTGGTATTAATAGACATGATAACAGAGAAGGGGGAAATCTCATGAGGTCCAATCCACAAAGATCAACTAATACGTGCTGAGAGGGGGGAAATCAGTCTTTTCCAGGGATGAACCCTCTAATTGGTTATCCAATACCAAATGGTCTGTCAGCCCAGAAATCATACACACACAAGCCATACTAAATAGAGTCAGCAAGATGTATTCATATATTTATGCATACCTAAGTATATATATGTGTGTATAATATATCTTGTATATAGATAACTATAACAAAGAAAACAGGTATCAATTTGAGAGAGAGTCAGAAGAGCACTGGAGGGAGTAGAGGGAGGAAAGGAAAGGAGGAGAGTGATGAAATATTTTAAATAAAAATAATTTTAAAAGACAGTGGCAATTAGAAAGAAACTATTGGGAAGTATTACAGAAGAGGGAAAAAAAGAAAATAATACAGCAAGTTTTAAAACTTCTAACTGATCTTACAACTGTTTACAAAGGCACTTAACTTCCAGATGTAACTCTCAAACTCTTTCACAACAGTTTATACACCATAGGCACACGTAAAACCTACAGGACACTTCAACATTCGACACTGTCACAGCATACATAAACACAAGTATCAAGAGGTTTTTAGAGCAACTTTGTAGCCTTTAAATGTTTGTCCTTTTTCTGTTTTTAACCTTTCAACTATTCATTTATTTTTACTATATATTTCAAAATATATAATATATAGTATAATACTGACTGATGGGGAAGAATTAGTCTATCATCTGAGATGCTTATAAGTACAATACCATAGGGAGGCTGAAGTCCAAGCCTCATATTTAATAAACATTTCTAGTGATTCTTAAAACAAAAATTTCAGAACTACTATAAAATACAGTTTTTTTAAAAGGTCAACTCTATTTCATAGATAGTTCTAACAGCCTTAGGTATATGGTGTTAGCAGGCAATATAGCAGAGTATTATAAGCTAAGCTATCGACCTTTGCATCCCTGATACTGGAAAGGAGCCAACCACCTGACAATGCATGATCGAAATGAATGTGACCCCCTCAACACCAACAGTCCTTCCAATTAAACTTAATTCTGTTTTTGTTTATACATCTGATAAATCAGCTTTTCAAATAGAACTAGCTTGTGAAAAATACAAGTCCTTTCCTTATTTAAGGGACTTTTAACAGGTAAATTTTAAAATTCCAATTTATCTTCAAACCATTTCCTCAGACAGCTATATGACAAGTTTTCACTATACAGGGATGGCTTTTAGAGAAAAACAGCAGGCTTACTTACCACATGATACCACTCAGTTTAAATTCTCAAGTCATTGTAGTCTACAGCAGGTCCAAGGTCAAAAAGCCTTCTACTAGAAAGGACTAAACACTAGTCTTCTAGATAAACTGTCATTGTAACCTTGCAACTACTTTATCATGTAAAAGCAAGCCACATCCCACATAGAAATAAATGAGGATGTCTGTTCATCACATGAGTGTTCATTTATGAACAATGGAGTTCAGAACATTTCAAATCCTATAAAGTATTATTTTCCTCCCAGACATTTAAAATATATAGAGACTGAGCATGTAGCTCCATGGTAGAGCACTTTCCTTACATGAGCAAGGTCTAGGTTTGCTCCAAATAGTCTGTGACATATTTAGATACATTGCATTTACAATGTAAACAAATATATACTGTATTACATTAAAAACAAACATGTATTTGCCATGCTTAGCTCACTGGTTGTTCAAAATTAGGTATTGAGCTGTTGTTTTCTAACCTGTTTGAGACACTTGAATTATTACCAAAATGGCAGTAAGAGCTAATATTTCTTTAGTGTTTACCATGTACTAAGTACCAGCTTAAGAACTTTGTATATATAATCTCACTTAAGACTCAGAATTTCTGGCCAGTACTAGTGGTGCATGCCTTAATCATAACACTCAGCAGGCAGAGCCGGGCAGATCTCTGAGTTCGTAAGTTCCAGAATAGCCAGGGATACACATAAGAGAAACCCTGTCTTAAAAAACAAACAAAGGCGCCGGGCGGTGGTGGCGCACGCCTTTAATCCCAGCACTCGGGAGGCAGAGCCAGGTGGATTTCTGTGAGTTCGAGGCCAGCCTGGGCTACCAAGTGAGTTCCAGGAAAAGGCGCAAAGCTACACAGAAAAACCCTGTCTCGAAAAACCAAAAAAAAAAAAAAAAAACCAAACAAACAAAGATTCAGAATTTCTAACTCAAGATACTTTAACTATCTCAAATTATATAGGAAAATTGAGCAATACAAACAGGACTACAGACAAAGTTCTAAAACAGTAAGTAATCTGACTAGAAGTTAAGCCAGTGAGTCCAACTCTAGTCCAGACTTGTGCCAACGAGCTACACTATCTTTGTTCTGTCACTATGCTGAATCACATGTTAGAGCAAAACTTGAGCCAACAAAAAAAAAAGGAACATTTTTGTCTGTTTGTTGTTTTTGTTGTTTTGAGACAGGGTTTCTCTGTTGTAGCCCTGGCTGTCCTGGAACTCATTCTGTAGACCAGGCTGGCCTCGAACTCACAGAGATCCGCCAGTATCTGCCTCCTAATTGCTGGGATTAAAGGCATGCACCACTACCTCCCAAAAACAATTCTTAAGGACAGGCAGTGATGGAGCACGCTTTAATCCCAGCCCTTAGGAGACAGAGGCAGGTGGATCTCTGAGTATGAGGCCAACGTAGTATGCATGCTGAGAGACCCTGTCTCAAACAACAACAACAACAACAACAACAACAAAACAAAAAAAAAACAAAAAACAAAAAATTGTCTTCTTGAAAAAATGTCACAAGGAGTTGCAGAGCTGGCTCAGCAGTTATGAGCACTTGCTCTTCAAGATGAGCCAGATTCAGTTCCCTACATGGTAGCTCACAACCAGCCCCAGGGATTCTGATGCTCACTTATGTCCTCTGTGGGTACCAGGAAGGCATGTGGTCCATACACATACATGCAGGCAGAACACTCATACACATAAAGTCATAAATAAATCTTTAAAAAATGTCACAAGATATTGGACTAAAATAAACCCAAAGTTGAACACTAATGTGACTAAAACAAGTCAGCTGCCTTTAAAGGACTACATTGGGTTGTTACTTTTCTCCTCCTCAGTCATTACCAAACACAATCAACATCCTTCAAAAACCTAAAAACTAAGACAATTACCAAGTCAATTGCTCCACATATTATAAATACATTACTCTAGAATTTTCTTTTTTAAAATTAAAGTTTTATTTTATTTTTAATTACATGTATGTGTACTTATGGGTGGGTATGTGCATTGACTATGGGTATCCATAGAGGCCAAAGAGGGCATCAAGATCCCTTGGGGCTGGAGTTACATACACTTGTGAGTCACCTGATCTGGGTGCTGGGAATGAAACTTGGGTTCTTTGTAAGAGCAACAAGCACAATTAGCTGTTGAGCCATCTCTCCAGCCACCTAAAATTCTTTCTTAAAGAACTGACAATGCTACATATAAGCAAATAAACTCTGTCTACATATAATTTATGGCTGCTAAAAAAATGAAAGCAAGTTTCATATATTTTGTGAAATAAGCAATGAAATGTTTTTAGTATAAATCATCTACATAATATTTCTCTATATTATATAACACTTTTATATTAAATAAATAAAATTAAATTAAAAATGATATACAACATTTCTCTTTCTAAAAAGATTGCCAATAAAGCTTATCAAATAAGCAGAAAATTAAATAAATGCTTACATGTGCTGCTGATGTAACTTTGCAACTTCTTTTTCAAAATCTTGAGGTTGATTAGGAATGAAAGAATAACCTGAGAGGTAGCCTGGCAAGTTTTCTGACTGATTGTAGTCTCCAAGTTCAGCTAATAAGAAAAAGAAAATATCATGCTTTAATAAATATTTTAATTATACTAAGTCAGCAATGCCATATTTATGGAAAGAATATATGTTTTAATATAATCACATTAAATAAGTTGCAATAAATTCTTCTGGGTCTCAATATCATAAAAAAATGTTTCAAGAATCAAAGTAATTGCTACCCAATTGGCCATTTCACTGCATTTCCTCAGGAGTTTCTACATTCTACACATCTAAAGAACTCCTGCATTAAAGGCAATGTATTATCAATACAGACTGCAAAACCCATATGCTACTTAACTTAAAAGTAAGCTGATACTTACACTGAACAGCAAATGAAGCTAAAAGGGCAGCAGTATTATAAGGACAGGACAATCTAGTAAGACAAAAAAGAAAATACAGAACCCAAGGATAAATATCATTTCAAACGTGCTATAGTTTACATTATACTAATACTTCAAGTTTCTATATGCATTAATTGTAGCCACAATTAAATTAATTAAGCTGGGCTCATGAATTTGAGATGACTGCCAGTTTGAGACCAGCCTAGGCTACTTAAGACAATGTCTCACACAAACAAAAGAAGCCCCCTAAAAAGTCTGATAAAAGGAACTAATACTACATATAAACATTTTTTTAATTTGTTACAGCAATCAATCATGAATTACTTAATATAGAATTTAAAGTATTTTTATAGTATTAAAAAAAAAAAACCTTAAAAATAGCTCACCTTCCAGTAAGAATGTCTTGCTTAATTTGCAAAAAATACTGATACCTTAAAAAAAAAAAGATATTTACTAGAATCATCAATTTGAGTTCTTATATACTCCATATTTACATTAACAAAATTAAATATTTGAAGTATTTTCTTTTGTAATCTATACGCCAGCACATAGAAAGTCAGCATATGTACACATTAGCAAAAAAACACCAGAAATAGGCTTTTGTGACTTGACTACAAGTTTTTAAAATTCATTAATATATGGAACTTTGTATTTTGAATGTCTTGTTTCTATTATAAAACTACTCAAGACTTCTAAGATCTCTGATGCCAGGGAGAAGACTTGGGAGCAACAGTCTGAGATTTGATCTGTGCAAGAAGAAACTCTTTCATCAGAAGATTAACCAAATTCCTTCTCCTACTATTGCTCTTGTATTAGAGTGGTTACATGATCAGCTTCTTCCAACACGAACAATAGTATGTTGTGACATGCTGCTGAGGTTGCTTACAAAATGGCACTGTCCTTCTGTCCCTGACAGTGGGTAAGCTAGTCAATATGTGGACAAAATCACCTGTGCTGAATAATATTGGCATAATAATAAATTTCATGATTTCAAACATTAACCAGGGAGTCTAAGGACTTCATTCAACTTTTAAAAAGTCAAAACTCAAAACATAAATGTTATTTACTTAATTCAAGACAGTACAATTTTATCAGATCTACTTGGTTTCATAAGTTAAAGATGGGACTGGTGGCATAAGTCAATGGCAGAGCACATGCTTCCCATGTACAAGGCCTAATATCACTAAAAAGAAGAAAAAAAATCTAAAAGGTCTTTGGTACAAAAACAGTTTTATAGTTGTGATTTAAAGGTAACATATGATATGCCCTTGATATAATTGTAAAATCCTACACAAATAATACTTACTCATCAAAGATCATTTCTATATTCAATTAACAAAAAAAGGAATTATTAGTAAAAACCAGAATTCAAGTTCTAATGCAGCCTATTATTTGAGGCAAATTACTAAAATTTGGGCAAGTCTTAGTTGCTACATTTGTAAAAGAGAAAAAAGATTACTTGCCAGGAGTACATGTTTTAGGAGTTTAAAAATTCAATTCTAATGATGCTGATATTTGCCAATATTGAAGTACATTTATCACAATGGAAGACTTTGATGCCACTGTTTTTCTTCCCACTAATTCAAAATGTTATCTCAAAGCAAGTAGGTATAGCAAACTTCTTTTTTTTGTGAAATCTAAAGTACTCCTGAAGAGTGAGCAGCTGTGGCTGAGGGCATACTAATCAGGATCATCACAGTAAATTATTTCTTTCTTTTATTTTTTTTAAATAGAATATTTTCATACAATACATTCTGATTATGGTTTCCCCTCCCCCAACTCCTCCCAGATCCTCTCCATTTCCCCACCCACCGAAGTACACACCCTTTCTCTCTCTCTCTCTCTGTCTCTCTGTCTGTCTCTCGTTAGAAAACAGGCATCTAAATAACAACAACAACAATAATAATAATATAAAAACAAACACAAAAACCAGAATATGACAAAACAAACATCCAAACAGACAACAAAAAAAAGAAAAAGAAAGAAAGAAAGAAAGAAAGAAAGAAAGAAAGAAAGAAAGAAAGAAAGAAAGAGAAAGCACAAGAAACACATACAGACACGGAGACAAACACTTTGCACCCACAGACAATCCATAAAAACAAAATTGGAAACCGCTGTCTCTATGTGCTTGTATCAGTGTACGGGTATGTGTACATGAGTCCATGTGCCCACAGAGGCCCCAAGAGTACCCTAGATGGCCTGGACATGGAGTCACAGGCAGTTGTGAAGTACCTGACGTGGTACTGGGAACCAAGGTAGGGTCCCCGGCAAGAACAGTATGTGCTCTTAACACTGAGCCATCTTCTTCAGCCCCACACTAATGCACTTCTTAGCCCTGGTCCCTTGTTATAATACTAGAATTACCTGAGGAACTATACATGTCTTTACTCAGGTGCTGTCTGAGTCACATTACATCAGAGTATCTAGGGGTATAGACAACTACTATGGTTTAAAGCTCTCCCAAATGATTATAAATTGCTAATCAGGGTAGAGAATCACTTTTGTATAATTATGATGATTAAATATAATATAGTCATGTACCACAATTTACCAACAGCAATACTGATAAGGCATAAAGAGCTCTGAAATTAAACATTATTTCTAATGGAAACAGGTAATCTCCTGCACTGATAGCTTGAGCACAAGTTAACTCTCTTCAAGTTCTGACTCAGTTATCAGTGAAACATACCCTCATTGTTTCCAGGACATGCTATTAACACACATAAACACAAATTTAGGTTCTAACAGGAAACTCAGTTTTCTGTGTGAAGGAAATATTGAACCTGGCTGCTGTCTGAATGTGACATGTCCCCACAGCTCAGGTGTTTGAACACTTGGTACCCAGCTAGCTGGTGGTGCTGTTGTGGAAGGTATGGAGCCTTGCTAGAAGTGAGTCACTGGGGCAGGCCCCTTCCTCTCTGTTTTCTGACTACAGACATGATAACACCAGCTGCTTCCTGCTCCTACTGCCAGGCATACCCTGCCATGATGGGCCGTAATCAATCCTATGCGCCAGGTCAAAACAAACCTTTCTTCCCTTACGTTGCTTCTTGTCAAGTATTTTTTTTTTTTTTTTGGTTTTTCGAGACAGGGTTTCTCTGTGTAGCTTTGCGCCTTTCCTGGGACTCACTTGGTAGTAGTCCAGGCTGGCCTCGAACTCACAGAGATCTGCCTGGCTCTGCCTCCCCAGTGCTGGGATTAAAGGCATGCGCCACCACCGCCCGGCTCTTGTCAAGTATTTAATCAAAGCAACAAGAGAAATAACTAATACAATATAACTGACAGTATTTTAATTGTTTATATTAACAAACATCATAAAGAATAAAAATGCTAAGAATCTAATTTAAAATTATTGATGTTTGAATTGTGTTTCTTATATATTAAAAGTCTGATTACCTAAAACCTTCACCTTAGAATATTTATATGCTTTATAATTCAAATTGCTCATTAATTCTGGCTAATTTCCTTGGAGTTCATGCAAAATTAGGAAAACTTTTAGTAGCTTGAGATATTTTATAACGATAAAAGATTATTTTAAATATTTAACATCAACAACATATTTGCTAAATTTAGTATGAAAACTGTATTGTGATACATAAAATAAAGTATGATTTTAAAGGGAGAAAAAGCAACAACAAAACCTAAGAGCTATGACGGTAAATTAAACACAATTTTGTTTTTCAAAAAAAAATTAGCTTAGATTCTATTACTATTGCAAATATTCCAGCTGCCTAATATGGCATCTGTACTCCAGTGTCTTCTCATTATCAAGAGTAACATCAGCAAACAGAAAAGACTCTCAAAAACTATGACTTTTCTTTTCTTTCTTTCTTTCTTTTTTTTTTTTTTTTTTTAAGCTTGGTTTACTATTGCAAACTCCACAGAAACCAAGGAATGGCACTGTGAACAAATTTAATTGCTTTATTTTTCTGCTGCTCCATTCTATCATATCACTAAATTCTGATAGCCTCTCACCCATAGTCTTATATCTGAGGAGTGTATAGAAGGTATGTATTCTAATTCTTTTCATTTACATTACTAACTCTGCATTTCACCAAATGTTATCTTTCAGCTTACGGTACCAATGACTGTCACTATTTCTCTTGTTTCTACCCTAAGCATTTTACCTGATTCTCAAGGACACTGCTGAAAGGCTTCCTATACGTCATTCGTGAGTACTTTCTGAAGTAGAAGTGATGTGCTGAGATTTAGAACAGGCAGTCAGGTGGGCATGTAGAGGCCCGAATGTGCTTTATTCCTACAACATCCTTTATAAAATCTAGGGTGTTTTCCTTGGACTTAAAAGATAAAAACACATCCTTCACAGGATGGCTGTACATATATACACACATACATACACACATACATACATACATACATACATACATACATACATACATGGAATTTTGCATTCTCCTCAACAAAAAGAGAGAGGAAAAAAAACTAGACTATGCTTTTGCATGAAAAAACATATACACCAGAAACTCTTACTATGCAACATGCCTTGGATATACTCCAATGCCATCTCATTCCCTTGTTTACTTTTAGTAGTGCTGTTAGTGGCTGGATGAGGTGGCTCTGGGTGTCCAGCTCCTAAAAGTTATTCCAGTCATTCAAACAGGGAGGAAAGAGTTGCGTTGGGAAAATTTATAAACTTTTCAGTATGCTAAATTAGAAGTTCAAGTTTTCAGCATGGTCACTTATTTTTGCCTAGTTAATTTCATTTTTTTCATATTAGATCTTTGCCAATGTTTTCAAAAAAAACAGTTCCATAAACCCACCTTGTATACTCTTCTTGTAACTTGTTAGGGTCACTTACAAAGAATTTGACTCTAAAGTTCAAACTGTAAGGAGATCCTCCTAAAATTAACAAAAACAGCTCTAATTAATCAGATTACATTAGTCCATCATCTTTATAAGGCATATTTGCAAAGTATCAAATAAATAGCATGCTCACTCTTTAGCTGCTTCCTTATTGGTTTGTTTGGATCCAGCCACCTCTGAAAAATAAAGAAGAGAGATTTCTTTTTCTCCTGAGGAACTAGCATATTGGTTATTATATATCTGTTCCACTTGAAGACTGCATTTTGGAAAAGGGTTAGGTAGAAAAGGAATCAAATCAGAAGCAATATTGCTCTGTGATTGCTGCTGATGAGAGAGGGTAGTAGTACTGCTAGGCAGGTGAACCTGGGCTGCATTAGCAAGGCAGTCAAGCATGGGCCTAGGAGCAACCCAGTGAGCAAACTTCCTTCAGGGTTCCTGCTCAGGCTCCTGCCTTGATGTTCCCTGAGCAAGACAAAATAAAACACTTTGTCCCAAAGCCTGATTTCCTTGTTCAGTTCTTTGAACTAAAATACTCTGATATAAGAAGCACAAATAATTAATTAAATAAATGTGTGAGGCTGACATAGCTTAGAAATAATGTTATAGTGAGCACTGAGAAACTGAACACACTCATGGATGACGTCAGTGAGACAGGACTTAGGTTCTTGATTAAAGCCAGGAAGGTGGAACAATGGTAACATATAGTACTGGCTGTTAAATGACATCATTCACAGTTAAAAACACAAAAGATCATTAAATCCAGAAAGTAAACGAACAAACAAAAACTAGAATGGGCTGGCGAGATGGCTCAGTGGGAATGGCACTTGCAGCCAAGTCTGATGACCCGAATTTAATCCCCACCACTCACGTGGTGGAAGAAGACTTGAGTCTCAAAAGTTGATCTCTGGTCTCCACACATGTGTGCACATCACCACACAAACACAAATAGTAAGTAAATGTAAAAAACAAAAAGAAACAAAAAATTCAACAAACAAATCAACTCACAAAGAAATCTTATACATCAATAAGAAAAAAGACCAATATTGATAGAAAAATAGGCAATGGACACTAAGTTCACAACTAAGGAATAAATGGCATTTAAATATATAAAGATAGTCAATCTTGGCCACAATTAAAGAAATTCAAAATAAATGTATGTTGGGCTCTGCTTTTGAGACTGGTTTCAGTAGTTAAGAGTTAATGTTGGCTTTGAACTTATAAACCTCCTGCCAGAGCTTCCAAAGTGCTAGAAGTACAGGCATGTGCCACCATACCTCTGAACCTAACAACGTAAGCTTTTAAAAATGAGTGCCACCCTAATGAACGAACATTATGTCATTGTGTCTTAGTTTCATTTCTTATTTTTGTGATAGAATACCCTGACAAGAGCAACTTAAAGGAGAAAGGGATTGTTTTAGCTCATAGCTCCATGTCCACTCTTGAAGTCCACTCTAGAAGGGAGGTCACAGCTACAGGAGCTTGAAGCAGCTAGATATTTACATCACATTCACGGTCAAGAGCAAAGAGCAATAAAATAACGTGAACATGCTTGCACTTTGCTCACTTTCTCCTTTTAGTACCATCCAGGACCCAAACCCGGGGAATGATGCCACCTACTTTTAGGTTCTTCCTTCCCATATCAATCAACATACTCAAGAAAATCACACAGACATGCCCAGAGGAGGCCAACTCAGACAGTCCCTCACTGGGATTCCTTTCCCAGGTGATTCTAGATTGTATCAAGTTGACAACTAAAACTAACCAATGAAAACTGCTTTTTATTGCTGGTCGATTAATATTACAATCCATAGATGTGCCGCTTTTGGATGGTTAAGTTAGTCTGCTCTTTTGAATAATGGTGCTATGATCATCTAAGCACAAGATTTTGTGTAGAAATGTTTATAAGCCTTGGGTACATTTTGAAAACAAGTACTATAAATTCTATTTTACTTTATGTGCATATCTGTGTATACAAATGTACAAACATGCTCAAAAGTATGTGGGCATATCTGTGCACATGCATGAGCATGTATGTGTGCACATGAGTGTGTATGTATGTGAAGGCTAGAGAATAATCTGGGAAAGCCATTCACCGGCCCCCCTTTTTTTTGAGGCTGGGTCTCTCACAGGGATGTGAAGTGCCCCAATTTGGCCAATATATGCTCATTTTCTGTAAGAACTTCCACTAGACAAAGATTATGTGATTGTCTGATTATACTTGATATTATTGCTGCTATGTTGAAAGCATCAGCTTTCCATAGCATCTACTGTATCTTAGCTAGTGAGTGCTACTGTATGTGGGTACACGTGGAGGGCAGAAATCAATGCTGGGTGTCTTCCTCAATAATTCAATATCTTACTTTAAAAAAAATTGCATTTATTGGCAGCACATAAATATACCATGGAGGTCAAAGGACTATTGCAGGAATCAGTTCTCTCTTTCTACCATGTGGGGCCCAGGGATCAAACTTGGGTCATCAGGTACAGCATTAAGCGCCTTTACTCAACTGAGCAATCCTGCTGACCCATTCATTCATTTGTTGTTTATTTATTGAAACAAGGCTAGTAAGTCACAGGGCTCTTCCTGTTTCTGCTTCCTTGCTGTTGGGATTATAAATATGTACTGCTGTGCTCAGCTTTTTATATGGTTTCTGTAATATCAAACTCTAGACTTCATTATGCATGGCAAACACTTTACCAACTAAAGCAGTCTCCAAGCCCAAAAGATGTTTTATTTTAATATTTATTGTAGACTTATTCATGTGTCAAGCCCTGCTCTATGCAAGGCATATGTAAAAACTCAATTCATCTCCTTAAACCCAAGACTGGTATTATTTGTACATCTTTACAGATTGCTCTTCCCAGTGTATAATATGGTTTGTTCACTTGGGTAAATCTATTTTGTAGTGTTGACTTCCCTCAAATGTTGGTGCCCATTTGTTAAACACTTATTTTTATTTGAAATTCTCTGTAAGATTTTTTGTGAATACTTTCTATCTTCGAGAAAAGACAAAAATATATAGTTTGACTCCAAATAGTTGGTGGAGGATTAATAAGCCTCGGGAACTATAAGCTGAAACAAGTGTTTTCTTCAGTGTCCCGCTAGGCATTTTGTCACAGCAATACCAAAGTAATGAATACAGTGGGGAAACTTTTACTATAGCTCTGCTGTACTGTCAGTACCTTTTCCTTTCAACTTGAAAGGAAATAAGCATAAGCATTTAACCATAATAACCATAAGCATTTAAGGGAAATCTAGTGGTAATGCACTCCCTTGGTTGTAATTTATCGGAGAATACCTTAACCTCCACCTCTGGCACCTTGTTTTGTTTAGTGAAACTGAATCTCGCTGTCTTAGAGCTCTATTGCTGTGAAGAGACATCACGACCAAGGCAACTCTTATGAAGGAAAACATTTAATTGGGGTTAGCTTACAGTTCAGAGGTTTAGTCCATTATCATCATGACAGGAAGCATGGTGGTGTGTAGGCAAACTTGGTGCTGGAGAAGGAGCTGAGAGTTTCTACACCTTGATCCGTGTGCAGCAGGCAGAGAATTGGTTTGAGCTTCTGAGACCTCAAAGCCCACTCCCTAGTGACACTGCCTCCAACAAAGACATACCTAACTCCAACAAGGCCATATCTCCTAACTATTCCACTCCCTCTGGACTTGAGTTTAAACACTCAAGTATTTAAACACATGAGTCTATGGAGGTCATTCCTATACAAACCACCACACTCACTAAGGAGCAAGCCTGGCATTACCTCCCAATCCTCCTGTCTCAGTCTCCAAGTGCTAAGACAACAGGTGCCTACTGAACTCCCTCACATTTGAAGTAATTTTGCTAGATTGAGATTCTGTCGGTTCACTGCAGTTTTCTTCCAGTATTTTAACTATATTATTCCACTGCCTCTGGCTTGCAAGTTTTATATTAAGAAATCTCCCACTAAGTTGAGGAAACTCTATACCTGCTGAGACATTTTTTTCTCACTTCTTTCAAGATTCTCTTTGTTTGCCAACAGTTTGCAACCATTCAGATGTTTCTTCAAATTTGGGAAGCTTTAGGCCATTAACTTCTTCAAATAGTATCTTTATCCTCTTTCTTCTCCCTACTTTCTAGAAGTATTCCTCTGGTTTGATTTTTCTACTAATCCTTCTTAGATTCCCCTTTCTAAGGAATTCTTAAAATTGAGTTAGTGGTATGCACATACCAGCACAGGTGTACCATGTGACTTTTTCCAAAAGTGGAAAAAGAAGCCATTGAAAACAGAAGACATTTGAGGGGAGTCAACACTATGAGAGAGATTTACCGAAGTGAATATATTTGAATTATATTTGGAAGAGCAATCTGTAAAGATAAACAAATTGTACCAGTCTTGGGGTTGAAAAAAGTTGAAAAAGAGAAAAACCACAGTGGGTGAGATTCACAATTTTCTAGTTTTTAGCCCAAGGGTAAGCAAGCTCTAATTGTTTATCATACAGACAACATGCTAGAGATGTCAGAAGACAGGAAGGCAGAATTTTAGATAACTGAAGCTGAGTTGTGACAGAAGAAATAGGTGAAAAGCTAAGGTTCGAAGAAGCACAGACATACAAGTCACCCCAATTATTGCTGAAAGATGAAATACACAAGTATAGAAAGACCCAAGAGCACTTCACCAACAACAGCAAAAAACAAACAGCTGGAAACTTTAAAAAATGAGTAGGGCACAAGCAAAATGGCTTGGTAAATAAAGGTACCACCAAACCTGACCACCCAAGTTAAATCCCTGGGACCCAAACAGTGGAAAGAGAAAACTAACTACGACCAAGTTGTTCTCTGAATGACACCACTATGCTGTGGCATACTTGGACTCATATACACACACACACACACACAAAGTGTTCACAATCCTTCTTCCTTGGCATCCTGTATAAAAGCAAATGACTGTTTACAAGAAATTATCATTTGTACTGTATTGTTAATAATAATCATTAATCGAAGACTCCTGCAGGCATGCCTGACTCCCTCCACCCAATCAGACTCTGTAATACAAGTCCCACTCTGTCCCCCAAGCCCACCCATCAGCCCAGATTGCAGTTGCTCCCTGAGGTGCTGACTCCGCCAGCTCCAAATGGATCAAAAGGTGAGTCACTGTTCGCCCAGCCGGTCACACCAGCCTCTAGGTCTTAGGGCCCAGAGGCACAACCTGTGCTCCCATACCCACACCAACTGCAGTCCCAGTTACAGGCCAGCAGAGAAGACTTCTACTGGCAGACCTGACCACCACCACACCCCCATAGGACCTTGTAATCTACACATCCCACTCTGTTCCCCAAACCCACCCATCCCTGGAGACCACAGCTGCCCCCTGAGACACAGACTCGGCCAGCTCTGACTGAAACACCGAGAGCTCTAACTGTACCAAGAGCTCCCTAAGACACAAACACCACCAGCACCGATTGGACCAATAGCAGCTCCCTGAGACACAGACACCATCTGCACCGAAGGAGGAAGAGATGGGTATATGCCAGTGCAAGAATACAATCAGCAACATAAAGAGCAATACGCCACCACCAGAATATACCGGTTCTACTACAGTAAGACCTAAACATCCCAACTTAGAAGAAGCAGAAAAAAATGACCTTAAAAATGACTTTATGAAGATGATAGAAGCCTTTAAAGAGGAAATGAAAAACTCCCTTAAGGAAATCAAGGAAAAGACAAACAAAAAATTGGAAGAAATCAATAAATCCCTTAAAGAAAGTCAAGATAGACAAATCCTTATCCAAATTAACCAAAAGGCAGAGAGAGAACATCCAAATTAACAAAATAGAAATGAAAAGGGAGACATAACAACAGACAATGAGGAAATCCAGAGAATCATCAGGTCATACTTCAAAACCCTGCACTCCACAAAATGGACAATTTTCTGGAGAGGTACCACATACCCAAATTAAATCAAGACCAGATAAATAATTTAAAAAGACCTATAACCCCAATGGAAATAGAAGAAGTCATTAAAAGTCTCTCAACCAAAAAAATCCCAGGACCAGATGGTTTCAGTGCAGAATTTTACCATAATTTCACAGAAGAGCTAATACCAATACTTCTCAAATTGTTTCACACAATAGAAACAGAAGGAACATTGCCACTTTTTTTTTATGAAGCTATAGTTACACTGACACCCAAATCACACAAAGATGCAACAAAGAAAGAAAATTATAGACCAATCTCCCTCATGAGCATTGATGCAAAAATACTCAATAAAATACTGGCAAACCAAATCTAAGAACACATTTTTTAAAAAAATCATCTACTATGATCAAGTAGGTTTCATCCCAGAGATGCAGGGATGGTTCAACATACGAAAATCTGTCAATGTAACCCATAATATAAAAAAACTGAAAGGAAAAAAAACCACATTATCATCTCATCAGATACTGAAAAAGCCTTTGACAAAATCCAACACCCCTTCATGATAAAGGTCTTGGAGAAATCAGGAATACAAGGAACATACCTAAACATAAAGGCAATTTACAGCAAGCCAACAGCCACCATCAAATTAAATGGAGAGAAACTCAAAGCTATTCCACTAAAATCAAGAACAAGACAAGGCTGTCCACTCTCCCCATATCTATCCAATATAGTACTCGACATTCTAGCTAGAGCAATAAGACAAGAAAAGGAGATCAAGGGGATATAAATTAGAAAAGAAGAAGTCAAGCTTTCACTATTTGCACATGATATGATAGTATACATAAGTGACCCAAAAAATTCTACCAGGGAATTCCTTCAAGTGATAAAACACCTTCAGTAATGTGGCAGGATACAGATTAACTAAAAAAAATCAGTAGTCCTCATATATACAAATGATAAAAGGGCTGAGAAAGAAATCAGAGAAACATCATCCTTTATAATAGCCACAAATAATATAAACTACCTTGAGGTAAGTAACACTAAGCAAACAAGTGAAAGACCTGTATGACAAGAACTTTAAGTCCTTGAAGAAAGAAACTGAAGATATCAAAAAATGGAAAGATCTTCCATGCTCATGGATATGTTGGACCAACATAATAAAAATGGCAATCTTACCAAAAGCAATCTATAGGTTCAATGCAATCCCCATCAAAATCCCAACACAATTCTTCACAGACCTTGAAAGAACAATACTCAACTTCATACAGGAAAACAGAAAACCTAGGATATCTAAAACAATCCTTTACAATAAAGCAACTTCTGGAAGCATCACCATCCTTGACCTCAAGCTCTACTATAGAGCTACAGTAATAAAAACAGCTTGGTATTGGCATAAAAAAACCAAAATGTTGACCAATGGAATCGAATTGAAGACCTTGACATTAATCCACATACCTATGAATACCTGATTTTTGACAAAGAAGCCAAAACTGTACAGTGGAAAAAAGAAAGGATCTTCAAAAAACGGTGCTGGCATAGCTGGATGTCAATGTTATGGTGATATTTTATTTGTATTAAAATGTTATTTGTATGTTAATAAATAAAGTTGCCCGGGGGTCAGAGCTATTAGCAAGCCATAGGAAAGCAGGGCAGTGGTGGCGTACACTTGTAATCCCAGCACTTGGTAGGCAGAGCTGGGTAAGTCTCTGTGTGTTCAGGGATACAGCCATTATTGGACACACATGCCTTTAATCTCAATACCAAGCAAGGAAAACCTGGAGGCCTATACAGACAGGCTGTGACGAGGCGGTCATGTGGTTGGGTTTACAACCAATGAGAAGGCAGAACAGGAACACTATATAAAGACTTTAACACAGGGGTAGCTAGTTCGGAGAGGTAGGACCACTGCAGGAGGAAGGGTAAGGTTTTAGCTCTTAGCTCTGACCTCTTGGCTTTCTTCTTTGCATTGGTTCTGTGTTTCTTATTTAATAAGAAGGTTGGGTACATCTACATAACATGTAGAAGGCTGCAATAGATCCATATCTGTCACCATGCACAAAACTCAAGTCCAAGTGGATCAAAGACCTCAACACAAATCCAGTTACACTGAACCTGATAGAAGAGAAAGCAGGAAATAGCCTAGAAAGCATTGGCACAGGAGACCACTTCCTAAATATAACACTGGTAGCACAGACACTGAGAGCAACAATTAATAAATGGGACCTCCTGAAACTGAGAACCTTCTATAAGGCAAAGGATACTGTCAATAAGACAAAATGGCAGCCTACAGAATGGGAAAAAAACTTCATCAACCCCACATTTGACAGAGGGCTGATTTCCAAAATATATAAAGAACTCAAGAAACTAGACATCAAAATACCAAACAGTCAAATTAAAAGAATGGGCTACAGATCTAAACAGAGAATTCTCAACAGAAGAATCTCAAATGGCCAAAAGACATTTAAGGAATTGCTCAACATCCTTAGTCAGCAGGGAAATGCAAATCAAAACAACTCTGAGTTAGCATCTTACACCTGTCAGAATGGCTAAAATTAAAAACACTGATGACAGCTTATGTTGGAAAGGATATGGAGAATGGGAATACTCCTCCACTGTTGGTGGGAGTGCAAACTTGCATTGCCACTTTGGAAATCAGTATGGCAAATTCTCAGAAAAATGGAAATCAATCTACCTTAAGACCCAATGATACCACTCTTGAGCACCCAAGGGATGCTCAATCATACCACAAGGACACTTGGCTCAACTATGTTCACAGCAGCATTATTCGTAATAGCCAGAACCTGGAAATAACCTAGATGCCCCTCAACTGAAGTATGGATAAAGAAAATGTGGTATATATTACACAATGGAGTACTACTCAGCTGTAAAAAACAATGGCATCATGAAATTTGCAGGCAAATGGATGGGACTAGAAAATATCATCCTGAGTGAGGTAACCCAGCCTCAGAAAGACAAACATGGTATGTACTCATGCATAAGTGGATACTATATGTAAAACAAAGGATAACCAGACTACAAGTCACAGCTCCAGAGAAGCTAGGAAACAAGGAGGACCCTAAGAGGAACACATGGATCACCTTGGGAAGGGGAAACAGATGAGCTGTCCATGAGTAAGCTGGGGATGGGGGGTGGAGTAACAGAGGGGAGGGTATGAGAGATGAGAACATGAGGGAATGGGATGATCGAGCTGGGGGAGGGAAGGAGTGGAAGAGCAAGAAAAGAGATATCTGGATAGAGGGAGACATTATGGGGTAAAGGATGCTAGGGAAATTCCCAGGAATCCACAAAGACAACCCCAGATTAGACTACTAGCAATAGTGGAGAGGGTTCCTGACATGGCCTACCCGGTAATCAGACTGGTGAATATCCTGTCATCATAGAGCCTTCACCCAGTAACTGATGGAAGCAGATGCAGAGATCCACAGCCAAGCACCAGGCCAAGCTCCAGGAGTCCAGTCAAAGAGAATCAAGAGGGATTATATGAGCAAGGGGTGTCAAGATCATGATGGGGAAATCTACAGAGACAAATGAACCAAGCTCATAAGAACTCACGAAATTTAGACCAGCAGCTGTGGAATCCACATGGGACCAGACTAGGCCCCTTGCATACGGGAAACAGTTGTGTAGCTTGGTCTGTTTAAGGGGTCCCTGGAAGTGGGATAAGGATCTATACCTGGTCCATGAGCTGGCTTTTTGGAGCGCATTACCTATGATGAGACACCTTGCTCAGCCTTGACTGGGCCGGGGGGGGGGGGGGGGGTCCTTCCTCAACTAAATGTACCAGGCTTTGCTGACTCCCAATAGGAGGCCTTACCCTTTTGAAGGAGTGGATAGGGGTAGGTCGAGGGGAGAGAGGCTGGGAGGAGAGGAGCAAGAAGAGGGATGAGAGGGGGGATCTGTGTTTGGTATGTAAAATGAATTAAAAAAATTAAGAACCATCATTAATCATCAATCTGTCTATGCTGTAGTTTTGGGGACTGAACTGAAGGCTTTATATGTGCTAGGCAAGTGCATTACCACTGAACTATATTCCCAAGCCTTTCTATACTTTTATATTGAAATAGGATCTCATCAACATTGGCCTTGAACTCTTTCAGTATCCCTGTAGGTCCCTGAAGCTATGAGCTAACTCAGTTTCTCAAGTAGCTGAGTCCACCACCTAGAAATTCTTACCTGCACCAGCAGACTGACTAGGAATATTTAATTCAGTGATTCCAGTGGATATATACTAACCTTTCAGTTTCCTAATGCATATCAGCCAGTATTTAGCAAATACTCTTTTTCAGAGTAAAAGGGTACTGTTTCTTATGGTTTTTCATGATAAATAGATACTAAATTTTATTCTATATAAATGGTGCTTCAATTATGCGTATTTAGTTTTTTAAAAAAGCATCTAGAGCTCATAACATAATTGATAATGAAATATTCAATACTTTCTTCAGATGGGGAGGAAGACAAGGTTACCTCCCTATCACTGCTATTCAGCACTGTTGTAGTGATCCCTCACCATGCAATAATGAACAAAACAAAACAAAAAAATGAACAAACAAAAGAATAAAGACTGGACAGGAAAAAAATAAAAGTGCACACTAGGAATAATGAAACAAATTACTAGAATAAGAGCTTACAAAGATACAAGATTATGACATAATTAATTGGGTGCTCTGGGGTTTATACAAAGGAATAAGGTAGTATGTATGTATGTATGTATGTACGTAATTATTTTGGGTTTTCAAGACAGGGTTTCTCTCTGTAGCTCTGGCTGTCCTGTAACTAGCTCTGAAGACCAGGCTAGCCTTGAACTAACAGAGATCCACCTGCCTTTGCCTGAGTGCTGGGATTAAAGGGGTGCACCCCCACTGCCTGGCTTGTAAGCATTTATTTTTCACTTAAAAATTTAATGATTCTTTTAAATCATAGTAAAAACTAAGAGATAGTATGTAAAACAGTTGATTACCACAATACAAGCTTCATAAATGCTACTCTTTATTCCTTTCTTTTAATATATAAATTATCCTCAAACCCTTCGGATAACTTCACATTGACAATCAGAAGGGCTGGGGAGATGGCTCAGTGGGTAAGGGTGCTTGCTGTGCAAGAATGAGGACATACAAGTTAGGCATGGCAGCTTCTGCCTGTAACCCACTAAGAGGATGGAGAAAGAGATCCTGAAAGCTTGCTGGTAAGCCAGCCTAGCCTAAACAGTAAGCTTCCAGTTCAGTGAGAAATCCTATCTTAAAACAAAGTAGAAAATGAGAGAGAAAGACATCTCCTGCTTTGTCCTGCACACCCACACATTCACATGCATGCAACACACATGCACACACACCAATTAATAGTGGGACAATATAAGAATTGAACTCTTAAGTCTCTTCCTTGAAAAGATTCTGGCACTAACTAGCTCTTTCTGAATATTTAAATATAAAGTTCAATAGTAGAAATAATAGTTCCATGTAAAAAATGAGCACAAGGAATTAGGAGAACCAAATTCTTGGTTTTATTAGTGTCAGAAGTAACTCAGGCTTTAACTCCATAGATTCAAATAATGACTTCTAAAAATATGAGTGTTATGCTGGAAAATTTCCAAAGCCTCTTTTAGGATTTAAAATTCTACAACTATTCTATTAAAACAGCCTTATAATGGAATTTGGAATTTATTTATGTATTTTTGTGTTTGCCCACATGAGTTTGTGTATTATGTGTGCAGGAACCCATACAGGCCAGAAAAGGGCATCAGATCCCTTAGAACTAGAGTTACAGGAGGTTGCAGAGCTGGTACTGGAAACCAAATCCAGATCCTCTGCAAGAGGAGTAAGCTAGCTGAGCCATCTTTCCAGCCCCATAAATAGAATAGTAAAACACTGATTCAGAGAACTTCTTCAATGTCTTCAATCTACACATTTTCTAAATAGTACAAGTATTTCTTGCAAAATATACTCCTGACCCAGTGTGGTAGTACACACCTGTATCTCTACTCTGGGAGGCTGAGGACTAAGTATAAGGCCAACGTGGGCTACATAACAAACATTTTGTGTTTGAACAGAGAAAGAACTCCACTACATTAATTAAAAGGATAGACTGTTTTTGTTAAGTCTGTCATAGTCTAACCACAATACAATAACAAAGAATGCAGCTAAGATGTGTTAGTATATCTTTCATCTATGTTCATAATAGGTATATTTCTTTAGTGCAATTTATAATGCTTAATTGTCAAAGAAAGCATCTCTATGATTCACCATGTCTTATCCTCTATTTCTCTGACCCAATGTTTCTAACCAGAAGAACCATGACCAGGAGTACTAAAAAGTAGGTAGAAACCTAAGGAGCTTAAGATTGAGGATTTGCACAGCTTTGAAATGGAGTATCTTGTGTAAGAAGTGTCTTTATAAAATATTCTTAATTCAACAATTTACAGTAAGAAATTAAGACTTTTGATAGAATATCCATGAACAACTGAAATATCACTGAACAACTCCAATTTCATTTTAGTAAATGTATATACACTTAAAGCAGTGGTTCTCAACCTATTCAGTGCTGCAATCTGTTAATACAGTTCCTCATGCTGTAGTGACCTACAGCCATAAAGTTATTTTTGTTGCTACTTCTGAACTGTAATTTTGCTACTGTTTTGAATCTTAATGTAAATATTTTTGGAGACAGAAGCTTGTCAAAGGGGTCATGACCCACAGGTTGAGAGCTGCTGATCTAAAGGTTTTTCTCTCTTTAGATCAAGAGGCCTTAGTCTTACTTTTTAGTTCTCCAAGACACAATAAAACTAATACTACACTTACAAGTTGACTTATAGTTATAAATACTTAAAAGGAATAGATTCAGATATGTTAAAACAACAAGCATAACAGACAAAGGAATTGAGTCTAATTATTCAATTAAAGATGTTAAAACTCATTAAATAAGAAGGGGCTTTATATAATGAACATAGAGAAAAACTACAAGGAAATGAAAGGCAACTGCTTGAACTTACTGGGTTATCTGTGGAATCGTCAGCCAACTGTAAACCAAAATAGTCTCTCTCAGTCAAATCAAGATGCTTGAAGACTATATCCAACAGAACTTGCCCCTGATCATGTTTCTGCAAGAAAAGTAATACGAAACCATCTTTAATAGGCAGTACATTCTTTTTTTTTCCCCTTTTCTTCTCACTAAGAAGCCCTGGCTGGCCATGAAAATCACAGAGATTCACCTGCCTCTGCCTCCTCTCAAGTGTTAGGATTAAAGGTGTGCACTACCACACCATGCACTTTGTTTTTTAACCTTGTATAACTTTTTGTCCTTTTTTACTACAATGGCCATTGTTTATATAGCAATGACTTGGTTGAGAATAAAGCTTCACATGTGAATACCTTTTAAGGGAAACTGTTCTTAGAAAAAATAATAAATATGAAGATGAAAAACTTTGGATTGAAAATGGCTCCTGTAGGCTATTATCATGGTATTTTTGTTATTTTATATTGTTGCCACAGTAACTGTGGAGGCCCACAAAGGTTTTCTAGTGAGATCTGAGCTTGTTTTACCCAGCAGGGCTACATTAGAGGATTGCTTGACCACATGTGTGGCTACAAGGTGACTGGAAAGGGTCTGCACTTGGTTATGCTAGGGGGAGGTCTTTTGCTCGACCCCTTGGCATTCCTATAAAAAGCCTTTAGAAGAGACAGAAGGGGCCAGTAGATACTGATCCAGGCCCTCTTGAGGCTATCCTGTGTTTCTGTTTCTCTCCCTTCTATTGTTCTATCTAAATATTTCTCACACCTCCCTCCTCAAGAGTACCCTGGGGAAAAAGTGAAAGGGGGCCTCCCACATAGAAATGGGTAAGCCCCCCAACAGATGGCGCCAGGAACAGGGACCAGGGATTTGGTGAAAGGGGGGTTGGGGTGCCATAGGAAGCAGTGGGCATGTCCAGTTTTGTAGTATAATGAAGACAGGGGTATTCTATTTTGGGCAGTATAGGTAAAGTAAGGCAGCTGAAAGAAATGCCAGTGAAAAATGAGGCTGCAGTGAATCTCTCTCTCTCTCTCTCTCTCTCTCTCTCTCTCTCTCTCTCTCTCTCTCTCTTAATTTCTATCTATAAAAAGTAAAAATACAGGATTAGGTGTAGGAATATTGGGTAAGAAGAAATTTAGAATAAGAGTGGAACTAGGAATACTGGGTAGGAAGAAGCTTAGAGTAAGGTAGACTATAAGAATATAGTGTAGAAAAAACTTAGATAAGCAACAGACAGAGGAGCTATATCCTTAATTTTTCCAACTATAGGACTATGAACGCAGACTTCTGGGGAAGAATCTTAGTGAAGAAGAAAACACTATTAAAGAAAACAGGCAGAAAAAGATTCCTGTGGAAGCTTTTGGCCTGCGGACAGCTTAGATGCAAGCCTTGAGTGTCAGGAAAGAACTTTCCCAGAGGCGGATGCAAGTGAAATAAAACCCTTCACTCTGCTGACAGTGCCACTGTATGATACATTGTACCATCAGACTCAGTTTCCTCTTGGCCATGAAGCCAAGTTTGGGGAACTAAATTTTTAGGAAACACTTAATAATCTCTCTCTAAAAGACAAAACAAAACAATGCCAGGGAGTGGTGGTGCACGCCTTTAATCTCAGCACTCAGGAAGCAGAGCCAGGCAGATCTCTGTGAGATTGAAGCCAGCCTTGTCTACAGAGCAAGATCTAGGTCAGGCACCAAAACTATGTGGAGAAATCCTGTCTCGAAAAACAAGCAAACAAACAAAAAAACAAAGAAAGAAAGAAAGAAAGAAAGAAAGGAAGAAAGAAAGAAAGAAAAGAAAAGAAAAGAAAAGAAAAGAAAAAACAAAACCTCTGAAAGCTCTTCAGGTCTTTCCATTTCAGATTTTTTTTTCTTTCTGTAAGGAAAAAAATTAGATTTGCCTGGAAATAACATCTATCAGAATGGGAAAATCACCTATAATTACACTAGAAAAACCAAAAACCCTCTTGAAACATAGCAAATCCTCTCTGTCAGTGCTATCTCCCCTTCAAGTCAATATTAGAAAAACAGCAGCCAGAATTCCCTGTGGCCAGAGGCTATGTCCATTTTCCACCGAGCATAGACAGCCTGCCCCCAGAATGGAGCTGCTGCAGAAGCACTGTGGGACCCAGTGAGGGGCTGCTGGCATGGAAGAAGCATGGAGGCTATGGGATCCTCCCTGCAGCGAAAAAAGCAGGGTCTAAGCTCCAAGCTGCAATGGCAGCACGGGAAAAGCAGAAGCAAAATTTGACCATACAGAAACAGGGATGCAAGTCCTTACCCTCAGAACAGAAAGAAGTTAGCAGAGCCTGAGCAGGGACTCTGTATCTGGAGGAGGAGACAAGCCAGGACAAGACAAAAATCTACCATGGAGGGAATCTCTCTGAAAAGGCTGAAAAAACTTTTTTTTTCTTTTTTTGACACAGGGTTTCTCTGTGCAGCTTTGCACCTTTCTGGAACTCACTCTGTAGCCCAGGCTGGCCTGGAACTCACAGAGATCTGCCTGACTCTGCCTCCTGAGTGCTGGGATTAAAGGCTTGCACCACCACCACTGGGCTAAAGCTACTTTTTTGGAGGGGGGGGGACTTTTATTTCCAGTACTTCCATCTTCTTTCACTGACCCAGTAAGGTGGGAGCAAGCCCCGAGCTGTTTTTGCTTCTGGCACTAAAGTACCTGTCTGAGTGTATGCCCACTCAAGGGACAGTGCCAGGTGAAAAGCTTAATCTTTACTCAAAAATCTCCCATGGCAAAAAAGCAAAATATTGATTTCAGTACAGACACAGATATGTAAACAGGAACCAGGAATGCAGCAGCTGCCATTGGTCGCACCTGGACCCAAAAGGCAGCTTGAGAAATGTAGTTTGTAAAAGTGAAGCGGCATAGGCAAGCAGACCTGGAGAAAAAGCAGATAGACTGGGACAAAAACTTTCAAAAAGCTGCCCAAAAAACTCTGCTTTTTCAGCTCAAAACATTGCTTTTTTTCCCCAAGTGCTGCTATAAACCTTACCTTTATTTCCCGAAAACAAGAAACAGGTGATGCCTGTCAGGGGGCAATTAAGACACTAATGATGCTTCTCAAGTCATTTTGAAACCCTTAAGGAAGCAAGGGAAAGCAGTCCATATACTGGGAAATTGCTTTAGGTATGGAAAAGACTTACAAGAAGATTTAAAAAAAAAAAAAAAAAAAAAAACCTTGGGTTGTGCTTAAAGTCAAAGAGAGAAACACTGGCATCATGGCATCTTAAGAAGCAGCTTTAAAAAACTAAAAAGGGGGAAATTGTATCCTCAGAAGCTTGCTGGCTGCTTAGTCTGGTGAGGAGTGTGCAACAGAGGAACATCAGTTCCAATGACGCTCCTCCACAGGCCTAATAGTTGCACAGGAAGTTTTTTCTAAGAGCTTTACAGCAGCTCAGTATGGTAATTATTCATGATTTGTGAATTCTCTGTCTTGTTGAAAGATAATATAATAGTTCAGTTAAGAGATCTCTTCCAGATGTTTGCTAAAGTTTTTAAAATAGTCCTGTAGGGTTTGCTTTTGAATGTAAGTTAGTTCTGTTAAGAGATTCTTCTAGATATTTGCTAAAATTTGTAAAATAGTTCTATGGAGTTTCCTTTTGAATATAAGTTTGTAAAAAGTATAAGTAAGTATAGTGATATTCATGTTAGTTGTAAATATGTAGGGTGCTGTTAATATATTCTTTCTAAATATTTGCATAAGTTTCAAAAATAGTTACATAGTTTCCTTTTGAATATAAGTTTGTAAAAAAGTGAAAATATGTATAGTGATGTTCATGCTATTTGTAAATATGCAAAAAATGTAATTGTTCAATGTAAGTTTGTAAAAAGTATAAATACATACTAGAATTGTTTTTTATTATTACTTCAATATCTGTATAGTCCAGACAAATTAGGTAACATTAATTTTTAAAGGATAAAGCAAATCAATCACATTACAAGCATATTAAAGTTATTACTCTTTTACCTTCAGATATATTTAAACACTATGATAGCTTAAAATATAATTTTATGTTCTCAATGGCCCCTGGAAAACTTAAGCAAAGGTGTCATAATTAGGGGAGCTTTTCTGTCTTCTTCCTAGAAGTTTCCACTTCTCATCTGTTTCTGTTTATAAAGGAGTAGGCCTCCCACAAGGGGGTAGGCCTCCCACAATCGAGTTAGTTTGTACAGAAAATCTACTGCTGTGTTAGGAATACATGTATATATGAGCTACTTAAACAGCTAAAAAGTGTCTTTATAATTAGCATGGGTTTTAGTTTAGTTAAGTGGATACTTTGAAGTGTTTTGAAATGACTGTTTTCTCCTGGGAACCAAAATAGTCTCTTGAAAATTTTATTGAACATCTGTTAGGAGAGAGTTTTGATTTAGAAAAGGGCCTGGTGCAGCTAAGACTGCTGTAGTCACCTTAGACCCATTCCAAAGGGATATCCCATCTTTATTATCCTCTACTCCTTTACTGGGAGGTGTGGCAGCTGTGGAGATCACTGTGGATGTTTCCAGGCTCTTAATAGGGACCTGGGTCAGATCTGAGTTAAGCTCTGTACCCACCCCCCTTGCCAGAGGTGGCCAAAAAGACAAGCATCTTTCTTCTTGATAGCTTCCTGAATATATGTATGTAAAAATCAATCAATAAGGACAACCTAAAACAGGTACAGTCTATCTGAGGGACCTGGGAGGCCCTTTATTATATCAAGAAGAGGGAATTGTGGAGGTCCACAAAGGTTTCCAGTGAGGTCTGAGCTTGCTTTACCCAGTAGGGCTGCATTAGAGGATTGCTTGATCACATGTGTAGTTACCAGGCAACTGGAAAGGGTCCACACTTGGCTGTGCTAGGAGGAGATACTTTGCTCCACCCGTTGGCATTTCTATAAAAAGCCCTATAGAAGAGACAGAAGGGGCTAGTGAATAATGATCCAGGCCCTCCCAAGGCTATCCTGTGTTTCTATCTGTTTCTCTTCCCTCTATCCTTCTATCTAAATATTTTTCACTCCTCCCTCCTCAAGAGTACCCTGGGGAAAAAGTGGGAGTGGGCTTCCCACAGAAAAATGAGTAGGCTCCCTACAAATAACTTATATATGTGTATATATGTATATATGTCTATGGTATCTGTGTCTCTTTTATTCTTATACTCAAACATGACTAGAAAGTTGACTACAGTTTAAAATAGTTTTGTGTAGAAGTCATAAAAGGCAGCACATGGAAAAACTTTGCAGGAAATTTGAGAAAGGCCTTTGATTTGACAGAACATAACTTTACAATTATGTACAGAATTTTAAAAAATATCTGACTTTAACCTTATTAATTCAGTAATGTAGACATTATTATCCCCATGTTCCACATCCACTAAGTATGGCAGAAAAGACATGATTGAATAATTTACTAAGTAATGAGTAAAACCTAATAGATAAAAACAGAAATTAACAAGTTTATCAATAATAATAATAGAAATAAAAATAAGAAATCACAATGACATGCCATGAGTAGATAATAAATATAAAAAACAATGAGTACGATAAAAATACTTATTTAACTACAGAACTGTAAAATGACACAATTTGTAGGGAAACCATTAGAAAATTGTGTGCGCATGCAGAAGCACCCATCTGTGTGTCTGCGTGTGGAATCACCCATCTGTGAGTGTGTGTGTGCATACACAAGCACCCATCTGTGTGTGTGTGTGTGCGCACGCATGGAAGTACCCATCTGTATGGGCATGCAGAATTACCCATATGTATGTGTGCATGTGTAATCACCCATCTGTGTCCATCTGTGTGTCCATCTGTGTGTGTGTATGCGTATGGAAGCACCTATCTCTGTGTGTGCATGCAGAATCACCCATCTGAGTGTGTGCATGTGGAAGTCAGAGGTTGATGTCAAATATCTCCTTTCTTGTGTTCCGTATCTTTTTATCTTTTACATTATTTTTACATTTATCTACATGTGTCTATACAAGTGCACATGTACATGCCATAGCACAAACATGGAGGTAAGAGTTCATCTTTCAGGAGTCAATTCTCTCCTTCCACCATGTGAGTGCCAGTGACTGAACTCAGGTGGTCAAGATTGTCAACAAATACCTCTACATGCTGAGCCATCTCACCTATTCCTCTCATATTTTTGAGTCAGGGTCTATTACTGAACCTGGAGTTCACTATTTAGAATAGACTGGATGGCCAGAAAGTTCCTAGGATCCTCCTGTCTCAATACCCCAGCATGGAGTTATGGACAGGTACTGCTATGCTAGCTTTTTATTGAGGATCTTATTTCAGGCCCTCATACTTGCAAACTTTTACACCCAAGAGCCATCTCCCCAGCCTAAATTTATAAGGATTAAACAAAAACAGTAACTGTATCAACTATTTCAGATATACGTGAACAGCAAAATAAAGTCTAATATTGAAAGAAATAGCTCAGCACATCAATGTGTTCACTAGAAAACATAGTATGATATATTTTACCACTATTATTTCCTCTCGTTGGCTATAGTAGTCAGAAGGATTCTAAATAAAGTTAGAACCAATCTCAGAGTTGAAAGGACGTATTTTTTTTTTTCATAATATAGAGTATAAAGGTAGAACAGATTCCAGAGCTAAATCAGCCAATGAGAGGCAATCAAGAATAGGTTTGCTCCCTTCTGCCTCGCTTGCATTTCAGTGCTGGCTGTATTTGCGAGCCTTTAGCAGCAATATCATCAAGAAAACAAACATACTTGTAAACTTACCACACAAAAAGACTATGCATCATATCTTACTGGTCAAAACTGTGTTAAGACTGACAACCAATGGAAGGAAGTATGTGCTTCAAATGATACTACTCAATGCCCATTTGGCTATCTGCATTAAAAATAAAACTAAGTACTGCTACACTCTCCTCTTCCCTTTTCTCATTCTGATTAATTGGTCTAGGGAAAAGACTAGGCATTACTTTTTAAAGCTACTACAGTAAAATCTAATGCACTCTTCTCTTCTGAACAAGATGGAGTAGACTCATTTCTTGCTATACCTTCAGTTGAAATGCAAATAATGAACTAATTAAAACACATAAAAGATTTCAATACTTGAAAACAAAAGCTGCTATGTGGTTTTGTGCAGGGAAATGGAGATGCTAAGAATAAGACAGAAGGGACTGGAAAGATGGCTTAGTGCATGTGCTTTTGTAGAGGACCTGGGTTCAGTTTCTAACATTCACATAGTGGCTCACACCCATCTATAACTCTAGTTCCAGGGGATCTGAGCCCCTCTTCTGGCCTCTATGGGCACCAGGCACACATATTTACACAGACAAACATGCAGCAAAACAAATACACATAAAACAAAACAAAATAAATCTAATAATAAAAAATAAAGATAGAAAGTTCAATTAAGAGATGATTGTACTAATAGTAATAATAAGTGACCTAAATTAGAGTATCAAAGATGACAAAGTAAAATGGACCTATTCCAAAATAGCAGATTGGCAAAAAGGTAACTAATTATGGGTAAGAAAAAAAATGACACATCAAGAATGTTGTGTTTGTGTGTCTTGATTAGCAAATGGATTCCTGGTCATGCCACTTGCTGATTTAGAAGGAACAATATAAAAACAAAACACTGCAGTCGATGAGAGAAGTTAATTTTCAAAAACAATGAGCTTTCAAAGAAAGAAGAGAAGATTTAAAAAACACAACTGAGAGGCTAGTGAGATGGTTCAGCAGTTGAGAGCATTCATGGGCTGCTCTTGCAGAGAACCTGTGTTCAGTCCCCTACACTCACATGATGGCTCACAACCCCTTGTAACTCCAGTTCCAGGGAATTTGATGCCCTATTCTGGCCCTCATGGGCACTAATGCACATGCTGTACATAAATACATATAGGCAAAATACTCAAACACATTAAATAAAATTAATCTTTGAAAGAGGAAGCTGGACTTCAAGGGTTCATTGGATCTCTTTGTCCTTCTTCCTAATATGGCCACACTGAAAAAGTGGGAGCTCTTTATTTAAAAAATACAAATGAAAAAAGAAATAATCTGCTTGTTCCTTGCTTCATTAACTTTCTATTGTCAATACCATAATAAAACAAATTGGGTAAGTTTCACACAAAAGACCTTTATTTTGACTCATGGTTCTGAAAGTATTAAGTAAAGGGACCACATATAAAGACAGCCTTCTTGCTGGTAGAGTGCATAGGTCATGTAGGCATCACAAGAGACAGAAACATGTCAATTTTATGGTTCAGATATGAAACATTCTCCCCAGGCTCATATACTAAAGAGATGGTCCTCAGCTGGGGGTGCTCTTTGGGGAGGTTGTGGAAACTGTAGAAAGTGAAAGAATGTCACAAGGAGCTCCATCTTGCCTTAGATCCTTCCTGTTGTTCTGCTTCTTGGTTTCCATGAAGAAAGCAGCTTTGTTCTACTACAGACCCCATTATGATGTTCTGCCTAACCATAGCCAAGAGACGATGAAACCAAAATAAGAACTTTCTCTATTTTTTTCGGGTGTAACAGCTGTGAAAAACTAACACAGGAAATGGAAGCAGGAAAGTGCAGTAGATGCTATGATTACCTAACCATAGGTTTCTAAAGCATGTGGGATTCATTTAAGGGAGAAATGTGAGAAAATTTGATGACAAGAGCTGAAGAGGCCAAAGCCAGGAGTACTTAAAGGTGGGAGAAGGCTAACAGGAATACAAACAGTGAACACCAGGTTAATGAGGTTTTGGATGAGAATAAACATCTATAAAAAAAAATGGACTAACGGCCATTCATGGTACAGTGTGGCAAAGAACTTGCTGGCATTTTGTCTGTGCCCTGAGAATTTCAGAGAAGCAAAATATAAAGTCAATGCATTAATTAATCTGATGGAGGAAATCCAGCATTCAGGCTATGGTACAGTCATTGATAGATGTTTTTTTTTCTTCTTCTCCTTCTTTTTTCTTTCTCTTTTTTCTTTTTTAAGCAAGGAACAAAACAGAAAGATTAGAAAAATATGTGCTTTGGTCAGAAAATTATGTAGTCTGGCACTTAAAATTGCTGGCAACAAGGCTATGGTTGTTAAAGAAAGTGTAGTCACTAAAGATATCCAAGTTTTTGTACCATGAAAATAGGAGAGATTCCTTGATGATATCATAGATGTCAGTGAGACTACCTACCATTCATGCCAAAGCCAAGAATATAAAAGTATAAACTCATTGGAGAAGATTTCCCCTCGAGTAGACAGTACTTCTGACACCTTGATTGCACAAGACCACCTAAAGAAGCATTTTCCATGAACCCAGCAGTATCAGGTACAAGGCTACATCAACCATGGTCCAAGGGAGTCCAACTACCATTCAGGTTAGCAGCAAAACCTTGGCTTTGTCCATATAATATTTTTTTTCAGGCATGTGGATTAATGTTTTGTGGGCACACAGATCATCAGAGCTTCAAGGTCACAAAGGTTTCTACCCTCATTTCAAAGGAAAGCCTGTAAGGCCAGGCAATGTACAGAACAGTCATATTCCTTATAGGCTGCCACTGAAAGGATAATAAATAGAGCAGATGAAATTGCTCAGATGAGAATAAAAAGAAAACAGCTGCAGGAGAAACTCATCATGAACTAACAATTCTCAGTAGGCTATTTCAAAAAGCCAGTTAATTAATATTTGATTAGTTGAGTCAGTGAATGACAAAAGAGTACACTGAAACAATTCTAAAGTTTATGTATGGTTTTTAGTCCCTCTGCAAGAATTACCAGCCCTTCGGTTCTTCTTATTTCACATAAGGACCAGTAAAAAAACAAGGCATTTGGGAGAATCACTAAAGCTCAAAGGATAATATTACAGATAACTTAGGGTAAATTGTGTTTTAAAAAGTAAAGTCTATCCCTGACAGAATGTACTTAGTTTTGTTACTAGTAACTGCCTAACTAAATGAAGATTCTTGTTTGTAGGCCAAGAACAAGGAGAGATGTGTTGAGACCTGGCTGGAAGGGAAGATTGAGCAGCTGCTCTGTAGACTAAAGACAGAGAGCTATACTCTTTAGAATGCAGAATAGCAAAAGTTAAACAGAAAATATTTATACCTATTCTTTATTGGCTGGTTAGCTTCTTATGAGTTTTGTTCCTATATAAGGCAGTTTTCATTGATCCTAAACTATGAAAACTATTACTTCAACAACACCAGAGCTATGTTTTATAGAACCTAAGGCTGAATGAGTGTACTTAGGGGCTGATGTACTAAAGAGGAAAAGTCCAAGGCCAAATTGGGACTCCTTGCAATAACTATAACTTGATCCATTATACATATATTCATGTGTGTATCTTCACTGGAAAATAAAAGGATTCTGTATTTTAAAATGTAATCATCTAACCTAGATGGTCCCTGAGGTACCTATTTCTAAAGATGCTCTCCTGAAGATCAGCACATCTTGGGGAGAGTTCCCTCCATATTTAGCCCAACGACACATTATAATAGCTCTTAAAAGACCAAAATTCTTCAGCCATTATCAGAAGATAGAGTTTGATCACCCTCTGAGTGAAGAACACCTCCAGGAACATCAAAAGATGTACAGTGATTTTGTAAAGTTTCAAAATATGGAATGTGGAACATAATTGAGAAAGATACTCAATGTTTACCTCTGGCCTCCATGTGCACACACAGACAGGCACACAAACGAATACATGAACACACACACACACACACACACACACACACACACACACACACACACGCTCGGTGGCAATAGTTTTGTTTTGTTTTTTTTTTTTTTTACCTTGAACTCATTCATAAAATAGAAGTGGAAAAAAATAAAGCATAAACTGAACTTTTTTTTTTGGCCTTCATCATGAAAATATTTTTTTTTCTGAAAATAACAAAAAAATTACAAAATTTTTATTATTAATCTTCCAATGATTGGTGATCAATAAGTGAGATTTCAAACACTAGAACTTCAAACTTCATACAATTTGCTCAATAAGACCATCAGATGTATTTGCATAGACATTCACACACAATAATAAGCAAGGAGGTAAGTTCATAGAGATATGTGAAGTGTTAGTTTTCATTTCAAACACTTCCTATGGAGATTTAAAGAAGAATGGGGCGGATACACCGATGTCTCTTCCATAGAACTTGAAAGCAAGAACAAAGGAAGTCCCCTGAACAGACAATGCTTCAAATGACTTCTTCGATAATAACTTTTCATATTAGATTTAGAACACAAATGATGATCTAGAAACATCCTTATGTATTTATGTGCAACAAGATGGAAGAGTTGGCGCCAAACAAGACAGCTAGAGAGAAAACCCACAGGAAGTCCTCAATCATTAAATAGGCAAACAAGATTCTTTGCTGTGTAATTAAAATGCTGGGACAAAAAAGTATCAGTTTAATAAACGAACCTTTTTATAAAAGGCCAGTGAGATGGTTTAAAGGGCAAAGAGGTTCTTGCTGCCAAGCCTGATGACCCGAGTCTGAGCCCATGGTGGAAGGATAGACTCAACTCTCATCAGTTGTCTTCTTACCTCCACAGGCACAATCATTCATATATATTACATAATAAATACTATACACACACATACATAATAAATTAAAAGATGTAATACAAAATACTATTTAAAACTAAAATTTTCTATATATTATGAAAATTTCTCATAGTTTTAGGGCTGGTGAAACTATGTAAAACTTTTCTATATAGAAAAGGAGGGCCTAATAAAGAAGTTATATATAGCTAAAGTCCTAATAATAACATTAACAATAGCTAACTCTTACTGAATACTATTGCCAGACACTCCTATTAAGTGTATGTGTCAGATTCCGTTGTTGTCAGAATAACCCTAATGGCTCTAAGGCTTTAGAGATGAAGAGGCTGGGGCACAGAGAGTGCAAACTTCCAAAACCTTGCAGGTAGTAAGTGGAGGAGTTACAAGCTCTCTGAGATTACTGACTCCAGAACTGTTCATAGTTGTTTTTCTTTCGTTAAAAATGGAAGGCTATCAAAAATTATATGTTCATAGGTGTGCGGATTAATGTCAGGGTCTTCAATTCGATTCCATTGGTCCACATGTCGGTTTTTATACCAGTACCAAGCTGTTTTTATTACTGTAGCTCTATAGTAGAGCTTGAAGTCAGGGATCGTGATGCCTCCAGAGGTTGTTTTATTGTACTTTAAAGTATTCTTTTGGCTATCCTAGGTTTTTTGTTTTTCCATATGAAGTTGAGTATTATTCTTTCCAGGTCTGTGAAGAATTGTGTTGGTATTTTGATGGGGATTACATTGAATCTGTAGATTGCTTTTGGTAAAATTGCCATTTTTACTATGTTAGTCCTGCCTATCCATGAGCATGGGAGATCTTTCCATTTTCTGACATCTTCAATTTCTTTTTTCAGGGACTTAAAGTTCTTGTCATCTAGGTCCTTCAATTGCTTGGTTAGTGTTACCCCAAGGTATTTTATGTCATTTGTGGCTATTGTAAAGGGTGATGTATCTCTAATTTCCTTCTCAGCCTCTTTGTCCATTGTATATAGGAGGGCTACTGATTTTTTTGAGTTGATCTTGTATCCTGCTATGTTGCTGAAGGTGTTTATAAGCTGTATCAGTTCCTTGGTTGAATCTTTGGGGTCACTCAAGTATACTATCATGTCATCTGCAAATAGGGAAAGCTTGACTTCTTCCTTTCCAATTTGTATCCCCTTAATCTCCTTATGTTGTCTTATTGCTCTGGCTAGAACTTCAAGTACTATATTGAATAAGTATGGGGAGAGTGGACAGCCTTGACTCGGACCCCAATAAAGACATGGGGATCACCCAATGACGGAGAAATGGATGAGATCTACATGAACAGCCTGGACATGAGTGGGGGTAATGAAGGGCGAGGGTCGAGGGAAAGAGAGCTTGGGGGAGCAGGAGATCCCAGCTGGATCAAGAACAGAGAGGGAGAACAAGAAATAGGAGACCATGGTAAATTAAGACCACATGAGAATAGGAAGAAGCAAAGTGCTAGAGAGGCCCACAGAAATCCACAAAGATATCCCCACAACAGACTGCTGGCAATGGTCGAGAGACAGCCCGAACTGACCTACTCTGGTGATGGGATGGCCAAACACCCTAATTGTCATGCTAGAAACCCCATCCAATGACTGAGGGAACTGGATACAGAGATCCATGGCTAGGCCCCGGGTGGAGCTCCGGGAGTCCAATTAGCGAGAAAGAAGAGGGTTTATATGAGCAAGAATTGTTGAGGCCAAGGTTGGATAAAGCACAGGGACAAATAGCCAAACAAATGGAAACACATGAACTATGAACCAGTGGCTGAGGGGCTCCCAACTGGATCAGGCCCTCTGAATGGGTGAGATAGTCGATTGGCTTGATCTGTTTGGGAGGCATCCAGGCAGTGGGACCGGGTCCTGTGCTCATTGCATGAGTTGTCTGTTTGAAACCTGGGGCTTATACAGGGTTGCTTGGCTCGGCCTAGGAGGAGGGGACTGGACCTGCCTGGACTGAGTCTACCAGGTTGATCTCAGTCCTCGGGGGAGGCATTGCCCTGGAGGAGGTGGGAATGGGGGGTAGGCTGGGGGGAAGGGGAGGGGGGGCGGGAGGGGGGAGAACAAGGGAATCCGTGGCTGGTATGTAGAACTGAATTGTATTGTAAAATAAAAAAAAAAAAAAGGAAGGCTATTTATATTTAGTCCTCCCACTTAAAATCAGTACTTAGGCTGACAATTCATAATAACTTAGGATAGGCTACTCTAAAATACCAAGTTCCTTTTCAGGCAGTATGGCAAACTAGATAATAAAAAGTCCTACAACAAAATATCTAGATGTGCTGGATAAAATATTATTGTCTTATGTTTGTACCCTTCTTATCATTTAAATTTTAAATTTCTATAGTTGCATTACTTGAAAGTCAAATAGGTGTAATACAGTTCTGCCAACTCTTGCTATTAATGAACCGATTCTGCTTTTGTGTCTTTAATATTTGGATTGTGGTCTTATCTTCCCAGAAATGTTAACTCTGAGAATCATTTCTAGTCAGGATTAAGACTATGTTCATTAAGACTAAAGTGGTGATTAAGAGCACTTGCTGCTCCAGAAGAGCCAGGTTCAATTCCCAGCACCGACATGGTGGCTTCCGAACCATCTGTAACTCCAGCTCCAGGTATCCCTACGCCCTCCTCTGACCTCTGAAAGCACTCCATATGTGTGGTGCACAGACATGACCTAGGCAAAATATCCAGACACATACAGTTTTAAATTTTTTTAATTAAAAAAGAGTATGTTCTTTTACTGTTTTATTTTAAACCTCATTAAATTTTAACATTTTTCAATTTAGGGGTTCTATAAACAGTAAATAGTATAAAATTCAAACTTCAGACCCATATTAAGACAGTGTCATAGTTACAAATTTTCAGATTACTTATCTAGATTCCACATACAATTAGCAGAAAAGCCTTTATTCTCCTATTTCCCCTATTTTATCTTACATTGAGAATGCTGCCACTAGAGTACAGGCTTTTAATAGAAACACATGTTTTTATAAGGCATTTTTGCTTTATTTGGACTCCCAGCCTGCACATTGTTGCATATGTGGATAAAACCAAAGTGCTGCTCTTTAATAAGCCCCAGGACAATATACACTGAAGTTTTACTTATTTTTATTGTGTGCTGGAGATTTTTTTTTTAGCTGAACACATAAGCATAATCAAATATATTTTTAAGTTTCTTGGATACACCATATAATAAAACACATAGGTTGAAAGTAAATGATGAATAATGAAAAAGATATACATGCAAACATGAGTCATAAGTGTGCCTACATTAGATCGAGAAAGAAGACCTCAGAGCGATAGATTTTAAAGACAAAGAGGTAATATAAATGACAAAAGTGGCCAATCCACCAATACAGCAATCTCTTAACAACTTGTATGGTGTGTTTGTGTGCATTTAAGTGCAGGGACTATAAGCCGCCCAACATGGATGCTGGGAACTGGACTTGATTCTCTGCAAGAGCAGTATGTTCTTAATCACTTGAACCGTCTCTCCAGTCTCAAGACAGCAATCTTAAATGTACACGTACAGAAAAACAGAAAAGAATGATGCTGGAGAACTCACATTCCCTAATTTTGAAATTTTCTAGGAAATTACAGAAATCAAGATGATATGATACTCTCATAACAACAGACATTTAAGTAGGAAAGAACAGAGAGTTCAGAAATCAACTACTGCATTTGCTGTTACAAGAGCCAAGAACATTCAGATAGGAATGAACTGTCCTTTCAATGATGATGCTAGGATAAGTGGATATCCATGTACAAAGGAATAAAATTGGATACATACCTGACATCATATAAAAAAAAGTAATTAAAATCCTAGCAACCATGGACCAGGTATTTTTTTTTTTTTTAAGATATGACAAACTGGATCCAGATATGACAAACTGGATCCAAGGGTTACAAGTTTTCTATTAAAAGATATCACCAAAACCATGAAGAGATAACACAGAGAACAAAGAATGGAGTATTTGGAAATCACATACCTAACCTAGTAACTAGTAACTTGCACCCAGAATATAAAAAGAATTCTTACGATTTAACAATAGGAAAAAATGTTAAAATGAGCAAGATGTGTGAGTAGGCATTTTTCCAAGTACATAGAAAGCAGCAATAGACTCATGAAATAATTAAAAATTAAAGGACAGAAAAACAGTCAAAGAAAGCTACGGGACACATATTGAAATAAAATAAAAGAGACTGGGCTGGCTCAATGCTTAGCAAAGAAAGGCCCTTGCCATCAAGCCTGATGGCCTAAGTTCAATCACTGGGACCCACCTGGTTAAAAAAGGTATTTATTCTCTGACCTCCAGGTATGTGTGCTCCCATCTCAAAAGAATTAAATAAATGTAATAAGAAAGGAAAAAGTGGGGCCATGAAAAGGGTGGGCTTGCTGGAATCAGAGGTGTTGAGTTCGGTAACACTTTCGAAAACCTTCCAGGGGCACTATAACTGAACAAGCACAAGCACTGACAAAAATGGCTCAGGCTGGAACACATTCCACAGAGAAGGAGCTAAGCTTATTGGAAGTGAAAGACAAGCTGCTGTTCATGTACCCTATGGATCTGAGCCACCTCATCCTGACAAAGCCTCGGGGGGGATCTCTGCAGGGACATCCTACAGTTCTGAGGCTGGTGGAGATTCACACGGCTTTAGAAAAACTCCGTCCCTTGGCCCCAAAACTGAAATAATAAATTAACAAACTAGTCAAGACCACGGTGACAGGTAGCTGCAGTGTGAGTGATCCACTTCATCTTTAAGCCCCATTCCAGCAATATGCTAAGCAAGTTGAACTCTGAGAATGAAGAGAAAGATGAATCAGAGGAGAGCCAGTCTGAGACTTCAGGGAAGAAACCTAAAAAAGAAGTGTTTAAATATGTCTCACTACACTTGGTTCCAGAACATAATGATGAAACAGAAGCTGAGCAGGAGCAAAAGCATTTGAAACAAGTCAAGAGATGGGTATTGAGCAGCTCTGTCATTTGTGAGCTTAAGGAGCAGTGCTCAGATACCCCAGGAGAAATCTGTGATGCCACTTGTCAGAGTCAGGAAGATCAACATAGGATTAACCATGAAGATAGAGCATGAAGATGAGTTTAAGTGGAGCAAGCAAGAAAAAGGACAGCAAAAGCAAGCAAGCAAGCACTATGAGCTCACAGCTTCATTCCCGCACATACTTCAGTGACATCAGTGCTTTGATGGGAGGAACCGCTCACTTGATGAGGATCAGAATCCTATTAAAAAGAGGAAGTAAATACCTAACAAAGGTTGGAAGAAAGAGGTTTCAGAGGCATCAGTGACTTGCTTATGTACTTTTGTCACCCTGGGATGCTTTTAACTTCACTGTATATATGTGTTTTCCTTGGGCTGTGTTGGCCTTGGAAATGTAGAAAGATCTTTACTAAATAAAATTGATTTTGCTTATGAATGAACAGAGAAATGTGTTGCTAAGTATCAAGAAAACCATTATACTAAAAGATGATTAATATATAATTTGCTGAAGTCATAACAATTTTTAACTGGTGTGCAACAAAGTAGTTGCAAAAAAATACAAACTGTAAACTACAGTGTGATATCACTGATATGAGAACAGGAGGCAGAAACTGGCAAGGAAGTTAAATGTAAAAAGACCCCAAAGTCCCAGCCAGCCCTGTTTCAGGTGGCTCAAAACTGTCTGTAACGCCAGGGGGTCTGATGCCCTCCTCTGGCTTCCATGGGCATGCACACATATATGTGGCACACATACACAGATACAAATACTCATATGCACAAATCAATTTTTAAAAGAAAAATGACCAGCTTCTTTCCTGGATAGTACCCAGAACTGTCCTTGGGCCTGTTTCCCTTTTCAGCCTTACCCTTTCCAGAGCTCAGTTGCCAAGAAAGAGTCCTGGCTTCTCCTCATCTCTTTTCCCTTCTCAACTATCCCTTTTCTAGAAACCATACTGTGGACACGACTAAATCTTGAGATACCTCAACACCCAGAATGGGGACTGAACTGACAGTGCATTCTCTCCTCCCTCCTCCATGCAGTAAAGTCTTCATTATCACCAAGGCAGTGAGGCTCAGTGGTGTCTCAGTTCTGGGGACCCTCCATGCTGTACAGGAACTCTGTCTTCTTTCTCTTAAGTTCCCTATAATAAAAACTTCTATAAAAACTCCTCTTGCTTCCTCTGTGTCTGGCTAGTGACTCCTGACTCCACTCTTCCTCTTCCCAGTATTCTCCTAGTCTGCTTGCTCCGCCTATACTTCCTACCTCGCTACTGACCAGTCAGCAATTTATTAAACCAATTTGAGTGACAAATCTTTATAATGTACAAGAGCATTATCCCACAGCATTTATCCTATTTTGTTTAATTAAAAAGGAAGGCTTTGCTGGGCGGCGGCACACAGCTTTAATCCCAGCACTCGGGAGACAGAGGCAGGCGGATCTCTGTGAGTTCAAGGCCAGCCTGGGCTACAGAGTTCCAGAAAAGGCTCCAAAGCTACACAGAGAAACCCTGTCTCAAAAAAAAAAAAAAAAAAAAAAGGAAGGTTTTAACCTTAAAATAGTAAAACAAAAAGTTATTAATAAGAATTCTAGTAACAATATTCAACTCATTTGCACTTGACAAAATTAGAGAAAATATTTAATTATCTACTTTATCTTGGTGAGTCTAAAGTTTTGTATATCTATCTTTTATTATAACTAAAGAAAACTATAACTAAACAGGGGACACAAGAAAACTTCTGGTTACATAATGGCACCCAATGTTTAGCAACTACGTTCACATAAAACCTGAGAGAGTTTGGGAAAGGATTCTAAACACATACAGAGTCAAATGCGGCTTCCTGGTAACCATTTTTTCTCTGGTGGGCTCAGTTGCTGATGTGGAGCAGAGGCACAGCTCCTTTAAAAGACAGTTTCCTGACTCATCATTAGTAGCAAAAACTGTGCAGCTCATTTAAGAGACCCCGCTGACAAACACTTACATGGTGTTTATGAGCAGCTGATAGCACACTACTCAGTAGTGGGATGGAGCCAGACACTAATCCTAGCCACTCCTGCTGAGCAGCTCAAATGCCTAAGTGGTCAGAAAAAGATAATATATATATATATATTTCTATTCTTGTTTAACGCATTGTGTTTATGCAACTCATTTAAAATTGTAATATATAATTAAGAAATGCAGATTAATAGTTATCTACAATAATCAAAACTTATAGTCACGTTAGTTAGGTTTTTCAGGGTATACGAAGGTATATTTTAATTAGGTAGATAATCTTCAAACACTTCAAAGACCTACAGAATATGACAATATAAAATGTTTTAAGAACTTAGACCTTTCTGGACAGTGAGACACATCTGCTCCTGGCAGAACCAATTACTTCAAAGGATATTATGGAGTTTGCTTACAATGTGGAAAAGGCTAGCATTTTGGGCAAGAAATTGCTCTTGCCTGGACTCCTTGACAATATGTTGTAGAAACTGGACATGCAGGACCCACAGGAAAATGATGACTGAACTTTTCCAAAACAGGGTGAGATGGTCCTTCAGGTTTCTGCTCCACAGAAGAAACTGCCAGAAATTATGCAGGACACACAGAAAAGTGACTGACGAACTTTGCCAAAATAGGCAAAATGGTCCTTCAAATTTCCTGCTTCACTGAAAAGTATGCCAGGGACTTTAGGCCTGGAGGCTGAAGACAGATGCCTCAGTGTTACAGAGGAACTTTGGGTGGCTGTCCAGACAGCCAGATGTCTGTCATTTCTATAATTTTGGAAGTTGCTTACAATGCACTTGCTGTTTACTCAAGTAATATTATATTCTTCTGGGGTCTTTGATGGAGTTGAAGACTAGATAGCTATAATTGTATTGTTCCTTGGTTATGATAAAAGGTAAATTAGGTATGAATCTTTAGACTTACAAAAATAGGACAGATGATAGAATATTTTCCTTAATTTTGCTAAATACATATAGACTAGATATTGTGACTGTAATTCTTGCTTGATAACTATTTTGTTACATGTAATTTTACTATATTAAAATAAAAAATTTCCTTTTTGGTTAGGCAGAAAAGGGAAGTGCTGTGGGATGGTCTTTCTTTTTGCTGTGATGTGTTGCTACTATTGGTTAATAAAGAAGCTGTTATGACCAATGGCAAGGCAGAATAGAGCCAGGTGGAGAATCCAAGCAAAGAGACACGGACAGGAAGGCAAGAGTCAGAGGAGACACTGGCGCTGCCACGGAAGCAAGATGTAATGGGACACAGGTAATGTCACAAAGCCATGTGGCAACACATAGATTAATAGAAATGGGTTGAATTAAGTTATAAGAGCTAGCTAGCAAGAAGCATGAGCCATAGACCAAACAGTTTGTAATTAATATAAGCCTCTGTGTGTTTATTTTATAAGCTGCTGCGGGCCAGGTGGGACACAGGAATTCTTCTGGCTACACAGCGCAACCTGATCAAAACAATCTAAGACTATCTTTAGGAGATTCTAGATTATATTAAGTTAACAGGTAAAAATAGTCATCACAGAGCACCACAAATTCAAGGCCAATCTGGTATACAGTGAATCGGGGCTACACTGCAAGACCCTGTCTCAAAAGAAAGTGAAACTAAAAAAATTATACAATAATAAAAATAAGTGACATTGGAGCTAGAAAGTGGCTCAGTGGTTAAGAACAGATGTTGCTCTCAGGGATCTTGGCTCAGTTCACATGGTGGCTAACAACCATCCCTAACTCTAGTTACAGGAAATTCAATGACCATTTCTAAACACCACAGGCAATAGGCATTCATTTGAAAAATAAACAGGCAGAGGTAGGTGGAGCGGCGGCCCGGACACAGTTGTAATAAAGACCAGAAATTGAGCTATTACACGCTGAGGAGTTAGTGAAAACAAGCTCTTAATCAAGCGCTTGGAATAGGGACGCCTTTAATCCCAACACCCAGGGAAGGAGCCATCTCCGTGGGACGAGATCAGAACGGATCTGAACACTCTGTTTGAGGCCAATCCAGGACCCAGCTGCCGATCCTGAGAAACTCAACAACTTGGAAGTGTTGGTGAGACTAACATGCTCAGCTGAAATCCATCCTGGAGAGGATTCAGAATCCTACAGTCTGCAGTCTGAGGAAACAAGTTTAGCTGAGGAGTTGATGAATGAACAAAACGTGACCTGAGAACACAAAAGAAGGCGCCGCCCAGCCACCAGACCAGATCACCAGAATCATAAGCCTACACTACACCGACTGGGAACAGGTAAGCTCCCATTTCCAGACTGGCAGATCAGGTCTCTAGCCCCTAGGCCCTACCCATCGGAGTCCCAGGGACCAGACACCTACCTTTCCCTGCTCCCCCACTCAAAAAAACAAAAAACAAAAAACAAAACAAAACAAAAAACAACCCCTACGAACCTAACAACCACTAAAACCTTAAGCATACCCTGCATCAACTGAGAAGAACTGCTCCCTGAGACAGAACCCACTAACACTGATTGGACTAAGCTGCTCCCGAAGAAACAGAGCCCAACAGCACCAATTTAACCAAGAACTCCTAGTGAACCAAGACTAACAATTAGAACAAGAGAGGCACCTTCAGACACACACACTGCCAGCACCAAGCAGAGGAAGAGATGAGTAAACACCAGTGCAAAAATACAGGCAACAACATAAAGACCTATATGACAACATCAGAACCTGGTGATTCTACACCTGCAAGATCTGAACATACCAAGGCAGAAGAAACAGAAGAAATCAATCCTAAAAATGACTTTAAGAAGATAGAGGCCCTTAAAGAAGAAATAATATATTCCCTTAAAGAGAAAATGAAAAACTCCCTTAAAGAGGAAATAAAAAATTCCCTTAAAGAAATGGAAGAAAAAAACAAACAAAAAATTGTAAGAAATCAAAGAAAGTCAAGAAAAAGTAATTAAACAGATGAAGGAAACAATTCAAGATCTGAAAATTGAAATTGAGACAATAAAGAAAACACAAACTGAGGGAATGCTGGAAATAGAAATCCTGACTAAACAAACAGGAACTACAGAAGCAAGCATAACCAACCGAATGCAAGAGATGGGACAGAGAATCTCTGACACTGAAGACACAATAGAGAAAATAGATTCGTCAGTCAAAGAAAACACTAAAGACAAAAAAGTCATAACACAAAACATCCAAGAAATTTGAGATACCATGAAAAGACCAAACCTAAGAACAATAGGGATAGAAGAAGGAGGATATCAACTCAAAGGCACAGAAAATATATTCAACAAAATCATAGAAGAAAACTTTCCTAACCTAAAGAAAGAAATACCTATGAAGATACAAGAAGCTTATAGAACACCAAATAGGCTGGATCCAAAAAAAAAGTCCCCTCGCCACATAATAATCAAAACACTAAACATACAGAACAAAGAAAATATTAAGAGCCGCAAAGGAAAAAGACCAAGTAACACATAAAGGCAAACCCATCAGAATAACACCAGACTTCTCAATAGAGACTGTGAAAGCTAGAAGGTCCTGGACAAATGTTATGCAGACACTAAGAGACCACGGATGCCAACCCAGACTATTATACCCAGCAAAACTCTCAATCACCATAGACAGAGTAAACAAAATATTCCATGATAAAACCAGATTTAAACAATACCTGTCCACAAACCCAGCCCTACAGAAAGCACTAGAAGGAAAAATCCAACCTAAAGAAGCTAAACACACCCATGAAAACTCAGGCAATAGATAATCCCACACCAACAAATACCAAAGAAGGAAAACGTAACACTAACACAAAAAAAAATTACAGGAATTAACAATCACTGGTCATTAATATCCATCAATATCAATGGTCTCAATTCACCTATAAAAAGACACAGACTAACAGAATGGATAAGAAAACAGGATCCATCCTTCTGCTGCATACAAGAAACACACCTTAACTTCCAAGACAGACACTACCTCAGAGTAAAGGGCTGGGAAAAGGCTTTCCAATCAAATGGACCTAAGAAGCAAGCTGGTGTAGCTATCCTAATATCTAATAAAATAGACTTCAAACTAAAATCAATCGAAAGAGATCAGGAAGGACATTACATATTTATCACAGGAAAAATCCACCAAGATGAAGTCTTGATTCTGAACATTTATGCCCCAAATACAAAGACACCCACATTCATAAAAGAAACATTACTAAAGCTTAAATCGCACATCAAACCACACACATTAGTAGTGGGAGATTTCAACACACCACTCTCACCAAAAGACAGATCTACCAGACTGAAACTTAACAAAGAAATAAAGGGCCTAACTGATGTTATGACTCAAATGGACTTAATCAATATCTACAGAACATTCCATCCTAACAAAAAAGAATATATACCTTCTTCTCAGCACCCCATGGAACCTTCTCAAAAATCGACCACATGCTTGGTCACAAAGCAAATCTCAACAGATACAAAAAAATTGGAATAACCTTCTGTATCTTATCGGACCACCATGCCTTAACGTTAGATTATAACAACAACAAAAATTATAGAAAGCCTACAATCTCATGGAAACTGAATAATGCCCACCTGAAACACCAATGGGTCAAGGAAGAAATAAAGAAAGAAATTAAAGATTTCCAAGAATTCAATGAAAATGAAAGTACAACATACTAAAACTTATGGGACACTATGGAAGCAGTGCTAAGAGGAAAATTCATAGCTCTAAATGCACACATAAAGAAGATGGAGAAAGTTCATACCAATGAATTAACAGCACAACTGAAAGCTCTACAACAAAAGAAAACAAACTCACCCGGAGAAATAGACGCCAGGAAATAATCAAATTGAGGGCTGAAATCAATGAAATAGAAACCAAGAGAACAATACAAAAAAAATCAATGAAACAAAAAGTTGTTTCTTTGAAAAAAATCAACAAGATAGACAAACCCCTAGCCAAATTAACCAAAAGGCCAAGAGAGAGCACCCAAATTAACAAAATCAGAAACAAAAAGGGAGACATAACAACAAACAATGAGGAAATCCAGAGAATCATCAGGTCATACTTCAAAAACCTGTACTCCACAAAATTGGAAAATCTGGAAGAAATGGACAATTTTCTGGATAGATACCATATAACAAAGTTAAACCAAGACCAGATAAACTACTTAAACAGACCAATAACCCCTAAAGAAATAGAAACAGTCATCAAAAGTCTCCCAACCAAAAAAAGCCCAGGACCAGATGGCTTCAGTGCACAATTCTACCAGATTTTAAAAGAAGAACTAATTCCAATACTCTTCAAATTGTTCCACACAACAGAAACAGAAGGAACATTACCAAACTCTTTTTATGAGGCTACAATTACCCCGATACCCAAACCACACAAAGATGCAACAAAGAAAGAGAATTACAGACCAATCTCCCTCATGAACATTGATGCAAAAATACTCAACAAAATATTGACAAACTGAATCCAAGAACACATCAAAAAAACTTATCCACCATGGCCAAATAGGTTTCATCCCAGGGATGCAAAGATGGTTCAACATACGAAAATCTGTCAATGTAATATACCATATAAACAATCTGAAAGAAAAAAACCACATGATCATCTCATTAGATGCTGAAAAAGCCTTTGACAAAATCCACAATAATCCAAAATCCATGATAAAGGTTTTAGAGAGATCAGGAATACAAGGGACATTCCTAAACATAATAAAGGCAATTTACAGCAAGCCAACAACCACCATCAAATTAAACGAAGAGAAACTAAAGCGATACCACTAAAATCAGGAACAAGACAAGGCTGTCCACTCTCCCCATATCTATCCAATATAGTACTTGAAGTTCTAGCTAGAGCAATAAGACAACAAAAGGAAATCAAAGGGTTACAAATTGGAAAGGAAGAAGTCAAACTTTCACTATTTGCATATGATATGATAATATACATAAGCGACCCCAAAAATTCTACCAGGGAACTCCTACAGCTGATAAACTTCTTCAGTAAAGTGGCAGGATACAAGATCAACTCAAAAAAATCAGTAGCCCTCCTATACACAAATGATAAAAGGGCTGAGAAAAAAGTCAGAGAAACATCACCCTTTACAATAGCCACAAATAATATAAAATACCTTGGGATAACACTAACTAAACAAGTGAAGGACCTTTTTGATAAGAACTTTAAATCTCTAAAGAAAGAAATTGAAGAATATATCAGAAAATGGAAGGAGCTCCCATGCTCATGGATAGGTAGGATTAACATAGTAAAAATGGCAATCTTACCAAAAGCAATCTACAGATTCAATGCAATCCCCATCAAAATCCCAATACAATTCTTCACAGACTTGGAAAGAAAAATACTCAACTTCATATGGAAAAAACAAAAGACCCAGGATAGCTAAAAGAATCCCATATAATAAAGAAACCTCTGGAGGCATCACCATCCCTGACCTCAAGCTCTACTATAGAGCTATAGTAATAAAAACAGCTTGGTACTGGTATAAAAACCGACATACAGACCAATGGAATCGAATTGAAGACCCTGACATTAATCCACACACATATGAACACTTGATTGTTGACAAAGAAGCCAAAACTATACAATCGAAAAAAGAAAGTATCTTCAACAAAAAAGAAAGTATCTTCAACAAATGGTGCTAGCATATGTATTTATGTAAAACATTACAAATAGATCCATATCTGTCACCATGCACAAAACTCAAGTCCAAGTAGATCAAAGACCTCAACATAAATCCAGTTACACTAAACTTAACAGAAGAGAAAGTAGGAAGTACTCTTGAACGCATTGGCACCGGAGATCACTTCCTAAATATAACACCAACAGCACAGACACTGAGCACAACAATTAATAAATGGGACCTCTTGAAACTGAGAAGCTTTTACACGGCAAAAGACATGGTCAATAAGACAAAAAGACAGCCTACAGAATGGGAAAAAAAACTTCACCAACCCCACATCTGACAGAGGACTGATCTCCACAGTATATAAAGAACTCAAGAAACTAGACATCAAAATACTGAACAATCCAATTAAAAAATGGGCTAAAGAACTAAACAGAGAATTCACAAAAGAAGAATCACAAATGCTGAAAGACATTTAAAGAAATGCTCAACATCCTTAATCATCAGAGAAATGCAAATCAAAACGACTCTGAGATACCACCTTACACCTGTCAGAATGGCTATGATCAAAAACACTAATGACAGTCAATGTTGGAGAGGATGTGGAGCAAAGGGAACACTCCTCCACTGTTGGTGGGAGTGCAAACTTGTACAACCACTGTGGAAATCAGTATGGTGGTTTCTCAGAAAATTGGGAATCGAACTACATCCAGACCCAGCCATACCACTCTTGGGCATATACCCAAGGAATGCTCAATCCTATCACAAAGATATATGCTCAACTATGTTCATAGTAGCACTATTTGTAATAGCCAGAACCTGAAAACAACCTAGATGCCCGTCAACTGAAGAATGGATTAAGAGAATGTAGTACATATACACAATGGAGTACTACTCAGCAGTAAAAACAATGACAGCATGAAATTTGCAGGCAAATGGATGGAACTTGAAAATATCATCCTGAGTGAGGTAACCCAAACCCAGAAGGACAAACATGGTATGTACTCACTCATAAGTGGATTCTAGATATAAAGCAAAGAACAATCAGACTGCAACCCACTGAATCATGGAGGCTATATAGCAGGGGGGACCCTAGGATGACTGTGGCTTATAATAAGTTTTGGTTTTACTCAATTACTGAGCAAGCCTCAATGAAACATTTCACTATTAAGATAAGAATTTATACTGTATCAAGCTGATAATAGAAAAATAAATTAGCCGGGCGGTGGTGGCGCACGCCTTTAATCCCAGCACTCGGGAGGCAGAGCCAGGTGGATCTCTGTGAGTTCGAGGCCAGCCCGGGCTACCAAGTGAGTTCCAGGAAAAGGCGCAAAGCTACACAGAGAAACCCTGTCTCGAAAAACCAAAAAAAAAAAAGAAAAAGAAATTAATAAATAAAAGAAAAATAAACATATATAACAAAATACACATATACATAAAACTTAAAAATCTAAAAACAATTTTAAGTGACATATCAAATACATGATAGCATGGTGGTGGTATTGCTCAGTAGCAGAGTACTTGCTTAGTATGAGCGAGACCTAGGGTTTGATACCTAGTACTATAAAAAGAAAAAATTATATAATGAGTTCAGGATAGAAGCTAACGTAGTGCTAAAATTAAGTAGTTATTCAATGTAAGGTGTCTATCTACTTCCAGATCTCTTTTTACATGGGAATTTTCTTTTTAAGTTGCAAAAAGAAGCAGCCAAAACCATCAGCTCTGATGTTTATCATAAACAAATCAAAAGGAAATGTTTGCACATTGAAAAAAAATGTCACAATACTATTACTAACTCTTCGTATATAGCAGCTGTTGTTTTCTTTTGTGGAAATTAAACAAATTAATATGTTAAAATTTAGGGAACTGGAAAGATGGCTCTGCAGTGAAGAGCACTGGCTGCTTTCCAGAGGACCTGCATTTGTTCCCAGCACCCACACTGCAGTTCATAACCATCAAGTCCTAGAGGATCCAATGCCCTTTTCTGGCCTCCAAGGGCACAAGATATAAATGTGGTACACAGACATAAATGCAAGCAAAAACACACACATAAAATAAAATTTAAAAATTAATTATATGTAGACTTCAAAGAACTAATGAAAAAGTCAGAAAACAGTACCAAGAACAATATTTAAAAGGAAAGTATATTACTATAACAAATTGCCAATGAGGAGGAAAAAAGGATTACCAGGTAAGATTTCTGTAATGCACATATATTTGTGTGTGTCTGTGTGTATATGATGTTCGTGAGAACAAAGATTGTAAAAGTAATATATGTGCATACAATGCATATGATCTTCCCCAACTGGGTACCTCTCATTTATAGGGGAATCAGCTCAAGAATAAGTGCTCGATGGATTACATTTACTAGAAAGAAAAGCTAACTGTAGACTATAGTCTTGGTCCTCTAAATTAGTTTTTGTTTTCTGTGGGTGATACATAAGAATTCTTTGCATTCAGATAAATTCTTTGCATTGTTATTTCTAGAACGTTCTTATCTTCATCTAAAAAAAACTGAACCTATTGGGGTTGGCAGGAGGGAGGAGAGTGGCCTCCAATGACAAGAACAGAGTCCTTCCTTTATACTTGGCCACTGGGCTGCTACCCCCACACAAATATATCACTATTAAGCCACAACCCTTCCTTTCTTATTCATCCCCAATATCTTACATTGAAATCATACTCTTCAAAGTCCCACAGTCTTTACAAATTCAAACACATCAAAATTTCAATCTTTAAAATATCTAATGTCTTTTAAAAGAAGTTAAGTCTTCCATGTGTGGTTTCTTTTAAAATCAAAATTGAATTAAATACTTTCTTCAAGAGGGAAGAACTAGGGCACCATTACAATCTGAACCAAGAAAAACCAAACTGCAACAGTATAAATAAATAAGTCAATGTCCAATTATCTGAGATTCATGATCTTCTGGACTCCTCCGAAGGACTTGGGTTACTTCTCCAGCTCTGTCCTCTGCAGCACACACAGTTTGTCTTCTAGGCTCCAACTGGTCCCACTCCCGCTGCTGCTGTTGTTCTTGGTGGTCATCCCATGGTACTGGCATCTCCAAAATGCTGGGGTCCCTTGCTGCAACTGGGCTGCACTTTCACTAATAGCCTTTCATAGGCCATCTTCATGGTGTCAAGCCTCAACTTCTTTGCATGACCTCTTCAGTCCTGGGGCTTCAACTGCCACTGAGGCTGCATCTTTACCAATGATTTCTCCTGGCTTCTAACAGTGCCGAGCCTCAGCTGCTCTCCATGACCCCTTCATGTCTTCGAAACAGTACCATCTAGGTGATGCTTACACGTTACCAAGTCTGGTTGCCAGCACGAGGTAGGACCTTAGCCGACTATAGAATACAGCTTCTCTGTGCTCTCAGGAAACACTTCCCAGAAGATTTCACCTCAGTGATGTCGGTCTCTTCTTAATCACTACTAATTTATTAGCTCCAGCTAACCAGCATCAATTGTCCCATAATACAAAAGTTTCACTTTAGTAGTTCTGGTATCTTGTTCATACAGCTGATTCCTCAGCCCCAGCTAACCAGAACTACAGAATCTTAAATCAAAATAGCAAACAGCCCTCGTAGAGTCTTTCAACTTCCTTCTAAAACTTCACAAGCCAGGCCTTCATCCTCTACACTGCTCTCAACATTCTTATCTTCCAAGTTCCCACAGAACATCCCACAGAGATCTCAACACTCAATGACTCTTCTTGTCTAAAGTTCCAAAGTCCTTCCATAATCCTCCCAAAAGCATGGTCAGGTCTATCACAGCAATACCCCACTACGCTGGTACCAACTCGTCTTAATTAGGGTTTCTATTGCTGCAATGAAACACCATAACCAAAAAAGGAAGTTAGAGAGGAAAGGGTTTATTTGGCTTACACTTCAGCATTGCCATTCATCACTGAGGAAGTCAGGACAGGAACTCAAACAGGGCAGGATCCCAGAGGCAGGAGCTGATGCAGAGGCCAGGGAGGGTGCTACTTACTGGCTTGCTTCCCTGGCTTGCTCAGCCTACTTTCTTTCTCTTTCTTTCTTTCTTTCTTCCTTCCTTCCTTCCTTCCTTCCTTCCTTCCTTCCTTCCTTCCTTTCTTTCTTTCTTTATTTATTGTGTGTTTTTTTTCCATTTTACATATCAATCCCGGTTCCCCTTCCCCCCCCTTCTCCCACCCCCTCACCTCCCTCATCCCATCCCCCATCCACTCTTCAGAGAGGGTAAGGCCTCCCTTAGGGAATCAACAAAGTCTGGCATACTAAGTTGACACAGGACAAAACCGCTCACCACTGTTATCAAGTCAGCCTGCTTTCTTATAGAACTAAGGACTATCAGCCCAGGGACAGCACCACCTACCATGGCCTAGGCCCTCCCCCAGTGATTACAGCTGGGTCTCATGGAGGCATTTCCTCAACTGAGGCTCCTTCCTCTCTGATGACTCTACTTTGTGTCAAGTTGACACACAAAACCAGCCACTAAACCCTATCCTGGGATATAGTTGTTCCAGGCACTATAAAAATGGGATAAGTTCAGAGCCACTGTTTACATCTCCCAGGAGCTCCAACCCAGCTGGGCTATGACAGGCACTGCCACTACTCCTGAAGTTTCATCTAAGGAAGCTGCTATAATTTCAGCCTACAGCTTCCACAGAAATCACAGGAGCTGTCATTACTTTAAATGGTCTGGCCTAGCTGTTGACAGCTCCTGCTAATCTACATACCCAATGACAGCTCCAGGAGACTTCAAATCTGCTACTACAGCTTTGAAGTGTCCCATGACCGTCCCAGAAGACTTCTCTTTGTCTGCTGCATAATCCAGTTGTCATCAGTATGGAAAAGATTTGGCTGGGCCATGCAGCCACCACTTCAGATATTCCCACTCTGGTCAGAAGAAGAATCTTTCCAACCCATGACTGCTAGCAACAGTAAACCTGCAGGCTGCAAGATGGTGCAGAAACTTCAGACATCAGAAAAAGGAATGTAAATATGTGGGCCTGTCCCCCGTTTCCTATATATGCAGTCTACCTCTTACTCTCATTGGGTCATGTAGAGACCTCCATCCTAGCATTACCAACTGTACTTAGCACAGGCCCTGATAAAGCATCACTCAGATGAATTTATGCTTATCATGTCTTCTACTGCAGATAGAAAACACTAAGTTGGTTGCACCAAGAAGAGCAGCTAACACCAGGGCTGCTGGTCCAGAAAATGCCTAGCAGCCAGAGGGCAGCTGAAGTGCTCCAGTGAGCTGCCCAGAGCAAAGAAAGAGTTGCCAAAAAAGCTGCAAGATTTGCCAAGAGAAGCTGGGAAAGCTGTTTAACGCTACCTGCTGAGAGTTGCTATTACCTCAGAGTGCAGAGATGTGAACCCTAAGAAATGAGAGCCACTGGCACTCAAGAGCTCAGAGATGTAACACTAAGAGAGCTATAACCAGGTCCCAGTGACAGATGTTACTAAACAAGGTAGACTGAAGAATGATCTTTAGCCTCCACATGCATATACACATAAATGTGCACACACATGTATATAGAAATCTGCTCATATACATGAAGACTACAGAGTTAAATCACAAGGTACTACACTTAAGTTTTTCATACAAACTGTAACTATAGTAGAGAAACAAAGAATATAGGATAAAATATTGATGAAATGTTTTAAAATGGTGGCCAGATAAAGAAAAAAACACAAAAATGTTAACTAATTCATTGTTACCAAGTGATTAGCCACAGAAAGATGTTTCTCTAACAAAAACTAACCCTAGCTCAACTAGGGTTAAGTTGTATCTCAAATCCTGTGAATGACTGCTTACTTGAAATCTAAAATACCAAATTCATCAATGGCCCAGCTGCTCAGGGTTCTATCTTTGGAAATCAAGTACCATTTATTCCCTTAATGAAATCAGTGTATTTCAGACCATTTTGATTTTACAAGACGTTTTATATATCAGTGAGACACAAGTCCTATTTCACTCAATTATCTATCCTGATCAAATGAAGAAGAGATCTATGAACACATGAATATATTAAATGTTTCAAATAAAAAACTCATCATACAATGACATAATCTTATATTTTAAAACAATCAGGACTTTCATTTTTGGTTAGACAGAGTAGCTGGTATTGAAATACTGTCCTGTCACAAACACCTACAAAAGCTGGATATATGTGTGGGGTGTGTACATATATACATACGTGTAATGTGTCCGTGTGTATTTTTTTAAAGAGACATCAGACAACTTATGATCCTTGGGGGGTAAAAAAAAAGATGAGCTAAGTTCTACATTGGCTTTGTTCTTGTGGGCATCTCCTAAACAATGGTATTAAGAAAATACTGACCAAGAAGAGAGTAGCAAGCAGTCTTAGCTAGGGTGATAGAATGAAAAGTATAATTGCAGGTGAATTGTATAGGTTATTAGACAAGAAAGATCAAAAGAAAAAGCTACCAAGATCTACTTCAAAATTCTGCAGTGCACTCATCTGTATTCTAGGACAGAAAGAGATTCAGAGGCTGCATGATTCTAGGAAGACAGAGGACTCCAGGTTCAATCGGAGGCAAGAGATTTTGATGTGCACCTGAGGCATGAGTTGAGAACTCAAACACACTATGCTCAGACTAAGAATAAAGTTGGAATAGACCCAAAGAAAGTGGACAGCATGACTGAGGATTGTCTTGTAGTCTCCATACAAGCTTACATTATTACATTAAAAATAAATAGGAAATAAATAAATAAATAGGAACTGGGAGGACGACTCAGAGTTAAAATGCTTGCTAGACAAGCATAAAAGCCTGAGTTTGAATCCCTTTATCACATCATAGATAGATAGATAGATAGATAGATAGATAGATAGATAGATAGATAGGAACTGGGAAAATGGATCAGAGAGTAAAGTACTTGCTACACAAGCATAAGAAACTGAGTTTGAATCCCTAGCAGCCACCTCAAGCATTGGTATTGTGGCATGTCCCTGTAATCTTTATACTGAAGAAGTAGGGAGGGAAGATAAGCAGATCGCAGGGGCTTGTTGGTCTGTCAGTCTAGCTTGAAATGTCAAGTTCATGGTGCAGGGAAAGACTTTATCTCAAAAGTAAATAAAATATGGTAGAGAGCTACAGATAAAAAAGATACAAAGTTGAACTCTGGCCTCCATATACACATGTGCATAGGCAAGTACAATCACCCATACATGTGCACCCATATACCACATATACACATATGTTGTGGTGTACACCTATAGCCACAGCTTATGGGAGTCTTGAAGGAGGAAGGACTGAAATTAGTTCGAGACCATCCTGAGCTATGTAGTCAGTACCAAACCAATAAGCACTACCCAACAAGCCTGTCTGAAAGAGAGAGACAGAGACAGAGAGACAGAGAGACAGAGAGACAGAGAAGAAGGAAGAGGAGGAGGAGGAGGAGGAGGAGGAGGAGGAGGAGGAGGAGGAGGAGGAGGAAAAGTAGTAGAAGTAGTAGAAGTAGAAGAAGAAGAAAGCAAGCTGGGCAGTGGTGGCACACACCTTTCATACCAGCACTTAGGAGGCAAAAAGGATCTCTTAGTTCCAAGCCAGACTGGTATACAGATCGAGTTCCAGGACAGCCAGGGCTACACAGAGAAACTGGGTCTCTAAAACTTAAAACAGGAAAGGAGGGAGGGAAGGAAGGAGAAAGGGAGAAAGGCAGGCAGCATGCAGAAAGAAAAAAGATGAAAGAAAAAAAATCTTCAAACATTAACACAAAGGTGCACCAACTTGGATAGGGTAACTACCCAGAATTTTTTTAGCAGAAATGTCATTTTCAGTAACAAATCAATATATTTCAAATACGACATGAGACCCAAGAACTACACTTGCCCAATGAAAATGCAATAGGCAAAAGCTAGATCAACTGTTCACACTATAAATCTAACTAATAGTTTTCTCATGCTTAATATACAATTACAGTTTAGAGAAAAGGGCATTCCAAATTAAAAGCATGACTATAAGTTCTATCATATAATACAAAGTTCAATTTCTCATATATTCCAAAATTCACCAATTTACCGTGTGTTTTTACACTAAAATGACCATTTCTATTTTAACACCTGATTTTACTTTTTTGTGAGGGAGGGTTGAGATGGGGTTTGGCTGTCCTAGAACTTGCTATATAGACCAGGCTGACCTTGAATTTACAGAGATCTACCTTGCCTCTGCCTCACAAGAACTGGGATTAAAGGCATATACCACTATAACCAGCTAATTTTACTTTTAAAAGTTTTGTATTCAATAAACTTCTCAAGGCAGACACTGTTGAAAATCAATCTGAGGGAGACTAAAGAAAATGTTTGCTTAAAATAACAAAGTAGCTGATGACCCAGGCTGCCTCCATTTTAGGCTTAAAAGCCTCCATTATTAGCTTAAAAGACATTATAGAGTCATTCCTGTTTATGATTAAACTTCTGTTTCTCAAGGATTAGTCTATGCCCCCCACCTGTAACCTTAACCACAAATGGTGCTGTACTGCTTGTTCCTGGAAATAGCAACCATGTCTTTGTTTTGAAACTACCTTGCAACCCTACCTTTGTTTCAAAAGGTTGTTATGAGTACCTGTTACGACTACCTTGTTATGACAACCTTGTAATCATGTCTTTCTTTCAGGAGGTTGCTATGACTAACTTGTTATGCTTATGTTCTGCTCCTGTAATGCCATCTATTTTGCAGGCCAAATCCCCCATTTGGAAACCCCCTACCCCTGAGCTATAAAAATGTCTTCTTCACATCCAATGCTGATCTCCTGAAACCCAATTTTAGGGAGAGACAGACTATGTACATAAATAAAAAGTCTTGCTTTAATTAATTTGGCCATGATAATTTGTGATCTTTTCTCCTAGCATCTTTGGGATTAACAAAGCAAGGAAAAGACTACACTAACAAAAATTTCAAAAATTAAAAGCAACCTAAGTAGATAAAACAAAGCTAGCAATGTGAGAAAGGCCCAGGAGCAAGCCAATTTTTCTAAAAACACAAGTACAAATAATCTTTGAAAAAGTAAGTCCAGAGAAGACTTGGAGAAGATTTGAGAAGGTTTGTTGATGAGAGATTCTCCAGACCCCTACTCCTTTTCATGCACCACCACCAAACCACTGCCCCTTGTTATTAGGAGCTAGGGGTGGAAGCTCTGAAGAAAATAAACTTCAACTCTGGGCTAAAGGACATCAGGAAGAATTAATTTTTACTACAGTGAAAACAGGCAAGACTGTAGTAAGTGAAAGTCTACACACTGAATAGTTGGTAACACTCAGACCCCTTCTCTCACTCACTAAGATGACAAAGCAGTTAGGCTCTCCAAACTCAAACCAGATAACTGGGGATTTTTTTTCCTCTAGAGAACACAAACACTAAACTAACCAAATATTATTACATAACTACTATGTTTTTGGAAAGAGGACAGAGGAAGTGTTTGTATACAGAAAGGGGATGGAGATGAGACCTAAATTCTCATTCTCCAAATAAACGAAAGAAAAAAAAAACCTCACAAAACTAAAAACATATGTAACAATAAATAGTAAGTAATAAATAAATATCAATTATGCCTAAGGAGTAACAAAGCAAGGATCTGCCAATTTTGAACTTCAGTTTTGTTAATTATGTCCTTGACTAAATTTCTTTTAAGTAATACAATATGTGTGAAAGATATTTTAAAAAGGAATTTATGTGGTGCTGGAGAGATGCCTCAGCAGTTAAGAGCACTTGTGGCTTTTGCGGAGGACCCAGGTTAAGTTCCCAGCACCCTACATGGCAGCTCACAACTGTCTGTAACTCTAGTTCTATGGGACACTGTCTCTTCTGACCTGAGATCTCCTGCATGCCCACACACACACACAAAAAAACTTTTTAAGGGAATTCATGTATCAAATTGAAGAAGAGTTAGTTATCACCTAATAAATACTATTTAATATTTAATGATATAACAATGTTGTAATAAGAGGGAGGGAGGGGGGGAGAGAGAGAGAGAGAGAGAGAGAGAGAGAGAGAGAGAGAGAGAACGCGCGCAAGAAAGAGGGTCCTGTCTCTTTGTAAGTAGCCTAATGACTCATACCATTTTTGTATTTGTTAATTAATGCATCATAACTAGAAGAAAGAAATTCCCAAATTTCTCTTTAAAAATACGACTAACCAGGCTGGTGACAGAGACCTATAAAACCACTGTTGTGCTCTGAATGTAATTGGCCCCAAGAAGCTCATAAGGAGTGGCACTATTAGGAGGTGTGGCTTTGTTAGAATAGGTATGGCCTTGTTGGAGGAAGTGTGTCACTGTGGGGGTGGACTTTGAAGTCTCCTTTGTTCAAGCTATGCTCAGTGTGACAAATAGTTCACTTCCTGTTGCCTGCAGCTCAAGATGTAGAACTCTCAGTTCCTTCTCCAGCACCATGTCTACCACACATTACCATGTCCTGCCATGATGATAATGGACTAAACCTCTGAGCTGTAAGCGAGCTACCCAATTAAATGGTTTCCTTTATAAGAGTTGCTATGGTTATACTGTCTCTTCACGGCAATAGAAACCCTAACTAAGACAACCACCAACTCAGGAAGTTAAGGCAGGAAGGCAGCCAAGTTCAAGGCTTGAGTGGACTACAGAGCAAGCAAGTTCAAGGCCAGCTCAGCACAACTTTGTGAAAGTCTGTCCCAAAATGAAAACTAGAAAAAGGGTTGGGAACAGAGTCCAGTGGTAGAATGTTTGCTTTGCATGTTCAAAGCCCTGATTCAATCCACAGTACAACATAAACAAATATAAAACTATTATTGTAGAATAGTTCTAAATAAGTATTTCCTATAATTAAAAAAATAAAATTCATATTAACTTAAAATAAGATTTATTAAATTTGTATCTCCAAAAGAATCTTTTTTTTTTTGTTTTTTTGTTTTTTTGTTTTTAAAGACAGGGTTTCTCTGTGTAACAGCCCTGGCTGTCCTAGAACTAGTTCTATATACCAGGCTGGCTGGCCTCGAACTCACAGAAATCTGCCTGCCTCTGCCTCCCGAGTGTTGGGATTAAAGGAGTATACCACTACCACCCAGCTTCCTCCAAAAGAGTCTTAATGAGTTCATAAAAGGGGCAAAAAGTCTTGTCAATTGTCTGATACATAGTTTATATTAATCAGAAAGCATATTAATCAGAAATATTTATGAAGGAGAATTCTCTTTACTTTTTTTATTTCTGCTTGGCAATCTACTCTCCATCTATTAATAGATAGTAGGAAACAAGAAATTTAAAATCTAAGTTTTAGAAAGTACACTGAGCTGCTGGGTTAAATAATCTCATAAATAATGATATTTTCACTATTTTGCAGCTTGTTTTCAAATGTGAAATGAAACTTAGGATTTTTTTGAAAGGTAAATTAGTGATCCTGCTACATACTAAGTTACACACAAAAACATTTAAGCTTAAAAAACTAGTAAACAGGACTGGCAAGATGGTACATTGGATTGGATAAAGGCACTTACTTGCCTTGTAAGTCTAACAGTCTGGGCTTGATCCCCAAAACCTATGTAAAAGTGGTAAAAAGAGAAAACAAGCTCCACAAAGTAGTCCTCTGACTTCCACATTCACACTGTGGCACATGTGCTCCCCCTAACCCCCATGCACATTATACATGAACACAATAAGTAAAATAAAGGTTGTTTTTAAGTACTTGGTAAATATTAAGGTTTTAAGTCACAGATTTCAAAGTACAGATAGACACAATCAGGAAACAGATGACATGTCATTGCAGAGACTTTGATATGAATATGGGCTATATATTAAATAGTATCATATATAGAATGCTAAATTTTGGGGTATGACAATGGTATTAGAAGACTCTCATGATGCTAAATACTTACTGGTGTGTCTACCACTTACTTTCAGGGAGTTCAGGAAGAAAAGAGAAAGTAAATGTACAAATGTTAACACCAGTTCAGTCTGGGCAAAGGGAGCTACATATTCAGTATACTATTCTTCCATTCCAACTACAGATTTGAAGTTTTTAAAATAAAAAAGGTATGTGCATCCTTGTATGTCAGGGTCCAGCCCAGTGTTGGGGTTCAGCCCTGACCTATCGAAGGGTCCCTTGAAGAGGGAAGTAAGGAATTGAGAAATGCTAGATAGGAAATACAGAAGTAGATGAAGAAAAAAGAGAGAGACATAAGATAGTTTTGGAAGGGCCCTAGGTCAATACCCAGTCGCCCCAAGTTTAATCATGATGAGCTTTTTATACATTAGCCAGGGGAGGAACAAAAGATCTCCCCTGTTGGTACTAAGTACCAACAAGTGTAGACCCTTCAAAACACCTGGTAACCATGCCCTTGGCCATATTATCTCACTATGCAGTCCTGCTGGGCAAAGCAAGCTCAGACTTTCTGACCTTGAATAAAGCCTTTCTAGGGTGCTTCTGTGGACCTCGATACTTGTATATATTACTAAGACATGTAAAGAACTTAAGAGCCTATAGCGGAAATAATCCAAACACAAACAAAGAAAAAAAATGGAATAACTAAACAGAGATAGGCAAATGGATACACTATGGTATGCTCATACAAAAGAATAGCATGCAGCAATGAAAATGAATGAACTAATACTAACATACCACACTGGTGAAACTCAAATGAGGAACAGCTGAAGCTAGATATTAATAACAAGAACAAATACTTGTTGGATAAATGCTTTTCAGACAATACTTATGTAAGATCGGTCTTATAACTTATCTTTGTTTAACAAAAGTTGTATTCACAGACAGTACAAATAAGGCTTTAGTGAAACATATTAGGAAGGTATTTAAGACAAATTATTTTCAGACATCCTCATGCACATTATAAAACCACCTGCATACTACTGATCTGTTCATGAACTAGGATGCTCCGCTGTTTGTGAACAGTTAGTGGGCCGCACTTTTTGAAAGATCTAGTTTGAATAAGCAGGTATACTGGATATACACTTGTATCAAAAAGACTTCCTTAACTAAGAATGTTCAAACTGTACTATTACTTAATGGTTTTAGTTTTAAAATAAATCTAAATTCAGACTAATATCCAGAGACGATGGTGGTGGTGGTGGTGATGAAGAAGCTAAGGCAAGGAGAAGAAAATAAAATACTCACATTAACTCTGAAAGCCTGTACAGTGTTATCCAGAAGAAGAATGTTGCAAACCACCTCTGTATGCTGTCTGTCTCGGGCCAACTCCGATGCTCGGACATTGTAGGTTCTGCCAGCAGGCAATCGGAAACGTGCGGTCATTACTGTCCACACAATATCTAGGTTAAAAAAACAAGAATCACTAAATAAAAGGAGTGGTGCAAGATACGTATAGCTTAAAAAAAAAAAGTTAATATGTATTTTAAATTAAAACATTGACAGAAAACAATTACAAGTTTTGAAACATCAAGATTAAGAAAATTAGGTATAAAATTACATATAAAGCTAAAATCACAAGCTACCCTAAAGAACTTTATCTTGCACTGTTCTACTGAGAAGATTCAATGGGTTAAAGTTTCAGGAAGTCATATTCCAATTCAAGATACGTGCGCTTAAAGGGTGGAAGGAACAGGAGAGCTCGGCAAGTGCGGTGTCGCTCACTGATGTGTGTTCTAAAAATGCTGCAGAAGGACAACAGGGGAGAAGATTGCTTCATTCCAATCACTATTGTTTTCTTTTTATTTAGAAAAACACTGTAGAATAACAATAGCGAAGATTATTTTATTTCAATTTCAACCAACCACTCTATCTTTTTTTATGGGAAAAGGGAGGTGTCAGGGCCTTACTATGTACCTAGGTTGGCCTGGAACTCCTGCCTCAGCCTCCCAAACAGCTGGAACTACAGACATGTGAGATGTGCCTACGTCTCTGAGATTTTCAATTTTTACATAAGTGGAGGAAATACATAGATCACCTCTAAAAGAACAAACTTGTCAATGATAGCTATTAAAAGACAATGAAACTGTACTTTCAAAGTTCTGAAACTTATTCGAAACACTGAATTCTATACCCAGAAAACTAACAGTCATATTAGAGAGAAAAAAACAAAAACGAAATCATTTCAGGCATTCCATGACTCAAAATTTAAAATCCACACAACTTCCACCTTAAAGACAATGCAATAAAGGAAACTGAGCAAGGAAAAACACAGACATTTAAGATATTATTATTACTATTTTGGTTCTTTCAAGACAAGATTTCTCTGTACAGTCCTGGCTGTTCTGGAACTCACTCTGTAGACCAGGCTGGCCTCACACTCAGAGATCCTCTTGCCTCTTTGGGACACAAAACAAAACTAAATATACTTAAGGAACCTGAAATTACACAAAGTATGTTCCCTGAGAACAAGAGAACTAAACTACAAATTAACAATAGAAAAGTCTCCAAACACAACGAAAGTAAATAGCATACTTCTAAGTACGCATTAGACAAAGAAGAAATCTTAAGGGAACAAAAGATACACATAATTAAATAAAACAGAAAACATAATACAGCAAAACTTGCGGGTTACATATATAGCAGAACTAATAAGGGAAATTTATAGGACTGCATGTATATAACAGAAAAATGGGACATACCTCAAACCAATAATCTAACCTCCTTCAGAACAGAGAACAGAGAAAAACCTAATGAAACCACAGCAAATGGGAGAAATGAAATGCTTTTCTGCATTGATTGAAACTTATCACACTTTTATGATAAAAATTCTCAAAAAAAAAAAAAAAGAAAAGGGCCTTCCTCAAGGAAGGGTATCTAGAAAAGCATTCTGTGGTAATACTGTGTTCCCCAAAATATTGTGCACCCTAATAAACTTATCTGGGGTCAGAGAACAGAACAGCCACTAGATATAGAGGCCTGAAAATGGTGGCGCACACACCTTTAATCCTAGCATTCCAAAGGCAGAGATCCACCTGGATCTCTGTGAGTTTAAAGACACACTGGAAACAGCCAGGCATGATGACACACGCCTTTAATCCCAGGAAATGATGTCAGAAAGCAGAAAGGTATATAAAGCATGGAAACCAGGAACTAGAGCTGGTTAAGCTTTTAGGCTTTCAAGCAGCAGTTCAGCTGAGATCTCAGAGGCTTCCAGTCTGAAGAAACAGGATCAGCTGAGGAATTGGCAAGGTGAGGTGGCTGTGGCTTGTTCTGCTTCTCTGATCATCCAGCATTCACCCCAATACCTGGCTCTGGGTTTGATTTTATTAATAAGAACTTTTAAGATTCATGCTACAGCATTCTATATGGCTCCTATCCTAATTAATTGAATGGTTAGAGTCTAAACATTTTCACCCTAAAATCAGGATCAAGGCAAGTAATTCCATGAAAGTGAGTGGTGAATGGCAGGGTGCATACAAAAAGAACTAAAACTGGCCATGTTTGCAAATTACCTGATGTATACATAGAACACATGTTAAATTTCAAATATAACCCCATGTATAAAAGCTAAACAAAAAATAAAATGTACAAATATAAAAACACATACAGAACGTTATGCTAAAAACTACAAAAGGTGAGCTGAAGAGATGATGCCCAGGATGGTGAGGTGCCCCACCAAGCATGCCAATGTGAAGGGCTGTCATCTTACTGGGAGACATGAATTTTAAATTATGTTTTTCATTGAATATTTCTGTAGGATGTACTTCTCTGTAAGTACTGTTGAACTTAGTGTATTTTACTCTTCAAACAAGAATTTCAGCCATTCAAATCATATAGTCTAAAGATTGTTTGAAGTGTGTTTAAAATATAATTTTGAAAACTCTGAGAATACCTGGGAATACTGATTTACTGTCCTGGAATGTCAAAAATTAACATGCCAGGAATTTGTTTTCTTTTCTTTCTGCTCTTTTTTTTGAGACAGGTTCTCATTGTTATAGCTCTAGCTGGCCTAGAACTCTCTATGTAGACCAAGACAGCCTTAAACTCATAAAGATCTAGGGCTGAAGAGATGGCTCAGTGGTTAAGAGCACTGACTGTTCTTCTAGAGAACCTGGGTTCAATTCCCAGCACCCACATGGCAGCTCACAACTGTCTGTAACTCCAGTTTTGGAGGACTAGACACTCATACTAAAACACCAATGCACATAAAATAAAAATAATTTTAAAAAAAACTTACAGAGATCTGCCTGCCTGTGTCCACAGAGTGCTGGGATTAAAGGTGTGCACCACCACGCTGTGTTTTTGAACAAATATACACATAAATTTTAATGAACCATGCTTTTGGTGACACATCTAACACTAGTTCCTCAAACTTAGATAATGAAGATTGTTTCATGTTTTCTTCTAAAACTTTCACAGTTTAGGTTCTATGTTTAAATCTGATTCGGAGTACTTTTGAATATAAAATGAGAGGTAGTGTGGACTGAGGCTCATTTGTTATTTTGTATATATACAACTCTATCATTGTTGAAATGCCATTGCCCCCCCCCTTTTTAATTAATTTTATTTGGAGATAGGGTGTGTGTGTGCCATGACACCCATGCAGAGATCAGAGAACAATTTGTAGTAGCAGATGCTCTCCTTACACCACGTGGATTCTGGTGAGTAATCAAACTTGGCAGCATGTACCGTCACCTACTAAGCTATCCAATACCGGACAATACCATAGTTGTTTTATATTCAAAAGTACTCAATGAATCAGATTTAAATATAAAATCTAAACCGCAAACCTTACACAGATACACACAGACACAAGCACATAAAATTTAAAAATAAATCTTCAAAAACATTTCCATTGTACTAGGTATAAATAATATACAGAAGACTTAAAAGTATACAACGAGATATGTGCAGGCTTTATGCAAATATTACATCATCTTATATAAAGAACTTGAGACACCCACAGACTTTTACCACAAACACAAATAAATATCCTAGTATAAATAAGGGCCAAATGTTAAGAATAACAACTGTATCCTCTTTGGATACAAGAGAACAAAGGTTTTAAAACAATCTAGAGGAATGAAATGATCATGTTTTTCCTTTAATAAAGTTGTACCTCTTTCTCACAAGAATATTATGTTGATTCTTAATTTTTCTTAACAATTACCCTAAGAAATTCTGGTTTACATTACTTTCCTAATAATTAAAACAATATACCTTTATTTTGAAAACTAGAATACTAGGTTGGGTCTACAACATTTTTCTAAATGGTGTATCTCTTGACTTTGCAAATGATCAATTACATTAAAAACAGACAATCAACTGCTAGTTGAATTTCATGAAATGAAGAGACAAGAACGGAGAACCAGCACTTGAGCTGGTTACTTCTTAGTTACTACATCTGGCCTCTTCCTTTTCTTGCTTCCAGGGTTATAAATCTCCAATACCTACTTTCAATCTCCTGGAAGATGGGTTCTGAGGCAATAGAAGTGCTTGGATTAGGAACAGTTTAGAATGAGGAGAAGCTGAAGAGGTCAATGATTTCAACTTCACTCAAGAAAGTCCACTGACTTAAAAGTCAAATGCTCTTCCTGCCTTACATGTAGCTTTCAAATTATTAGTTTATTCTCCTTTAAATGACCAACTCTAATAAGTATTGCCATTATTCATCTTATTTCTAAGAATTCTTAATTAACTTTATCATTAATTAAAAGAATGATCTTCTACTGGCTAATTTGCCTGGTAACCCTGGATTTACTTGATAATTTGTCAGTAAAATATGTCCAAACACTAAGAAAGCAAATGTCATTTAAATAACCATTTTCTCATTTTATTACTTTTCTGTGTTTCATTTGAGAAAGCTAAAACAAAAATGCTAACAAAGAAATTAGAATTAGTAATTTGACATCTATATAGACCAATAAAGGAATATCAAATGGCCATAGTTTATAATTATGTGAAGCTAGAAGGTGACACTTAAGTGCTCCTAACAACCTTATATACCAGAACAACAAGTTGCATGGAGTTATAATTTAATATCACTTGGGTTTAACAGTTTATTATTGGAGCAGGGAGAAGCTCAAAAAAAGCCATGAAACAATGTATCTAGCAAAGCACTGACAACTCTCTCCACCTACTTTCTTCAATATCCACAATAATAACGCACAACTTTCTATTACTGTCATTATAATCATATTTGCAGAAATGGAGTATCACTGAAAATTAATAACATTTGTTTAAAGCAACAAAAGAAAACAAATAATTTTATTTAGAAACAAGTTTCTTGATTCTTAAAATGCCAAGAAAGACTAACCTTTTTCATGTTAGTAGCTAATAAATGTTACTTACCCTAGTTACAGTACTTACTAACTAGTCTACATAAAATGTTCATCCAATAAAAAAGCACTGAACTGAGTTCAGGTTCCACATAAGTATATACTTGAACATGAAAAAACTTAGCAATCACTTGAAAGTAATTAAGCTACCATTTGTTGAATCTTAATCTTTATAATTTCCAATTTTTAAATGCAAAAAGTAGCCATCTGAAAGGCTTTAGTTTAGTACGTTTAGTACATCCAACTTTATATGAAAAGAATAAAGAAAAGATGGAGGAAGCATTTCTAAAAGAGGAAGTAAGTCTGCTGGAAACCCAGTCCTCCAAAGGTCAAAGAGCACTGGTAAAGTGTCAAAATCAACATTTTCAAAGGTCTGGAAATTTACAAAAAGGTTAAAACAAACAACTGAACTTCACTAAGCATGAGCTTTGTAGCATTTTAATGGGATTTCTACCCAATTCCCTAGTTCCAATAATGTAGGCCCTTTGAAAAACCAAAAGGAGACTGTCCAGAAAAACAGATAGGCTGACTGCAGAGCTTCACCTCTCCCTCTGTTCCTCCAAAACCAATCCCCCAGCCTCAATCTCAGCTCTGCAGAATACCTGTGGCAGCCCCCCAGCCCCAGCTCCAATCTCCAGTGGATCAAACAGATCTTCCCCTCCCAACTTCTCCTACTCCCCTAGTAGAACTACACCTGACTTCTCAACAGAGACTCAAAAGGGAGAAGCATCTGGATATATTGCTACAGTCTCTAAGAGACCACAGATGCCAGCCCAGACTACTATAACCAGCAAAATTTTCAATTACAATAGTTGGAGAAAATAAGAAATTCCATGATAGAACCAAATTTAAGCGATATCTATCTATAAATCTAGCCCTACAGAAGGTACTAGATGGAAAGCTCTAAACTAAAGAGGTTAACTACACTCAAGAAAACACAGGGAATAATCCAATCTAGCAAATCAAAAGCACGCACACAACACACACACACACACACACACACACACACACACACACACACACGTACACATACAAACACACACACCCCAACCAAAGTAACAAGAATCAACAAACACAGCTCACTGATACTTTTCAGCATCAATGGTCACAACTGCCCAATAAAAAGACACAGACTACAAGAAGGGATACAAAAACGGAGTCCATCCTTCTGCTGCACCCAAGAAACACACCTTAACATTAAGGAATCAAGGATAGACATTACCTCAGGATAAAATGATAGAAAAAGATATTCTAAGTAAATGGACCTAAGAAGCAAGCTAGTGTAGCCATTTTAATATCTGACAAGACTTCAAACCAAACTAATCAAAAAAGATAGGGAAGGACAATACACACTCAAAGTGGGGAGAAAAACATATTAAGAGGACATTGCAATTCTTAACGTCTAGGTACCAAACACAAGGTCACTCAAATTAAAAAATAAAAAACAAAAACCTACTACAGCTTAAATAAGGTATTAATCCTACACAGTGATAATGGGAGATTTCAATACCCAACTCCCACCAATAGACAACTAGGTCATCTAGACAAAAACTACACAGAGAAATGCTGGAGCTAACTGACGTATAAACAAAATGAGCCTAACAGATACTTACAGATAATTTCACCCAAATTCAAAAAACTATACCTTCTTCTCAGCACTTCAGGGAACTTCCTCCAAAACTGACTACATACTTGGACACAAAGCAAGTCTCAACAGACAGAAAACTGCAATAACCCCTGCATCCTACCAGACCACCACAGATTAAAGCAGGATATCAACAACAACAGAAACAACAGAAAGCTTACAAACTCGTGGAAACTGAACAATTCTCTACTGAATGATAAATGAGTTGAAAGAGAAATTTTAAAAATAATTAAAAATTTTATAGAACTGAATGACTATGAATACACAGCATACCCAAACTTTCGGAACACAAGAGGCCAAGTTCACAGCACTAAGTGCCTACATAAAAAAAAATCAGCAAGATCTCATAGTAGCAACTTAACAGCACACCTGAAAATTCTAGAACAAAAAAGAAAAAATCACACCCCAAGGGAGTAGATGGCAGAAAATAATCAAACTGAGCACTGAATAAATGAAAAAAAAAAAAAACCTAAAAAACAATAGAATCAATGAAACAAAGAGTTGGTACTTTTTTTTACTTTTTCTTTTTTTCTTTTCTTTTTTTTTTTTTTAAAGACAGGGTTTCTCTGTGTGAAGATGCTGGTGAGGATGTGGGGTAAGGTGAACACTCATCCATTGCTAGTAGGAGTGCAAGCATGTACAGCCACTATGGAAATTGGTGTGGCTGTTCCTCAGGAAGATGGGAATCAACCCCAAGATCCAGCTATACCACTCTTGGGCACATACTCAAAAGATGTTTTATCCTACCACAGAGACTTTTACTCAACCATGCTTATGGCTGCTCTGTTCATAATAGCCAGAAATTGGAAACAACCTAGATGTCCCTCAATAGAAGAATGGATAATGTGCACATTTACATAATAGAATATTACTCAGCCATTAAAAAATAAAATAAAATCATAAAATTTGCAGGTAATAGATGGAACTGAAAAACATCATCCTGAGTGAGGTATCCCAGACCCTAAAGGATAAATATGGTGTATTTGTTTATTCGTAGATATTAGCTGTTAAGTCAATGATAACCAAACTACAATCTGTAGAACTACAGAGGTTATGTATAGAGTAATGGACTAGGGAATACACATAGGAAAAGGAAATAGAATAGATAATTATGGATAGGGGTGCTGGAATGGGAGGATCAAGAGGGGAGGGGAGAGAGGGAATAGGAAGCTGAGGGAGAGAAAACAGGGAGAGACAGCTAAAATTAAGGGTCATTTGTGCAGTAGTATGGAAACCTAATACAGACGGTGATCTAAATAAAATTGCCAAATAATAGGGGAGATAAAATCCCAGTTGGCCATCTTTTGTCACCAAATGAAGTTTCTAGTACCAGAGCTGGGTTACATCTAATTGAGTTGTTGGCCAACGGGGTCGGTCCTGTGGGAATCCCCATACAACCCAGGCTCTTGCCAAGACTAAAGGTTGCTTTCCACAAAATGACAACAAGGCCCATCACTGAAGACAATATCTCACAACTCTTAAACACAAAGAAATCAAGCTGGTACCTACATAGAGCCTTCACCCCTACGAGCTAATGTCTCTGGTACCGGAAGGCATTCAATATGCTACCAAAAGAGAAACATAAATATCAAGCCAGCCACAAACTCTTTGATCTAAAATGCTGTCCTGCCTCCAAGATATGGCAGGGCAATGGTGACACAAAGCTTGTGGGAATAACCAATCAATGTCTGATTGGACTTAAGACCTGCTCCAAGAGATGGAAGCCACACCCGACAATGCTTGGGTGACCAAGAACCAGAGACTACATAGCCCCAGGACCTAGGGTAAAACCAAATACTACTGTTCTAAAACAAACAAACAAACCACAGCAATGACTCCTGATGACATTCTGCAATACTCATAGATCAGTGCCTTGCTCAGTCATCATCAGAAAAGCGTCCTCCTGCAGCAGATGGCAACAAATACAGAGATCCATACCCAGACATTATGCAGTTAAGAAACTTTGGAACATTTAGCCCTAAATGGTACGTCTCTATCAAATCCCTCCCCTCATGGCTCTGGGAACACCACAGAAGAGGTGGTAGAGTTTAAGAGCCAGAGGGAATAGAGGACACCAAGAAAAGTAACACCCTCTAAATCAACATGGTCAAGGCTCATATGAACTCAGAAACAGAGGCAACATGCACAGGGCCTGCACAGATCTACACCATGTCCTCTGTATGTATGTATGTATGTGTATGTGTGTATATATATATATATATATATAAAATAGCTTCCAGTTTAGCCTTTTTTTTTTATGGGATTCCTGAGTGTTCTAACAAATGGATCTCTGATTCCTGTGCCTTCTCTTGGGCTCTTTTATTTTGTTTGTTTGTCTTGTCTTATCCCTTAGAAGTCTGTTTGTTTTCTAATAAGAGACAGAAAAGGAGTGGTTCTGGGAGGGGAGGTGGAGAGGAACTTGGAAGAGTAGAAGGAGGGGAAATTGTAATCAGGTTATATTATGTGAGGGAAAAAAATCTATTTTCAACAAAAGGGGTAAAATGGAAAAGAATGGAAGGGAGGGAGGGAGGGAGAGAGGGAGAGAGGGAGGGAAAAGGCCAGCCAACATGCTAGCAATTATGAAAGCTATAGAAACATTCCTACAACCACTGGATCAGAAAAGTAAGGTCATGAAGCTCCCTCCAAGTCCTCATTTTTGGAGAAACCATTATCTAACAGAATCCTAAAAATTCCTACTTGCATAGCATGCTTATTTTATCTAAGAACCTGACTGTTACAAACAGCCTTTTATCCAGAGCACTTTTTGAAAAATTACCAGTAGTAATTATTTAATAACATAGCAGCCAGAAGTATCAGTAACTGGTAGGGTGGAAAAGAAGATGACCAAAACAAAAACAGTAGAAACTGGAGAAGAAGATACCCATAAAAGGCTGAAAAGCTCCCCGCATACTCCTGGAAATGCAGAAGGATGCCAGCAGGTACAGAACTTTGTTCATCTCAGTAGACTAAGACTAAAAGGATATATTATATTCTATATTCAATATAGCCAAGGGCATAAAATGAAATCTCACCATTAGCATCTTATTGGTGGTAGTTTTTTCACACAGGCATCAAAGTCATAGATGCAATGCAAGAGAATAATGAGAGGAAGAGGTAGAAGTATCTTCATTTGCAGAAACTATGAGTTTACACAGAGAAAAGCCTAACAAGCCACACACAAAAAAGACAAATTTAGTAAGGTACTGAATACAAACGCAATAAAATCAGCTGGGCTGCTAAGCATTAACAATGTATAATGCCAAAAGGAAATTAACAATTCAGTTTATAAAAGTGCCAAAGAGTATATATGAATAAATGTAATCAAAAAAGAAAACTGTAAAACTATACAGGAACACTACAAAATACCAAGAAAAAGAAGAAATAAAGGCACAAATGAATTTGAAAACAGTACTAAAATTGTTAAAACAATTGTTCATAGCACCATTCAAAAATCCACCCAAAGTAATCTATGGACCACTTGATACAGTCTTTACAACTGAGGTCCTAATGACACCGTTTTACAAAAGTAAAATAATTGCCATCCCAAAATTTATACAGACTTCAGAAGGTATTCCAGAGAGCTAAGAAATCTTGAAAAAGAACAAAACTAGTATTCCTAACTTCAAAAGTTATTACAAGGCTATCACAGCCTAAACAGTGCAATACTAGGAGGAAGACTTAAGAATAAAGGCCAAAATAAACCCCACATTATCTATAAGGAAAAGGTCTCAGTCTATTTGTGTTGCTAAACTACACTTGGATACTTTTTTTCTTTCTTTGGTTTTTTTGTTTGTTTGTTTGTTTGTTTGTTTGTTTGTTTGAGACAAGGTTTCTCTGTGTAGCCCTGGCTATCCTGAAACTCACTCTGTAGACCAGGCTGGCCTCCAACTCACAGAAATCCACCTGCCTCTGCCTCCTGAGTGCTGAGATTAAAGGCCTGCACCACCACCGCCCACCACTGCCCTGCTTACACTTGGATACTTCGTTGAACAGTTTACTTGCCTTTGGAGAAGACATAAACTTCTCCTTTTTCCTTAAAGGCCTCCTAAGACAAACCAAAGTACAATTCTACAGAAGTCAACGTGGGGAACCAATGAGTTTACTGGGCTTATTTACCAAGTGTGGTGGCAAATGACCTCCAGGAGCACGTGACTCCAAGGCAGCGGCACCACTGAAATGTCTCCCCCTAGCACAGATGACGACTTCCCGGCAGCTGCACAGGTCAAGCCTCCTTTAGTCAACCTTCTATCCTCTCTATATTCTAACACCTCCTGAGACCTCAAGGCCATCAACTAGGGTAGAATTTCATACCACCAGGCAGAAGGCTGGCATCTCAAGTGAGATTCAAAGACTCTCCCCACCACTCCTTCCTTCTATGAGGGAATGTTAACAGTCAGCACGTCCAGTCTCAGTGGTCTCTTCTCAGCAGTCATGGCTGCTCTGATGACAATGACAGCTATTAGGCTCAGAGGATAGTGCTCTGCAATATTTTGGCTCCCAATTCTGAAGGCAGGGAAGTTCTGGAGCGTGTGTCAACATGTCTTCATTTTCTGGAGGGCCTCATATTATGTCATCACATGGCAGAGGAGTGGAAGAGGTAGCAAAGAGAAAAGATCCATGAAAAAGAGATACAGAAGAGAGCCTGGCCTGCTTTAGAGCAGCCCTCTCTCATCCTAACTATCCAGTCTTGAATCCCTAACTCACTCCGAGAAGACCAAAGTCTTGAAGAACTGACCCAGAAAGACATTAGTCCATTCATGACAATGGTGCCCCAGTGGGCTAATTACATTCCACCAGGCCTTACCTCTTAAAGGTCCAAATACCTCACAACGACAATACATGGAGGACCAAGCTTCTAGCACATGACCTTAGCAGGAACAAACTTCTGCAGATGACAAGATATCAATAAAGAAAATGTATCTTTCCAACAAATGGTTCTGAAAAACCTGAATATTCACTTGTAAAAAAAAAGATTCATCCTTACATCCTTCTCATAAACAAAAATTAAACAGACCTAAATATGAGACCTAAAACTATAAAACTCTTAAAAGAAAACATAAGGAAAGTTTCATGATAATGGACTGAGAAATCATTTCTTAGATATGACACCAAAATGACAGACAATAAAAAACAGGAAAAGTTCGAGGCCAGCCTGGTCTCCAAAGTGAGTTCCAGGAAAGGCACAAAGCTACACAGAGAAACCCTGTCTCGAAAAACCAAAAAACAAAACAAAACAAAACAAAACAAAAAAAAAAACCAAAAAAAAAAAAATAGGAAAAATGAATTTCATCATATCAAGAATAGCATCAAGAAAATGATTAGAAAAAGCATAACATAAGAAAGTATTAGTAAATCATATCTCTTATAGGTCTGATGTCCAAAACATATAAAGGATGCCTACAAAAGGAGGAAGGGCAGGGAGGGTAGTGCACTGATAATATATTTAGCATGCACGAAGCCCTGGTTTCAAACCCTGCCATATCAAAAAACCAAAGGTCTAATTTAAAATACACAACTACATTCAAATGAACATTTCTCTAAAGCTATACAAGCGACAATAAGCACATTCAAAACATGTTCAGTATGACTATGACTAATCATTGGGGAGACGCAAACTACAATCATGACAAGATCTTCCTTCACACATATTTGGATAGTTACTACTTAAAAAGGGGATGGGGTCTAGACACATAGCTCAATGGTAGACTACAAGAGTAAGTAACTTTGAGCTTCAGCATTGAAAAACAACTACCACCAAACAAAAACAATGAAAAATAAATATATTAACAGAATTGAAAGCTCTTAAAGACATGTTTCGACACCAATGCTCAGAGCAGCAGAAGAAGCAACCTAAAGGTCCACTAAATGGATAAAGTGAAACACGATCTATATCCACATAATGAAATTCTGCCACAAGCTACAATTTAGAGTAACCTTGAGATGTTATGCTGAGTAAAATACACTTATATCAGTGGTTCTCAACCTTCCTAAGGTTCAACCCTTTAATACAGTTCCTCATGTTGTGGTGACCTCCAACCATAAAATTATTTTGTTGCTACTTCATAACTGTAATTTTGCTACTGTTATGAATCATAAATGTCTAATATGCAAGATATAAGAAAAGTGACCCCCCAAAGGGGTAGTGACCCAAAGATTGAGAACAACTGACTTAATAAAGTAAGTACGATAATCAAAGCAGAAAGAGGACTGGAAATTGCCTGCCGTGTCTTTAAGAGAGAAAAGCCGACAGGAGCTGGGAGGCAGTGGTAAGCCCACAAGGAAGCAGAAGCACATACTACCACAAAACTGTGCACTTTAACTTCTGAAATGCCACCACATGAAGCAGGGGTCTTGGTTTTGTGGATAAAAATGTTACCGTATTTTTTAATTTAATAGAATTTGTAGTATTAGCGTTCATCATTTATGACCTAATCTTTTATTATAAATGAATACTTAGTTGGAGTTCCTACTCTTTTAAAAAAAGAAATTTGCAAACTAGCAAAATTTCAAAAAGGAAAATTAATAAAAATATAAAACTACCCAGTTAATTTGGAGAGGGAAATTCTAGATTTACTCAAGAACATGCCAGTAGAAGAAGAATAAAAAAACAAAAAGGGGGCTCAACAGGCATCCTCTTTAAACTCTAGGTGGTAACCCCTGATGCACCACTGTGATGCCCAGGGAAGACAGGGTGGCCTAGAAGCCCAACTACTTCCTTAAAAGCATCCAACTTTTGTATAACTACCTAAAATGCTTCATTTGGGGGCAGACAATGTGGGCTCCACACAGATGCAGCAGATCCACATGTCTCTTTGAGGGAAGGCTATGGTGCTAATGGACTAGAACAACATGATACGCAAGGTCATTCGGGGCATCTGGAAAACAACCCAGCTCTGAAGAAACTGTTGCCCCATATCTGGGAGAACATGGGCTTTGAGGACCTCAGTGAGATTAGGGGCATGCTGCTGGCTGATACTAAGGTACCAGGTTGCCACCCGTGCTGGTGCCATTGCCCTGTGTGAGGTCACTGTGCCAGCCCAGAATACCCTTTTCTTCCAGGCTTAGGTATCACCACTAAAATGACCACTGAAATTCTGAGTGACGTGCAGCTGACAAAAACTGGAGACAAAGTAGGAGCCAGTGAAGCCACGCTGCTGAATAAGCTGACCAGATCTCCTCCTCCTTCGGGCTGATCATCCAACAGGTGTTAGACAGTGGCAGCATTTACAACCCCACGTGCTTGACACCACAGAGCAGACTCTGCACTCCCGCTTCCTAGAAGATGTCCGATATGTTGCCAGTGTTTGTCTGCAGACTGGTTACCTGACTATTTCCCCGGCGATGTGTGATGTACTCTATTATCAATGGGTACAAGCGGGTCCTGGCTTTGTCTGTGGAGACTGAGTACACCTTCCCACTTGCTGAAAAGGTCAAGCCCTTCTTGGCCGATCCATTGGCATTTGTGGCTGCTGCCCCTGTGGCTGCCTCCACCACGGCTGCTTCTGCTGCTACTGCAGCCCCAAACAAGGCTGAAACCAAGGAATCAGATGAGAATATGGGATTTGGTCTTTGACTAATCCCCTCGGAGCAACCAACTCAGCCAGCTTAACTTAAGAAACACAGAAATAAAGGCTTACTTCTCTTTAAAAAGGAAGTGGAGGGATGAAAATAAAAGCAAGCAAAAAAAAAAAATGCTGCTTAACATCTCATACTAACTCCAAATACAAGCTTATGCTGCAGGCCAAAGAACAGAAATTCCCACGATTGATTGAATCAATCAATCACTGTCCCTAGGGGGCAGCATGCTACTTTTAAAACTTCAGTACCTAAACTATAGCTGGCCATGATAGTCTGGGCCTCTAATCCACACACATAGGAGTAGAAGAAAGAGAATGAGATATGCTGGGTCATCTAGGACTACAAAGCCAGCTGAAGGCCAGCCTGAGCTACATGACAGACTGTCTCAAATAAATAAATATTTAAGATCCAATACTAGTCTTTCACACAAGTAGTTTCTTCTACTTACATCCACTGAGCTTTAAAACCAGAGGCAGAAGACATACAATATCTTAGGAATGCACACCTAATACTGTCAACCTATTTTTATAAATGGTGCATAGAGAGTTATTAACTTTATTTCTAAAGATGAAGAAAGAGGCTAACAGAGCGGGCACAACTCTGGCAATGTTACATTGCTAGAAAATATAAAATCTAGCATGCCAGGAATTTGAGGCTAAAATCAATGTATCAGACCCAAAAGATTAATGTGTTTGTTTAATCAATTAAGCACCCTGTGGTCCAGGAATTATTCAAAGCACAGCATCTACTATAGCTCATATATTAACTAAGGCAGTAGGAAGTACTTCAGAAACAATTTGGAGGGGTTAAGGATAAAGCTTGCCTAGCACGTAGAAGGATGTTTAATTGCTAATATTGAAAAAAAAAAAAGGCCTTATCAGCTCTAGGACCATCAGAGGCTTTCCCTTCTATCTGATTTTCTTGAAATACTCATTCTCAGGATACTTCTCTCAAAACTCAGCTACCATGGCCCTCTCTCTCAGCCACAATGCAGAGTTTAGAAATAAGGTCTCTAATCTACAGCCTCGGCTGAGCCTATGTTTGAGTTACTAGACATATGAACAAGGATGCCTGGAAATGGATTCTCCAGCCCCCAAACATTCTGACTCCCAGACATTCCTAGCCTAGTAAGCATATATTGTATTATAGAAAAGAAAACAGCAATCACTCCTGGGCCCTGTTACATTGGAATTTCTCACACATAGAATCTACAAATACTAAAATGGTGATTGCTTCATGTCACTAAGTGTTGGCATAGCTTGTTAAGTACCAATAATAACTAGAATAGCTCATGTCTGTCACTTCATTCTTAAAACAATGATAGTCTCTGAAAATGCAAAGATGTCCAACATGCAGCCCACAGGAACACCTGACCAAGGAGAGCTATGGATGATGGTACAGATGTCATCCAGATGCCATATGGATCTGTAGGTTCATGTGGCCTGAGGGTTACTTGGGGGTCCCCATGTACACCATGCTACCAGGACTGTACCCCACTATGGACTCCACAGTGGCCTAAAGTGTTGTTTTTGATAGTGTTCACTAGGTTGGCAGCAAGTCTCAGTAGAAAGAACATCCCTTTGGCCGCAGTGGTTTGCTCCAGACCACAGCTCTCCTAAGAGCTCTTTTAAAAGGTATTTGTGCACACAGATGTGAAAAACAAAACAAAACAGTGAACTAACTTAAAACACTGAGGGTTTTCTTTTTTGTTGTTGCTATTGCTGTTGTTTTTTCTCTCTCTCTCTCTGTCTCTGTGTGTGTGTGTGTGTGTGTGTGTGTGTGTGTGTGTGTTAACTTGTGCACAGTTCTCAAGCACATACTTTGCAAATGAGAATACTGTGTTGAAATGCCAAAAGCATGGCTAAAAGGATTAGGTGACTGGCCCAAGATTATACAAGCAAAATTAGGAGAAAATTAGGAGAAGCACTTGAAAACAGATCTACTTAATCACAAAGACACCCTTTCTACCATATTTTAATGGCTTCTACTTCTTCAAGCTAAAATAATTCTTACTGTGTTTTTCTGTCACCCATGGAAGAGTCTAAATTAATTGAAAAAGAGACATCACTGGTTTCCAAAACTTTGGTTTGATCTACTGTATAATCTACCTCAACATTACTAGAAAACTGAAAACAGAATGAAGTCACATATTAAGATGTTAGCACACAACTTTAATCTTAGCACTTGGAAGGCAGAAGTAGGTAGATCTTTGAGTTCAAGGCCAGCATAGAGAGTTCCAGGTCAGCCAGGGCTTCACAGCGAGACCCTGTCTCAAAAACAAAAAAAAAGTTAAACTAAGATCCAAGAACTCACTGCTCCTATGTGTTGGGAGCGGGAGGTTTCCAGGGAGGCTGACAATCAGTATCAGAGTTTTGCTATTTTATCTAACTTAGCTTTCCCCCATCCCCTTAACCTCTCAAAAAGCAACAACAAAAAGACCAACAAAAAATTCCTAAATTGTCTTCCTAAGTCACTGTACAACAGAAAAATGTTTTTGATGCAAAAATGAGTATATGCAAATGAATGAGCAAGGCAGCAAAAACAGGGCATCCATGACACCAATTATTAGGTCTGTTAAGTACTCTGAAGTTACTATGCTGAAGAAGAGGGTTTTCAAAGCAAAGCAGAGGTCACGCCTTTTTAATAACAGCAACATTGGGAATGCTTAGAAAGCCACTGAGATAATATCCTAAATTTTAATACCCACAGCTTCCTTGAGGCAGCCATTCCATTTTCCTGAACTATGATTTCCTCTTCTGTTAAAGGAATAGAATGTTTTGTGTTCTGTAATCTATATTGTCCTTTATAGTAACCATGCCATATATGACTAAACACTTAAAAATGTGATTTATATGGCTTAAGAATTGTCTTTAATGAGTACTGAGGACTGAACCCCAGACCTTACATGTGTACTCAAGGGCTCCATCATTGAGACAATTACCCTCAGCCTCAAATGTTTTTTAATTAAATTAAAGTTGCCACTTCTGGTTAATGCTTTCCCACTGCACAACACAGGACTACAAGAACTAACTGCAAGACTACAAGATCTCTGCATAGCCTCCTAGTCCTAATTATTTAAAAGTCTAATCTCTCTAAAATTGAGTAACTAAATAAATCTAACCACATAATTGGAAATACGACCACAACAAGGGGATAAAACAATCCTAGTAACCATTAAGCAGGTTCTTGACCAGAACTGATAAAACAGTCCTGTAAGGAGGGGGCTGGAAAGATGGCTTAGTGGTTAAGAGCATTTGCTGCTCTTCCAGAGGACCAATGTCTGGTTCCCAGCACTCACATGACAGGTCACAACTCTCTGTAACTCCAGTTCCAAGGGATCCAAAGCCCACTTCTGGCCTCTGTAGGCATCAGGCATATACATAGTAGCACAGACATACATACAGGCAAAACACTCATATGTACATAAAATAAAATCTTAAAAACTTTTCCTGTATGGAGCCAGATTAATGTTTTTGTTTGTATGCTTTTTTTAATATGCATTGGTGTTTTGCTGCATTTCTGTGTGAGGGTATCAGATCCCCTGGAACTGGAGTTACAAACAGTTGTGAGCTATCATGTGGGTGCTAGAAATTGAACTCAGGTCCTCTGGAAGAGCAGCCAATGCTCTTAACTGCTGAGCCATCTCTCCAGCCTGAGCTAGATTTTTAAAAATTGAGGTTTTATAGGTAAGTGATCTTTATTGGAACAACTTAATTCTAGCATTATAGCATAAAATCAGCCACAAATAACAAAAACAAATCAGTGTGGCTGTGTTCCAAAAAATTTTACTGATACTGAAGTTTGAATTTCATAAAATTTTCACAGGTCACCAAATATTATTCCTCTTTTGATTTTTTTTTTCAAGAATTAAAGAGGCTAGGGACATAGCTCAGTGCTAGAGCACCTGCCTAGCAAAGACAAAGCTCTGATTTCGATCCCCAGCACTGCAACAAAACAAAGAAAATTCAAAAGTTAAAGTTATTTTGCTGGGCAGTGATGGCGCACGCTTTTAATCCTAGCACTCAGGAGGCAGAAGCAGCCTAGTCTACTACAGAGCTAGTTCCAGGACAGCTGGGTTACACAGAGAAACCCTGTCTCAAAAAACCGAGAGAGAGAGACAGAGAGAGAGAGAGAGAGGGAGGGAGGGAGGGAGGGAGGGAGGGAGGGAGGGAGGGAGGGAGGGAGGGAGGAAGGGAGGGAGGGAGGGAGATTAAAAACTTTTTAAAGCTTTCTTTCTTACAATTCATAGGTAATACAAAATAGGTGATCAGACTTGTCTCACCTATCTACGTCTGCCACCACACTATGCTTAATTCATAACTACATAACTTTGACAGAATATGCTGATGAAAACTCAAATAAGTATAAAAAGAAATGTGTTACATATATTATAAACAAACGAAACAACCACAAGCTGGGCTGATGAGATAGCTGAGCAGATACAGGCACTTACCACCAAGCTTGGCAACCTGAGTTCAATCCCCAGGATCCACATTGTGGAAGGAGAGAATCAACTCAACACCAAGTTGTCCTCTGACCTCTACATACACACCCAATTTCCACTGTGGCTATGGAAATGAGGAAGAAGCCTTAAGCTTGGTCACAAAATCTGAGAGGCTAGTTTAAGTGAACATTAGAGGATTTGAGGTGTAGAAAGTCAGTTAGTACAAAATACCAGTGGGAACACTAGTTCATACGGAAGAGGGGGGGTGTTAAAGAACCAAAAACCTTAAGAGCTTATGAAATCAGAATGAGTTACCTTCATTTTATATTTAGCCAATAAAGCATGCAACTCGGTTGGAAAGGACAGAGAGGAAGTCTCTACATATTAAAATCATAATCTTCAAGGTATATTTTGTATAGAAAAAATATAATACAAAACATTTGTACAGTAAGCTAGTTTCTACACGCACAAACAAGTGAACTACAATCTATCTTTTTCTTTTTTTCTTTTTTTGGTTTTTCGAGACAGGGTTTCTCTGTGTAGCTTTGCGCCTTTCCTGGAACTTGCTTTGGAGACCAGGCTGGCCTCGAACTCACAGAGATCCGCCTGCCTCTGCCTCCCAAGTGCTGGGATTAAAGGTGTTCGCCACCACCGCCTGGCTCTATCTGTTTTTATTTGCAGAAATGCTGTCCAAAAAGGAAAGGAGGCTACCTATGAGGAGTAAGGAAGGTAGAAGCAGTAGTGTTCAAACTTCTCTACATAGACCTTCTTATATTATTTTGAAATCTGAATCAAGTAGCCACATTACTGGTTCAATAAAGGAAGTGAGAGTCTAAAAATAATGGAGCCAGGCATGGTGACTTGTGCCTATAATCCCAGAATTTAGGCAAGTCATGGGTTAGACTATATAATAAATTCCAAGCTAGCCTGAGAAATAAAACATCTGTCTGAAAACATTGAATAAAATAAATTGAGAGGGCTCTGATGATGTATAGCTGTTAGTTAGAAACTGTAACTTACCTACATATTTTGACTATATTATTTGCATATAACTAACAGTAGCGGATCTATATCACTTATAACTGTACAACAGATTTCTAATTTATCTAAAGAAAGACAATATAAGCTTCTTAAGAATGAATAGGAATGAAAAGTGCCAGGCATGGTGGCACACACCTTCAATTTCAGAGCTCAGGAGACAGAGGCAGGCACTCTGAGCTTGAGGCCACCTTGATCTACAGAGCAAGTTCCAGGACAGCCCTGTCTCAAAAACCAAAAAAAAGAAAAAGAAAAAGAAAGTTAACAAATGATGCTTGTATTATCCTAAAGACTCACTAAGATGACAATCATCTGAAATGGGAGCAGGGAGCCGTCCCACATTGTTGCAGGAAACTTGATTGAACTGTGATAATCCTAGACTGTTAAACAGTTTACCTTGAATGGAGGACGGAGCTAGAGACTAGCCCACCCTAACTGGCCATAGAGAAGCCAGCAATTTGGATAGAGAAGACACACAGGAAGGAAAGGACAGGGACTTGAGTTTGGCGCTTCCTTTTTGGTTTTGGAACAGTGAAGAGAACCATCTCTTTACTGGGTGTCCAGACAAAAAGCAAGGTCAGTTAGTCACTAGCTCCACCCCGACTCAAGGAAAACTTTATTTAACAGTTGAATGTCACAGTGAGATCAAAATTCCCGTAAGATCAGATATCTACAAACTTAACTCAAGAGCAGTTTCTGATAGTAGATACTGCTGTAAGGTTCTGCTTACCTGCCTTCCAAATAACCTTTCTTTCCCTTAATCCCAACAATGTTTATATACATGCAATCTTAAAAACTGATGCTTTTCTTGATGCTGTCTCTTAATCTTCTGGTCCAGACAGTCCTTCTTCTCAAATTTCTTGAAGGACTGTCTGGTTTGTATTTATGATGTCTAGTTTCCTCAACTGTGTTTCTTAATAAAGCCCTATTCTATAACTCTTCTGCTAAATCAACATGCTGTGGATATCACAAAGGGGATATGATACAGATATGATAGGATGAGAGGGTAGATTAATAAATCTACTTTTAAAGAACTTGTTTAAATGTTTTACATTGGTATAGATTTTAGTTTATTGATACAAACTTAAAGTTGATTTTGTTATACTGTGTGTATACTTCTACTCTTGTTTAAGGAGTTATGTTTGTACAGCTCATTTAAAATTGTAGTGGATAATTAAAAAATAGATTAATAATTAGTCATCTATGATAATCATACTCATAGCCATGTTAGTTAAGTCTTCTAGGTATACATAGATATATTTCAGATAGATAGGTACTCTTCAAATACTTCAAAGACCTACAGAATATGGCATTTAAAATATTTAAAAAATTTAGACTTTCTGGACAGTAAGACATGTCTGCTCCTGGCAGCACCGATTTACTTCAGAGAGGAGGATGGGCATCAAAGACACTATATATGGAGTTTATCTTCACCTTGACAACAATAGCCATTTGGACAAGAAACTGTTCTTGCCTGGACTGCTTGAATGACTGGACATGCAGGACCCATGGAAAGGTGACCACTGAACTTTGCTTGGCAAAATGGTCCTTTAGGTTCCTGCTTCACAGAGAAAACTGCCAGACATCCTACAGAACACAGAGAAAAATGACTGAGAGACTCTAGCCCTGTGGGCTGAAGACAGACGCCCCAACTCTACAAGAGAACTTTGAATGACTGTCCAGGCTGCCAGCTGACTCCGTCTACCATGTAACACTCCCGAAAGTTGCTTGCATCCTTCTCCCATTTCTCAGGTAGAATTATATCCTTCTGATGTCTTTGATGTAGTTGAAGACTAGATAGTTATAATTTCCTCAGTTATGATAAAAGATAAATTAGATGTAAAACCTTAGACTCACAAATATAAAATAGACAGGATATCTTCTTTAATATTGTAACTATAATTCTTGCTTGATAATTGTTTTGTTATCTGTAATTTTACTATGTGAAAGTTAAAACCTTTTTTGAAAAAAAAAAAGAAAAGGGGAAGTGCTGTGGATATCGCTCTGTATAAATAAAATGCTGATTGGCCAGTAGCCAGGCAGGAAGTATAGGCAGAACAAGCAGAAAAGAGAATTCTGGGAAGTGGAAGGCTGAGGCAGAGAGACACTGCCAGCCGCCGCCATGACAAGCGAGATATAAGGTACCGGTAAGCCATAAACCATGTGGCAACTTATACATTAATAGAAATGGGTTAATTTAAGATATAAGAACTAGATAACAAGAAGCCTGAGCCATTAGGCCAAACAGTTTAAATAATATAAGCATTTGTGTGTTTATTTTATAAGTGGGCTGCGGGACTTCCGGGACTTGGTGGGACACAGAGAGAAAACTCTCCAGCTACAGCAACAGGCCTCTAATAAGTGTAAATCAGAATCAATTTAGCACCATCTCAAAAGATTTCCTCTGCTATACTACCACCTCCACATTCCCACCTATTCTGAAAAATCTATAGAGCCTGAGATGAAACCCAAAGAACTTAATGTTTAATCCACATCTCAATCAGCTGGCTTGCCAGAATCTACTTGAAAACCAACTAGCTAAGGTCACTAATAACTTCTCAATAGTCCAAATCACAGCACTTCTGGCTTAATCTTTGACTTAGCATTTGACACTTTCCCAAAATTCTCTACCTTTTACATTCATTCAGTCCTCTTCCCATCTAAGAACACTTAATCTTTCAATGATGATGGTTAGGACCACAATGGTCACGTTCATAAACTGACAAAACAACATTTCAACAATGAACTATAAAACCTATGCAACTTTAAATCCATTGGCTTCCAAATCAGACTTGCATGGGTAGTCAGGGTACTGCAGTATAGGAGTATGATACTTTAGTAGCAACAAATCTGAATCTGAAAATTTTGTCTTGTTTTTACACTTACAGACCAAAAGGCACGTGACTTTAAAATGTATTTATTTGTATATTTGCTTTTTGTGTCTGTTAGGAAGGATGTATGATGATACACAAGAGGTCATGCAGATGTTTGCACATGAATGTAGAGGCCATGGGTCAACTTTTGGTGTTATTTTTGGGAGCTGTCCACCCTTTGTATTTTAGGGCAGGGTTTCTCACTGATATTTGAAACTTGCCAATTAGTCTAGGCTGGCTGGACAGAAAGCCCCAAGAATCCACCTCTGCTAAGATCACAAACTTGTGCCACTACACCTGACTTTTTACATGGTGCTGGGAATTGAACTTAGATCCTCACATATCCACAGTAAACAATTTACTAAGCTGTCTCATCAGACTGACACACACCTTCCAGAATTTTACCTTTGTTTTCCTCCAAACTTCTCTACAAATTTTTGTTATAATTAAAGAAAAACAAATAAATGGGAAGTTTCTACTCTGACAGCATGTCCTGAGGAACTATGGGCCTCAGAGGTAGCAGGGAAGGAGACATTAGCAGGGAAGACACCAGTCTGGGGTTGGGAGAGTAGCACACACAAGATGACTGAGCAAGTAAGTAGTTACACTAAAGATCGGTAAGAACCAATTTCTTGCTGATGGAGAAAAAAGAGTCATAAATACAGAAGGAGACATAGGTCATTGGTTCTTGCCTAGCATGCCTGAGTTCCTGGGTCTAAACCTCCATACTAACAGAATTAAAACAAAATCTAACATAAACACAGAAAGAGAAAAGGCTGGAGAGAATTCTGGAGTTCTAGACTACTGGTTTACCAGTTTAAACAAACACCTCCTCTACTGAGAGAAATCAGGATACCTTGGAGGAAGGAATGATCCCACAGCTGGAACAGAAAAATATAAGATGATTTAGAATACACTGGAAAGTACACCAATGATGGGGACATGCCCAGAAGACAAGTCAACTTCAAAGGGTTCCACTACAAAATCTGGAACAGTGAAATAAAATTGAGCAGTGAAATAAAATTTCAAATCACAGGACCTAATAAAAACCACCAAACGGGAGCCGGGCGATGGAGCTGGGCGATGGTGGCACACGCCTTTAATCCCAGCACTTGGGAGGCAGAGCCAGTCGGATTTCTGTGAGTTCAAGGCCATCCTGGGCTACAGAGTGAGTTCCAGGAAAGGTGCAAAGCTACACAGAGAAACCCTGTCTCGAAAAACCAAAAACAAAAAAACCAAAAACCACCAAACGGGAACAAAACCATGAGAATATATCTGTATCGAGTGAAAGAATGCCTACTCTGACAGGGGGTAAATCTAAGTGATAATGTTTAAGCTCTGATGAGAGGTATTGGTACAGTCTTGGGTGTCTCTCCACCTAAGAACAGTGGGCCTTAGTGTGTGCAAAAGCCATAGGTTTGATCCTCACCACCACAAAAGAGGAGTTAGAGATTTAGCTCAGTGATACAGCACCTGCCTAGGAAGCACAAAGCTTTGGGTTTGGTGTCCAGTATGAGAACAGGAAAAAACAAAAGCAAACCTAAAAGGTGAAAATGATGACTTCACATGAGTTACAGAGTAGAGACACTCAGCAAGCATGAGCTTACAGTGTTCAAGGTCAAACATCAACAGTGGTGGGCCAAGACTGTCTCTGGGTAGTGCACTAAGAATAGCACATCTTTCTGTGGTCGGCAGTTCTGCCAACAATGTCCTCAGTGTGCATGTGAGCAGCCACTGGGAGCATTTTACTAAAAGGACATGTTACAGAATAAAAGGACTGTACTATTTGAAACTGCCAAGGTCATTAAAGACAGGAAAGGTTACTGAAAAGTTGTTCTAAATTCAAGAAGGGTAAAGAGGGACTAGCAAGATCACTTAGAAGGTAAAAATGCCTGCCACCAAGCCTAACAATCCACCCACATGGCGGAAGGAGAGAATCAACTTCCAAAAGTTGTCTTCTGACCTTTATACAATTGTCTTAGCACATAGTAAAACACACAAAATTAAGGCCAAAAAAAGTTTAAACAAAAGAAGAGTGAAGAGACATGACAATTAAATGCAATATATGATCCTAAACTGGCTCCTGGACTAGAAAGGAAAAAGAAATACTATTCGGATCACTGGGAAAACATGACTGGCATCTATGGACCTGAAGTTAGTGTTCTATGAGTGCTCGTTTCCTGATGAGGCATTTTGCAGGAGACTGTCCATATTTTGGTAAACAGAGACTAGAATATTTAGGCATTTTGTCTACAACTTGCTCTCAAGTGGTTCGGAAAGTCTAATCAGATTACAAATGGTGCATTCATTAGAAATGTGGAACTATCGATGAGAATGCACCAGCCAAGAGATTAGGTAGTTTCACCAAACCTTGAGAATCCAATTAAGTACAGTTTAAGAGGGGCTGAGGTGAGGACATGACTAGGTCAGTAGAATGTTTACCTAGCATGCACAAAGTCATGCGTCCCACCCTCAGTATCACATAAATTGGGCATGGTGGAACATTGCTGTAATCCCAACATTTGGAAGGTGCAGACACGAGGATCAAAATTTTAAGGTTGTCCTTGGCTACACAGAGAGCTCACATCAGCCTGAGCTTCATGAAACCCTGTCTCCAAAAAACAACAAAATAGATACAGTAAAAGAGAAAAAGTATCAATTCCAATGTCAGAAGAATCTCTGGACCACTGAAAGGAGATCACCAAGTCCACTTTATTAAGTCAAAAATAACAAGATGTCCCAGGCTAATCTTGAATACACATATAGTATATAGCTAGTTCAACACTGAAATGTGGTTGAAGGGGTTTCAGGAGTTCTTTATATATAGTCTAAGAATTTTCATTAGGTACGAAATTGCTTCAAAGTGTCAATTTTCAAAAGTTCAGTGTAAACTCATGACAATCATGGTGCCAGCAAAAAAACTGGTTCACTAAAATATACTCAGAAGTATTTGGCCCTCCCTCCCCAAAGGAGAACTGCCAAAGGATAAATCTCAGCACAAACTTTGTATTTTTTCCTCCTTCCCCCAGGTCTAAATGTAGTCCCATTCTTTACATCCCCATCTCTACTTCTTATCATAATACCTCACCTGCACCACTGGAACAGAATTCTTGTCTCCCTGATATCCTTATAAAACTCTGCACCATTAACTCTACAATCAGGAACCCATACTTTTAAAATTTATACTTAATTTTATTTACTTATCCAAATTATCTGTAACCTACTGCTAATGTCAATTTACAAGGCAAGAAAATGAAAGGATATTTCATATACGCATTCACACATTCATTAACCAAGAAAACAATGAATAAGTTAAGTACCAAGGGAAGTGAGAATGGAGAAGGGAGAGTAAGAGATAGTTGAGCTAGGCACAGCAGCTCAAACCTATAATCTCAACACTCCATAAGGCTGAGGCAGGAGGACTATAGTTTGGGATCAGACTGAGCTAAACAGTGAGACCCTGCTTCAAAAAGAAAAATGAGGAAGACATTGACTTGAGTTTTAATTTATGCTCACTTTAGGACTTCATATTTATTTTATTTTTTATGACATGGTAGGGATGCCAAAGTAGAGTGGATATAAGTTCCAATATTTAGAACTTCTAAAACTCTACTTTTCCCAACTTGACATTAAATAAATAAAACAATCATTTATCACACTGGGATAATCCAAGGAGATGATTTAAAGTCAAGAGAAACCATCCTCAAGGTTCTAATATGCTCAACAGGAAGCTGCATTCTAAAGCACAAGAGTCATCTGACCTGGTCTCATCTCCTACCAGAGAGAACCCACATAGGAACAAAAACTATGCCCACTTAGAGATGGACATATACAGTAAGACAACTTGTGTTTCTTTAAACATACTACATAATCTTTCACATTTCTGACTTTTATACATGCTGTTCTACCCTGATCAATTCCAACTCATCCTTCAGGACCATATCCAAATGCCAATTCTCATTTCCCCCAGATCTTAATACATTGTCACTCTGAATTGTGTATGTGGATTAGGTATGATCAGCCTAGAACTGGAACTCAAAGAAAAGTATTAAACTGCATTTACCTTTATACATAATATTGTTCCCATTATATCAGAAATTCAAATGTTTGATTAACAGGTAAAGGAACTTGCTCCATTGTTCCCCAATAAGACAAATTTTTCAAAATTTCAATAATTAAAAGAAGGTACAACTATTTTCCCAAAATAAGAACATCTACAGTCTACTTTTATAAAAGAGGTATTTGGGATAACCCTGAACCATTATCCCAGGCCTCTAGTTTTAGACTGAGGACATAAACAAAATGTTTAACAATAGGCAAATGACTTAGTTTAGTAAGTCATCTGAATGTTTATCATTTGAATTATGATCATGAATACGGAACTATAAAACAAAAATTTGCTATGCCAACTGCTATGTACTTAAAGGATAGTCTTAGATGCTTCATATATATATTCTTAGTACTCAACTACAATTCAAGGCCACACTAGCACTCAGAAGCCAGAGACAAAGAGATTGCATTTGTTCAAGGTTAGACTGGGCTACATAAAAAGTTTCAGGTCTGAGTTACAATATGAAGCCTTGTCTCAAAAACAAATTAACAAACAAACAAAAAAAAATCAACTGGCTTAAAGGTCATATAATTTGCCACAGTTTATAAGATCAGATTTTTAAACTCATTTGTCTGGTTCCAAAGTCCATGATCCTTTTCATATATTAAAAGGCCTCCACTATGCAATGTTTCCAATATATTATACTCAAAATTGTATCTTGATCACAAAACTTTAACACACACACACACACACACACACACACACACACACACACACACGGGGGGGGGGGGGAGGGAGTGTGTGCTGTTGCCTAGAAAGAAACAAAAATATCAATTAAAATGGTGATTGGGATAAATGTTAATAATTTTTTATATAAAACTTTCTTTTTAAAAAAATGCTAAACAGGGATTAAACTCATGGAGCAATACAAAAGAAACAGCCCTTGTTTTAAATGTTATTAGATAAAAGCTTACAAAAAATAAGAAGCGGGTCTGGGAAGATGGCTCAGTGGGTAAGGTGCTGAATTTGAATTCCTAACACCTAAAGCTGAAAATGGTGACATGCACCAGTAACTCAAGCAGTAGGCAGAGAACCAAGCTCACTGGCCAGCCAGTTTAGCCAGAACAGCTAAACTCCTGTCCAGATTTGGTGAGAAACCTAGTGTAAAAAAAGTAAGTAAAACTACAGTGGACAAAGGACTGAGGAAGACATCCCAGTGTTGCCTTCTGGCCTCTGCATGAGCCTGCATGGGCTAGCACACAGCTGTGAACACACACATGAACTTTTTTTTAATTAACGAAGAATATACAAAGCTTTATCTAAACAATCACACATTAACCCCACGGTATTTACTGCCGGGTCTGAAAGCCAGACCATTGTGACTGGATTAATCAGCAGCCTTCTAACAAAAAGGTGAGTTCTGAGGAAGACTTAAGAGCAGCAGACCCTGTAAATTGAGGAAGCAAGGGTGAAGGGAAACACAATGTTGTTGTTTTAAGCAAGACTAACAACCCAAGTCAGCAAGATCAAACTGGGAGAAAAGTCTTCAAGTCCCAGCAAACGGGTTAAGAATCACTTTGATGAGTACCAGGAGCTGCTATATATCTTACATGGGGAGGTGGCAAGGACTGCCTCTTTCCTGTGCTTCATGAGTCCAGTGCCACGTTCAGCAATTCTATTTTTTAAAGTTGCTAATCTTAACAAAAATGTAATGGGATTTTTAAAGATTCAGTTTTTATTACAACATGCAGTTCAGTAGCAGAAAACTTGTCTAACATCACCTTGGCTCCATGTTGGAATAAAAAAAAGGAATAGTTTGGGTCACACAATGCTTTCACCAAACAACTGTGTATGAGAGTATGCGCAGAAAATAACCCCTTATCCTCTGTGTACACTTTATATTCTTCTCAAAAATAAATTCCTTACATGAATAGTGAACACAATGGAGAGGGAGAACACCTTCAGAAATAACGCTCATGAATACTAAATGCCATTGTACATTGTAAGAAGTTACTGAACTTTAAAGCAAGATGGGGGTCAGTGGTAACCCCTTCACTTCTCAACAGGTTAAATTGAAGCTCAAGAACTAAGTAAGTTGCCTTGATGTCATGACTAAACCTGTGGAAGACTGAATGCCAGACCTCAGATTTTCTAGGAAGCAAGATCTAAAAATTGTGCTACTCAAGACTGCAAAACTAGCAACCACATTTGGCTAGGAAAAAATATATATACATATGTGTGTGTGTGTGTGTGTGTGTGTGTGTGTGTGTGTGTGTATGTGTATGTATATGTATATTGTTGTTTTGTTTTGTTTTTTGTTTTTCTCGAGACAGGGTTTCTCTGTGTAGTTTTGGTGCCTGTCCTGGAACTTACTCTGTAGACTAGGCTGGCCTCGAACTCACAGAGATCCACCTGGCTCTGCCTCCCGAGTGCTAGGATTAAAGGCGTGCGCCACCACCACCCGGCTTGGCTAGAAATTTAAAATGATTAAAACTAAATGCAACTTCAAACTCAGTTTCTCACATATACCAGAGTCATATGTCCAAGTGTTCTATAACCTATACATAGTTAATGGCTACCATATCTAACAGGATAGGAAGAAAAAATAGTTCCCTCACATTTGTCAATTATACTTCAATAAATCTGGGAAAGAGGGGAAAGTATTTCCATCACTACAGAAAATGTAACTGGACTGAACTGCTTTAAAGAATAAACTTTAGAGTCAGGTATGGTTTGAATTCCACTTGGAGGGGAGCAGAAGACACAAGACTGACATAACATACACCTCACAAAGTATACTTGATGATTATGTACACTGCCTGGAACTTAACAGATAATAAATATTAACATTCTTCCCCCCAGGATCCTTTACTTTCTACTAGTCTACAGAACATCCTGTTAGAAGACACAATAAGTGAGCCTTCCAAATTAATACCTTCCTCTGAAGACAGTCCACCAGTTTCTTCAAATACTCGTAACCTCTCTTCCAATGCTTCTATTTGGGACTCATGGAATAAAAGATGACTGTGAACATAATAAATGTCCCTTGTATTTTATATGACTATACTGAGTTGTCATTCAAAGGATATAAAATAAACCATACAGTTTCTAGAAAACTGTTCCATGTTGGGAAAGAATATTCTACACTACTTCTTCATTATATTACTTCTCACTATCTGTAGTGATTGAACATTATATGAAAACACAACAATATGTTCCTCTACATTACTTTACTGCCCTCCCCATTCCCCAAAAACCCAACTTCCAGAAACTAAATCAATCTTTAAGGCTTCCTAGTACTTCTACAGAGCCAGTAAATTTAACATCTCTGAACTGTATCATTTTAAAACTCTGTAACATGTAATAATCCAGAAAAACAACAAAACAACTCAGTTCAGTTGTAAACCAGTACATTTCTATCAATAAGCAAATTTCATTTATGAGCAACAATTTATATTTAGCTACATTAAGTCACATAGACTTGCATTCCTAACAAGTTCACCATTTTTGCAATCCTAATATGAAGAATTCAAACAGACCTTTAAACCATTTGTCCTTAAACATCTACCAAACAAGATTCCTACTTTTTTTTTTTTTTAAGATTTCTTGCTTTTTGTCAGGCAGTGGTGTCGAATGCCCTTAATCCCAGCACTGGGGAGGCAGAGGCAGAGCGATCTCTGAGTTCAATGCCAGCCTGGTCAACAGAGTTCCAGGACAGCCAGAGCTGTTACAACAGAGAAACCCTGTCTCAAAATACAAAACAACAACAACAACAAAAGGATTTCTTACTTTTCAAACAACCTAATTCTCAGAGGAGGAAAGAAGTACTCTGAATAAGTGTCTTCTTTAAATTACCTAACTCCTATTTTGTTCCTTAAAGATAATTTACTCAAAAACATAACCACTCCTCTCCCTTTTAGAGCTGAGAAAAAGCCATAAATACTAAATGAATAACCATACAAACTGTACATCGTTTTACAATTCTATGTGCAATAGATAAAACTAAAACATTTCAAAGATTATTAAATTAAAACTCTGGTAAACAAACCAGAGTACTTAAGAGTCAAAAGAGTTGACATTATGTTTTCTTAACAACTGAAAAAAGTTTCTATTGCTATCACATTTTTTCTATTACTGTCTCACTTTATACATTAAGAAGGTGGCACCTATGCCTAAACTGATAAAAAACTAATTTGTAGGATTCTGTAATTTTTATTAAAGTTCTTAAAAAAATAATAATATCCACACTGGTCACAGTAGAACAGTTCAAGTGAATTTTCCTGAAGCTGCATTCTAAGTACATCCGACCCAGAAAGTATTTTTAGCAAATGTGTTCAATAGATGCTGGTGTTATGCCTAGCCTAAATTAGAAATTAGTGTCATAAATTTAAAGCAACAATGTTACTAGGGACATTTTAAAGATACTCAATTAGGACACAGTGGGGGAGGAGGAAACAGGACTTGACATAATTTACCCCCACGTAGAAGCTAAGCTATTAGAAGCCAGAAGTCACATCTGTGACTACTTTTGAGGAATTTGATTCTCTACCTTAACAAACTTAACCAACTCAATAGTAAGAAAAACTATAACGCAGTGATGCTTCCTCGTGTTTAAAAACAGTCTATACTGTCATGTATACATGTATACACACACACACACACACACACACACACACACACACACGCAACTATGTTGATCTTATAAATCAGACAAGATCACAATATTATGGGGCCATCCATGCACATGGTCAATACAAAATATGAACAAAGATAAGAACACCACAGAAAATGTGAAGAGACATTATAATAGCTTTTGTGGTAATTGGAGCAGAAATATATTCTGACAACAGCAGCAAAAAAAAAAAAAAAAAAATGGTGGTGTCCACAAGATGATTGATCTCAGATTATGAGTGGAAAAAAAGTAGTTCTATATTAACTCATAAGCTTTTCCTTCAAACCGACTTTTTTCTTTAAAAGAACATTGAATTTGTGTCCTCAACTTCGAGATTTACATAATACATCTAGCTATAGTCTATTAAGCATACTGAACAACTGTTTAAGGTAACCCCCTCCCCTTCTGGAAAACCTGCTTCCCCTCTGACACACTACTGTTGACAAACACAGGATTCTCAAACGGCTGCGACGTTTACTACTCCAGCCTTCTTTCTAGCCCAACTGTCTTTCCAAGTCAGACACACCAGCTTTTTGTTTTTGTTTCTCCTCCAGCCATGTTCTAAATGTGGCCAATGAACTGCGCTATTTCATCTGGACCCAAGAGCTGGTCACACACTCAATATTTCTTGAACTGCTCATTCCAAAAGTAGCTAGTAGATAATGACAGGTCCTCCTGGAACAAGCAGCTTTTAAAACCCCACACATCGTCCTTGTACACACTGATGTCACTCTGTGATGCAAGGCCAGACATAAAGTCTCTAGCCTAAGTTTCGGGGAAACATTCATATGCATTATCAGTGAAATTGTAAGCTGTTCCATTACTGAAGTAACCCCAGCAAATGCATCCAGACAAGCATTTTAACTGCATCTCAACTTTCTTTAAAAAAAAAAAAAAAATCCAGCTTCTCTTTAATCCCTGAATTGAATTGATTTTCAGAAGTCTGTCTTGGGACAATTCAGGTGACTAAGGTCTTGTAAGAAGAGTTCCTGTCCATAAAAAACAATCCATATGCTCCATTTTTCCTGTAAGTAACTATTAACAAACACTGCCACAGAAACAAAAATTTTAAAGCCAGAAAGCCGAAGATCACTGCGCTTACGTTTACAAAAAGCCACAAACACTGATCTGTCCTTTACTACAGACTCACACTGAATCTAAACATTATGAAGGCAGTGAAGATTCCAAACCATCATGAAAATCTAAGTGAAGGACTCAGATCTGTTCTACATCTCAACTTTTTGGGGGTCCAACTACAGATTCCTAAAAACAAGTAGATACTGGCAGAGTCACAAGAGACTTTCAAGTTCAATGGGAGGGATCTTGTGTTCATGCAGCGTGCAAAAAAAAAAATGCTTATATGAGTCAATTAACGAAACAGTATTAGAACAAATGGAATACTGAAGATTCTAATGCAGCCTTACCTTGAGTTTAGGAACACTGGAACATTCCATCTCGCATCTATCCCATCCCTTACACCGTGCGCTCATCCCTAGCAGAGATTTCAACTATAACCCCCAGGGAGATCCAAGTACCCGGACCCAATAAGAAAAGGGAAGTCGGTCGGGTAGCTCCGGCTACCTGGCTCTGCAAGCTTCAGGTGCGCGCCCACGATCTGCAAAGGGGACCCAAGAAGGCCAAGCGAAGAATCTCCCCAAGCGCCCCTCTTACCTTCGTTATCACAGCCGCGTCCTCTCGGCTGGAGAAAAAAAAAATCCAAATAGAAAAAGCCAGGAGGCCCCGGGCGCACAGCCGGGAGGCGGGCGGGGGGGCAGAGGCGCGTGGTCCGCGTCGGGGTGCTCGCCCCTCAGCGCCCCGCCAACAGCCGCCGCCACAGTGGCCGCGCCACGGCCGCGGGCCGCCAGCAGCACCCCGTCATCCTGCGGGGCTGCGGCGGGGCCGGCGTGCGCGGGGAGGCGCGCGCTCGCACCTCGCGGGCGAGATGAGCTAATCCCTCCACACGCGCCCCGAAAGTGCCGCGGTGTCCCCCCCCAACACGCGGCCCGCGGGCCGGAGTCACGTCTCTTTCAAGTCCCGGAGCCCCGGTCTCTGACAGGTCCCAGGAGTCCTAAAGAACAATGTCGCGTCCGCGGAGCAGGAAAGCGCGCGGCGTGAGGCGGCGGGTGACTCCAGGGAGGCGGCTCTGTGTGAGAGTGCAAAGGAGAAGCTCGGTCACCCTCCTCCCTCGTCTCCTCCTCTCCTTCCTCCTCCTCCTCCCTCGCCTCCACCGCCTCCTCCTCCGTCTCCTCCTCCTCCCGCAAGCACACCCCGTCGCCTAGGCCGCAGCATAGCAACCGAACATGGCGGCTGCGCAGCCGCCGGCCAGTCAGAGCCCCGGAACGGCGGCCTCAGCAACAGGAGGCGGTCTCGCGAGAGGCGAAGCCACGCCCCTGCCCCGCCTCCTTCCCTCCCACCCCGCTCGGGAGCGCCGGCGCCTGCTTAGGAGCGCAGGCACTCGCAGGTGCGAGGGAGGCGGGGCTTAGCGGGCTGGGAGGGGAGGGCGTGGCTCCGTGTCCACACCCCATAGCCAGGCCCGGATTGGCTCCTCGGCTGTCAGCCCTCTCCCTCCTCCCTCTTCCCCGGTGTACCTACTGACTCCAGGGACACAAAAGAAGGGGACAGCGCAAAGTGGGGAAACTCGACCTCCTGGCTTCAGGTTGTCCCAACTAAGTGCTGATAGAGGGTAGGGGCTTTGAAGTGCAGTTTTCCATCATTTCTCCTCCTAAATAGAGGCTCTCGTAAACAAAGCCTAAGCAAAAGGCGTTCCTGGGTAAAACAAAGGATGGGTGCTTTCCGTGTGCCAGGAACACTGCTTTTTAAAATCAAATTCGGCCATTCATTTTGAGGAGGAGAGTTGGCATTATCATGCCAGGGCTTTGAGGGGCGTATACTCTAATGTTTTCTGGGTAATACAACCTGCTGATGAGAGGACATTCCTATGGACTGGGTGACCCCCACTGAAATGGGGAAAGCGTGAGCTTGAGAGTACCCTCGCATTTCCTCGGCCTCTTTTTTTAGTTTTTCACATTTCTTTATTTTGTATATACCCAAAACATGATTGTATCGTGTGTGTGTGTGTGTGTGTGTGTGTGTGTGTGTGTGTAAGTCAGAGGACAAGGTTTGGAAGTTGGTAATCCCATGTGGGTCCCAGGGATTGAACCCAAGACTTGGTAGCAAATTCCTTTCCTTTACCCTTGGACCCATCTCGAAGGTCCTTGCCTCTTCTTTCGCAGGGGTAGGGGGCAGTGTCAATGCCCTTTTCTATGGCAAGGCTTCTTGTTGGTTCTTGATTTTAATCTTTGTACCCCCCACCCAGAGACTATCTTTATAAAAACTGTTTCTCTGAGTAGTGGTGGTGCACGCCTTTAATCCCAGCACTGGGAAGGCAGGTGCAGACAGATCTCTTGTGAGTTCGAGGCCAGCCTGGTATACAGGATAAGCTTCAGGACAGCCTCATCCCGAAAAAACCAAAATAATAATAATTATTATGTTTCTTCAGGGGGTTGAGGAAAGAGCACTTGCCTAGTATACGCACAAGGCCCTGGGTTCCATCACCAGCAACCAGCACCCACATGCTGCAAAGCTTTTATCTTTTCTTCATGTCAACAAAATGACTTTACCAATTAGGAAAATGTGTGCAAAACTTCGGAAAACAGCAATTTCTATTCAACTTCTTCTCATTCGCACTCTGCTTCTACTTTTTCTTGTCCAACTGGTGATGAGCACTAGGACACTTGGGAGGCTGAGACAAGAGGATCAGGAGTTCAAGAACATCCTTAGCTACACAGTAAGTCCCCGGCTAGCCTGGGCTATATAAGACCCTGTCTCAGAATGCAGGAGGGACACAGTCATATCACTTCCAGCCTGTGCTCATTCATTCTTCCCTAAGTATGTGTTCTTTCCTCCAGCTCTCCATTTTGAAATCCTTTGTTCATGGTATTGCTTAATCGCTTCTTAGCTCACCTCTGTCAGGATCCCTTCAACAGAAGATCAAAGAGAATCCACCAGAGTTCAGCAGTAAGAAATAATTCCTTCGTTCTGCAACACAGATAGCTGTAGGTTTAAACATCCCTTTGGTGTTTTTCACGTGTTCATTTTCCTGCACAGTACTTCGTAGTCCATGATCTGATCACTGTTACTACCCAAGGCAAAATCCTCTTAGTCATCTCCGTAGCCCTCAGAATGCCTGAGGACACTGCCTGGCAGGGAAATAGAAGTCGGTGGAAAGAACAAAATGTTTGAATCACTAGTGGATAGAGTTTCAAAGAAATACGGAAATCGGGCCTGGAAAGAAAATTCAATCAGTAAAATGCTTGCTGTTCAAGCATAAGGCCCTGTGTTCAGATTCCCCAGGCTCATTAGCCATTCCCAGGCGTACTGCCGTCACCACTGACTCTACCTCAGAACTATCACTACCGATTATCACTACCCCCAAAAGAAATCCCATGCCTGCTGCCCATTCTCCTCCCCAAACCTTTACTAGGCTATAATCTGTTCTCTGTCTCTATGTGTTTGCCTACCCATAAACAGGAACTTCCCAAAGGGAGCCTCCACAGTGGAAGTCACCTAGATGGGCCCTTTGAAGTTACCAATACTTAGAAGCATTTCTAGAGAATTCTAAGTTCATCTTAAACCTACCTTCCTGCAGCCCTGGAAATGAAGGAGCACGTAATTGTCAAAGAGTTGAAAAAGAAGAGGAGGAGAAGGGAGTTGCTTTATAGGCAGTGTGCTCAGTCAGTAGAGCGCTTGCCTTACATTCATGAAACCCTGGGTTTGATCCTCTGCAGCAAAAAAAAAAAAAAAAAAAAAAAAAAAAGAACAAAAACTCACATGAAATTCTAGCACTCAAGAGATGGAAGTAGGGGGATCAGAAATTCAAAGTGATTCTCAGCTATATAATGAATTTGAGGCTAGCCTGGGCTACCCAAGACCCCCTATCCCCCCCACACCAAAAAAAAAGAAAGAAAAAGAAAAAACCTTTCGTCCATGCCCTATGTTTATATTTGCTCAATGAGGAATAAACTGGGAAATAAGTTTACTCAAATTTTAATCTGTATAGCCATCACCTAGACATCCTGTTTAAAATGGAGGTTCTAGGCTGGCAAGATGCCTCAACAGGTAAAGACACTTGCTACCAAACTGAACGACCTGAGTCCAGTCCCAGGAGCCCTCATGGTGAAAGGAAAGAACGGACTCCTGACAGTTGACATCTGACATCCATGGGCCTGCCACAACACATGCACATCACAGCACATGTGTACAGGAACAGACACACACAACACATTCTAAAATGCAAAAATAATTTGTAAGAAGCAGGTTCTAATTCACTATATTTCGGGTGGGATCAGAGACTCCAGGGCCCTGTATGAACTTGGCAGATGAAATGCTCCTGTACTTGCAAATTCTATTAAAAAAAAAATACATTGTTGCTCTTATTTTAATTATATCCTTTAAAATAATTAATATATTTCAATGCCTATTCTGACCCATCTAATGATAACCTTGCAACCAAACACTGCACTTGACTTTACATCTGACCCTAGTTGTAACCACAGCAGTGAGTTTCACACTCTTAACCCTAAGAGACAATTTAATTTCAGGAAAACATTATCTATCACGTTACATACATAATATTAATAGAGTTTTACATTTTTGGTTCATTTTGTATACTATTTACATTTTACAGATATAGAAACCTTGTGAATAAGGATTTCATTCCTAATCTAATACTATACACCTGAGAAACTTAATTAAGGTAATTAAACAGTTGGGAGTTAGCAAGACTTCTTCCTTTCAACTTAGAACTGGCAAACACTACTGGATGTTGGCAGCCACTGCTCCTGACTGTGATGTTTTCCTGTGTCTGCAGTCTGTCCTTGGCTGTGTTTCGAGAGGTTAAGAGCAAGGGCTCTGTCCGCACTTGGAAGCGGTTGGCAGGCAAGAATGACTGGGCCTTTTAGGCTTAGTGGCTGATGGCAGGACTTCTCCTAACCCTGGGTAGCCAGGCCCTGGAGGGAACAGGCGTTTGTTCTCTCCTGCACAGCCCAGCCCAGCCACCCGGGCCTTGGCAGTGGTTCCGTGCAACAACAGGGCAGGAGAGACTTTGACTGATTACAGCTGACTCGTTAGCTCCCCTACCATCAATGACTGGGAAGGACCCCTTTGAAATAAATGAGCAACCCAACTCTGCATCACAAATTCAAGCCCTAACTTCTGAATTCACTGCAGAGTGAATTCAAGGCCAGGCTGAGAAACTTAGTGAGACCTTATCTCAGAATAAAAATTATATATATATATATATATATATATATATATATATATATATATATGAGGACAGGGCTGCTGAGATGGTCTCATGGGTCAAGGTGTTTGCCACCAAGTCTGCTGACTTGAGTTCTAGCCTAGAAGCCACATGGTAGAAGAAGAAAACGTACTCTCACAACTTGCCCTCTGACCTCTACACATGTTGTGGCACAAAATTGCACCACACACAAAGTAAATGTAATAAAAACACTCCTGGTGTTGAAGTGCTCGCTTAGCATGAACGGAGCCCTAGATTTGATTTCCAGTACCAGGACAGGCAGAGACAAAGACAGACAGACACCTTGGGGTCAATATGAACATCCAAGGAGGTGACGCATGAGGAAAATTAGACTCCATTTGCTAGGAGCAGCTCAAGGTGATATGAGTTTTAACGTTAAAACATACCTGTGTTAAGAATGGCTTAATTTTGTTGTCTAAACTTCTGAGGTGAGGCATGCAAGATACATGAACTTTCAGGGCTTGGAGTAAACCCCTCAGTAAAGTGCTTGCCTTCCAAATGTGAAGACCTGAGTTTGATCTCCAGAACCCACATACAAATGCTAGGGATGGTGGCCCATGCTTATAATCCTAGCATTGACAGGCAGATCCCTAAGGTTTGCTGGCCAGATCCAACGAGAGACACTATGGCAGACGGCTTTCTTGAGTATGGTTGTCGCATGAATGCACATCTGCACCCGTATGTGTGTGTATACACACATGCATACACACACACACATGCATACACACACCCACACACACACACGTCAAGGTATACAGACTTTCAAATGATTATGAGTACCACACAAGTCTCTGGCAAGGGACCTCAGTTGGGTGCTGATAATCTCAGCTCTGGGGATTGGGAGACAGCAGGACCTCTGGGACTCACCTACTTAGCGAGCCTCAGGTCCCAGTGAGAGATCTTGTCTACAAACAAAGCTGACAGCTGCTGTAAGGAAAAACACCCAAAGGCCTCGGGACTCTACACGCATATGCATACACATGAGTGTGGACACTCTATCTCTCTCTCTGTCTGTCTCTCTCTGTGTGTATCTGTGTGTCTGTCTGTCTCTGTCCTCTCCCTCTCCCTCTCCCTCTTCCCTCTTCCTCTCCTCCCTCTCCCTCTCCCTCTCCCTCTCCCTCTCCCTCTCTCTCTCTCTCTCTCTCTCTCTCTCTCTCTCTCTCTCTCTCTCTCTCTCTCTCTCACACACACACACACACACAGTACACACGTTGAACATTTTCTCAATAAATGCAGAATTATTATGTGCCTTGGTCTTCCTGTGATTACAGAACTATATCAAGTTGTGTGTGTGTGTGTGTGTGTGTGTGTGTGTGTGTGTGTGTGTGTCTAAGAACCTGCTTTTTAAATTCAGATGATATACAGCTCTGAGACCACTGGTCCAGATGTGTCACTCTGTCTACATGGCTCCCTCTTCTTGTGTTATCCATTTTTTTCTAAAGAACAACAGAAGCCCCAAGTTAGGAATTCTGAGATCAAGAACCATATAGAAAGCCGGGTGTGGTGGTGCATGCCTGTATTACTAGCACTGGGCACCTCAAGGTAGGAGGACAGCAAGTTCAAAGCCAGCCGGTGCTACATACTGAAGCCACTCTGGTCTGTATAGTATATTAAGGTGGAAATAGTATACAGAAAGTTTATATATATATATATATATATATATATATATATATATATATATATATATATATATTTCTTACACCCAGGCCACTCCTTAAAGATGAGCACTATTAATAGTTCTTGTGCAAGTTTCTAGAATGTGTTTTGTGTTGCTATGAGGTAAACATTGTATATCTCTTACCCGTGGATACAAGAGGTCATACTGCATATGTTGTATTTCACTTCTTTAGATGTGTGGGAGAGCCAAGGAGGTGGCTCAGTAGATAACACACATGGCCAGACAAGCATGAAAACCAGATTTTGGATCCCCCAACACCCACGTAAGTTCTGGGTGGGTGTGGATGGAGGCCCCTCTCTGAGGCAGGATCCGGGCAAGCTGGCAAGCTAGACTAGCCCAAATGAGCCAACTTTGGGTCCAATTGGAAGACCCTGCTGCATCTAAGAGACAATCCTCTAAGCAGATCTGTGAGAGACTTTCTTTTTTGGTTGCTTTTGTTTTTGTTTGTTTGTTTGCCTGTTTTTCAAGACAGGATTTCTCTGCGTAGCCCTGGCTGTCTTGGAACTCGCTCTGTAGACCAGGCTGACCTTGAACTCAGAGATCTACCTGCCTTTTCCCCACCCCCACCCCCAGTGGTGGGATTAAAGGTGTGGTCCACTACACTTGCTTGAGAGGGGTTTCTACACTGGATTAATTAAGTTGTGAAAACCCATCCTAGGAATATGTGGCACCACTCCAGGGACTGGTGAGCCAAACTGATAAAAAAGAGAACAAGCCGAGCTTCTGATTGCATTGGGTCCAGCCAGGTGGTCCAGGATAAGACCCATATCTCAAAGTCTTCAATTACATCTACAAAGTCCTTTTTGCTGTGTAATGCCACATAGTCACAGGTTCAGATGAGTAGGCACTTCGGTGTCCGTTCATTTGTGTGCCAGGGTCTTCACTGTCTGTCAGTTTGGGGCCATTATAGTAAGTTTAAATATTGGAGAAGGTTAATGACTTTCCAAGATAAACATTGTAAACTTATTTTCAGCTGGGTCCCAGTGGCGCATGCCTTTAATCCCGACACTCGGGAGGCAGAGCCAGGAGGATCTCTGTGTGTTCAAGGCCAGCCTAGTCTACAGAGCGAGATCCAGGACAGGCACCAAAACAAAACAAAAAAATTAAAAATAATAAAAATAATAATAAAATTATTTTCAATCATGTGAATGTATCTGTATGTATGTGCACATCAGTGCAGTTGCCTGTGGAGTCCAGAAGAGGGTGTGATATCTTCTGGAGTTGGAGTTACAGGGGGTTGTGAGCAGCTGGATGTGGGTACAGGAAATGAACTTGGGTCCTCTCTAAAAATAGTACATGCTCTTAGCCATTGAGCCTTCTCAGCAGCCCCAAGATGAACATTATATTTAATTATATGATTTTTAAAATATGGGAACCTCAGCTTGTGACTGAAAAATTAAATTACATCAACAGCATATGCAGTGTGCCTAGTACAAGATTATTATCTGCCCTCAAATGTGAATACAATGTATGTAGATACATTTATTCACAAGACACTAATTTGCTAAAGATAAGTCACTTAACCTTTATCTAAGTCTTTATAATTAAACATTAATACAAATAGTCCTCATAATCACTGCTCACTTTAAAAATCCCATATTATTCACTGCTTTCTAGATATTGGGAGTATAGATAAGAGGTGGCCCCTGTCCTCCAGACAAGTTGTCTTAGTGTTTTATTGCTGTGAAGAGACACCATGACCACAGCAACTCTTATAAAGGAAAGCATTGAATTGGGGCTGGCTTACAGTTTCAGAGGTTTAGTCCATTGCCATCATTTTGGGAAGCATGGCAGCACGCAGGCAGACATGATGCTGGAGAAGTAGTTTGAGAGTTCTATACCTAGAGCCTCAGGCAGCATGAAGAGAGAGACGTGGGCCTGGCTTGAGATTTTGAAACTCCAAAGCCCATCCCCAGTGACACATTTCCTCCAACAAGACCACACCTCCTAATCCCTCTCAAGTAGTGCCACTCCTTGATGACCACATATTTAAATATGTCAGCCTTATGGGGGCCATTTCTATTCAAACCACCACACAAGTATTTTCCTTTTTTGTTTGTTTGGTTTTTGTTTTCTGAGACAGGGCCTCACTATATATCTCTGGCTGTCCTAGAACTCACTGTGTAGACCAGGCTAGCCTCAAATTCACAGAGTTCCACCTGCCTCTGCCTCCCAAGTGCTGGAATTAAAGGTATGCACCACTATGCCCAGCATATTTTCAATTTTTTAAGATTGTGACTTATTAGTGGATAGTGGGATAAATTTGGAGAATTATGACCCGCATTTTGAAAAAAAAATGAAATAAACTAGAATAGATGAGAACATCTTGGGGTGTGTTATACATATAATAAGCACTGTGGAACTTCATAGGGTGCTATGTAAAATTTCCTTCCTTCCTTCCTTCCTTCCTTCCTTCCTTCCTTCCTTCCTTTCTTTTCTTTTCTTCCTTCCTTCCTTCCTTTTTCCCTGCCCTCCCTCCTTCTCTCCTTCTCTCTCTCTCTCTCTCTCTCTCTCTCTCTCTCTCTCTCTCTCTCTGTCTCTCTGTCTCTCTCTTTGGGTGTGGCAGGGAACAATGTGAGAATGTCCCCTTGAAGGGAGGATAACAGACAGAGGTTTGGAGATGGGCCAGTGGGTGAAGCGATTGACACATACACACAAGGACCTGAGTGTGGTCCCTGATACCCACATAAAAAGCTGAGCATGGAGGTGTGCCTTTGTAATCTTGGTGCTATGAATAGAGACAGGAAGATCCTGTGGCCTTGCCAGCTAGCCAGTCTAGACAAAATGGCAAACTCCAGATTCAGTAAGAGATCTTCTCAAACAATAAGGTGGAGAGCCACAGAGGAACACAGCCCAAAGTCAACCTCAACCTCTGACCTCCACACATCCCCACATGGACACACACACCTGCATACATGTACACACATGTATACTGGCCACACACAACCCAAATCAGAGCAAGAAGTATGTTCACAAATGACTCTGAAAACCTCACGAAGACGAAGTCATGGTATTTCACAGGCCATTATTTCATCACACTGTAAACCAATGTCTGAGATAAAAATTCACATTCAATTATTTTCAAGTGAATGAATGGGGTGGGCCTAGGGAAGGCTATAGGAAGAGAGCAAATGACTAATAGATCCTGCATCATTTGTTTGTTTGTTGATTTGTTTTTGCTTAGAATGGAGCCCAGGGCCTCGCGCACATGAATGAAGTACATCACCACTGAGTTGTATCCCTGCTGAGTGTTCCTTTGTTTGCAGGGCTTCCACAGGGAGCATTGACTATCAATATACATTTTAGAGAGAAAAATGTCACCTATAAATGAATGCTGGAGGGTCTGGAGACACAGCTCAATCAATACAATGCTTGCCCAGTATGTAAGAAGCCCTGAGGTGAATCCACAGCACCACACAAACCAGCCATGGTGGTGCACATGAGCAAGAAACAGAATCTAGATGGTCACAAGTTCAAGGTCATCTTCGGCTACAAAGCACAGTCTAGGCTGCATGAGCTAAAAAAAAAAAAAAAAAAAAAAAAAAAAAAACCATGAAAACAAAAAAGAATTGAATGATGGTCACATCCCTGAAGATGTAACTTTGGGGACCTTGAGTGACATCCATGGATCCTTTAACCACTTAGAAGACAACAACCTGAGGAAGCTCCTTCCTATTAGTTGAGGAGAGATGGGAAGGAGGGGCAAGCCCCACCCTCCACAGTATGTAAAGCCACTTATTTGTAAGTCAGAACCAGAGGCTTGCGGTCTGGGCTCCTTAGGCGTGGACCTTGTTCACAGAAGCTTTGTCATCAGGTTGGAAAGTCTCCACCCATGTCTGTAGCACGTGGCTCAGCACCTGTATGGCAGCGTCAGGCATGCTTCTGGTGAGGGCTGTCTGGCCTGCCTTAGTTGCACATTCAACCTGTAGACGTAGATTGGGTACCACTCACACTGAAGATTCCTATCCCTGACTGCATGTTAGCAACATCTAGGGGGTTCTTAATAACTACAACTACAGACACTCCACAACGATCCACTCCAACCCACTCTCCTTTAATTGATCAAGGTGGGACAAATGAGATTCCTTTTCTTTTCTTTCTTTTTTTACTTTTAAAAAAAGATTTGTAGCCAGGTGGTGGTGGCACACACCTTTAATCCCAGCACTCGGGAGGCAGAGGCAGGTGGATCTCTGTGAGTTCGAGGCCAGCCTGGGCTACAAAGTGAGTTCCAGGACAAGCTCTAAAGCTACAAAGAAACTCTGTCTCAAAAGCAAAAACAAACAAACAAACAAATAAATAAACAAGTGTGTGTGTGTGTGTGTGTGTGTGTGTGTGTGTGTGTGTGTGTGTGTGTGTATTATACGTAGGTACAATGCCCTTGGAGGCCAGAAGAGGAGCTAGAGTTTCAGGCACTTGGGAGCTGATTGACATGGGTGCTGGGAACTGAGCTGGAAGAGCAGTATTCATCTTAACTGTTGAGCTAGCAATCCACACCTTTGCATTTCTTTTTCTAGATGGCAATGTAGTTCTTTTTCCAGCTCCCAGGGGTTTCTACTATGCAGCAGAGTTTCCATCTGGACAGGCATAAGCCCATACAGCATCAGTGTAAAACACATCACTGCCCTCTAATTATCTTCTAAAACTATCTAGACCAATCATCTGTGAACCAATATTTTTTGTTTGATCAAACGATTGTTGTTAGCCCAGGCTGGTCTAGTATTTGCTGTATACAAAAGATAAACCTTGAACTTCTCATCCTTGAGTTTCCTCTTCCTACTTACTTGGTTACAGATGTGCATCACCACATTCTGTTCACCTGGTACAGGAGATTAAAACCAGGGGTTCTGAGTATGCTAGGCAAGCACTCCATCAGCCAAGCTACATCTCTACCCCCAATGAACTACTGTCTTTATAAAATATAAGTACAAATAAATTACCATAACATCAAGTGAAAAGGCAATGCCATCTGATAAAATACAATCCTTTTTTTTTTTTTTTTTTTTTTTTTTTTTTTTTTTTTTTTTTTTTTTTTTTGGTTTTTTCGAGACAGGGTTTCTCTGTGTAGCTTTGCGCCTTTCCTGGAACTCACTTGGTAGCCCAGGCTGGCTTTGAACTCACAGAGATCCGCCTGGCTCTGCCTCCCGAGTGCTGGGATTAAAGGCGTGCGCCACCACCGCCCGGCACAATCCTTTTTTTTTAATTAGATTCAACAGAAATCAATTACTGACAACTTTCTCTAAAAGGTTCTTACTGCTTATTCTCAATTCTCTCTCTCTCTCTCTCTCTCTCTCTCTCTCTCTCTCTCTCTCTCTCTCACACACACACACACACACACACACACACACACACACAGTGGACTGCTGACAGAATCCTCTACAGTGTTGCACTTTGAGTCAGACTGCTCTAGGTTACTTTCTTTCTGGAAATGGGCCAAGGAGGAAACAGAGAAGATGTAGAACATAAGAAATGAGGCTAGCAGGACACGAGGTGGTTCTTACTGCCTTTGAGGAGCAAGTCTGGGCTAGAGAGACGGCTCAGTGGTTGAGAGCATGTACTGCTCTGCGAGAGAACCAGAGTTCAGGTTCCAGCACCATCTATAACTTCATCTCCAACACCTTTGGTGTCCCTCCACATCTGAGTTCACATGTGCATACCCACACACATATGCGTAATTAAAAGTAATAATCTTTGGGAAGCGGACCTGCTGACTCCTCACCAGGGCATCCCGGTCTGCTACAGGGCTACAGGGCCCAGGTTTTAAAGAGCCCGAATTTTGATCTTATTAGAACACCCACATTGAACAGGCCTTGGGATCTGTCCATGTGCTGAACTTTTAAAGGTCGTTTTGTTTTATTTTGTTTTGTTTTGTTTTGTTTTGTTTTTAAGACAGTCTCATGTAGCCCAGGATGACCTGGAACTTCCTATAGAGCTGAGGCTAATAATGAAATCTTGATCCCCCTACCTCCACCCTCCCTTTGCTGGGATTACAGGCATGTGCCACCAAGTCAGGTTTCTATAGCGTTGAGAAGACATCCCAGCACTTCCTACATGCTGGGAAGCATATATCAATAGAGCTACATCCCCAGGCCCAGTGGGCTAAGAGCACATATCGCTCTTGCTGAAGACTGGAGTTCAGTTTCTAGCCAGACATCAGTTAGCTCACATCTGTAAGTGGAGATCAGAGGACAACTTTAGGAATCTGTTTGCTCCTTCCACCTGGACACTGAACTCAGATTCTCAGGCGTGGCCACAAGTGTTTTTACTTACTTAGTCATCCCACAGGCCCAACTTATTTTATTTTATTTTATTTTATTTTTTTATGGGGGGGGCATATGCCTGTGGGTGATCAAGGACAACTTCAGGTGTATTTTCTCAGGTATCACCCACCATTTATTTATTGATTGATAGATTAGTAAGTGGGCCAGGCTGGCTGGCCAGCAAAGACTTGGTATCTGCCTGTTCCCACCTTCCCCAGTACTGAGATTACAGGTTCATACCAGCATGCCCAGTTTTTTTCCCCCCAGGGTTTTGGGGGATCAATGTCAGATTGAATTCAGGCCCTCCTGCTTAAGCACTTTACCGTCTGAGCGATCCACCTTCCCCCCTTTTCTCTGGTTTTAACAGAGAGTATCTCAAGTTATCTTGACTCGATGAGTGAGCTTCGAAGTTTTTATTAGCAATGTATCTGTCAACTATACTCATGCAGATTCGGTCCACAGATAAACTCATTCATCCTAAGCTGATGACTTCTCACCTTCTTTGTATATCATCATCTTTTTTTCAAAAGTTTTTATATTTATTTGTATGTTGATGTGTGGGGGTGTTCACATGCACAGTATAAGTGCAGAGATCAGTGGACAAATTTTAGGAATTAGTTCTACCATATGTGTCCCAGGAATCACACGCAGGTTGTCAGGCTGGGGGACAAGGGCCTTTACCTGCAGAGTCAACTTACCAGCACATGCAATCTTGTCCTTTTACCTATAATACCCACATTCCCTGTCTTTGCCAAACTCCTGTTCACCTTTTAGATTCCAGCTCTCACCTTGGCTTCCGCATGATCCCCATCCCCGAGTCTCAACTCTGCTCCAGCCACACATGTAGCTGGAGGACACAACGGGCCAGTTGTTCCTTACCAGTTGACTCTTGAGCTTCTTGGAATAATGATTCTGTCATTTTACTCTTGGTTCCTCAGAGCCTCACATAGTACAGCTAAAAGGAAAAAGAGTTGGTGAAATCAACTGGTTTGTCTTAGACTAATTCATCTACTTTGTGCATGGATGTGTACGCCATGATATGGGTGCACTTGAAGACAAGAGGGCAGCTTTCGGGAACTGGATCACCCCTTCCACCAGGGATGAGTCCTGGGGATGGTATTCAGCTTGTCAGACTTGGTGGCAAGAGCCTTTACCTGCTGACCATCTCATCAGCCCCCAAATAAACTGATTCTCTAACTCCTTTTCCAAAGGCTGGTGTCGTAGCAAGAGATGTGGCCCACTTCCGAGACTGTTGAAGGTTGTTGGTGGGACCGTACCCATTTGTTATAATCCATTAGGAGTTGGGCTAACTTTTGTAAAGTTCCTTGAAAGTTAAGCAGGAGTGTATGAGCATTAACTGGGAAGTGATGAATAAGTGTAAGAAGGCAGAATGCCCATGAAGCCAATGGTTTAAGAAAGATTAATTCCATGGGTGGAGGAAGGAGAGATTAGGTTTGATTGAGATTCACCCTGGTAGACCAGTTACAGTCGTAACAGTATCTTCCCCTGCGGGGTGTCTTAGAATCTCAGTCCTGGCTCTCACCCTCCCTTCTCCACCCAATCTGATGCATCACCCACACCCATCCCATGCCACCATGCCACGGGATCAGTGGTGTAGAGTGAAGTCTGCTCTTTGCCTGAGGTGCAGGGAAAGGAGATTCAGAAGTCTGTTGCAATCACCTAGATGTGAGATACTGGAAACCTGATGTGTTATCATGACACATGTCACCAGCTTTAAAATGTGGCTCCACTTCTATCTCTGAACTTTTGCTGGAGCTAAGGCAAAGCTTTGAATGGATTACGATTGGCGAAAGCACACTGCTAGTCACCTAGGTAAGGTTTATTTTCATTCTTACTGAGGCTACTAGCTCCCTGTTTATTATATTATCATGTTCTTTACTGAATATTCAATAGATTAGCACAGAACTTTACTGTTAACCCATCATACTTATTGGAAAACTATACTATAACATCTGGACTATCTTGCAGCCATTCAATAAATTATATAGACCTTTCTTTTTTTTTCTTCAATTGAAACAGTGGGAATACATTACAACAACAATTGGGGTGGAGGAGGAGTGCAGTCAGGAGAGTGCTTGTCATGCACATGTGAGGGCCTGGGTTCAATCCCCAGGACCAGTATAAAAGCTGGGCCTGGTGACATCCACCCATAATCCCAGCACCGGGGAGGCAGAGGGATTTCACCAGGTCTCCATGGACAGGCAGTCTAGACAAATTGATGAGCTCTAAGTTCAATGGGAAACCCTGTCTCAAAAAAATAATGTAGATAGATGTTGAGAAAGACGTTGTATTAGTCAGGGTTCTCTAAGGGAACAGGACCAATAGAATGATTGTGTACATTAAAGGGGATTTAGTAGATTGGTTTACAGGCTGTGGTCTGTGTCGTCCAACAATAGCTGTCTCACACCAAATAGGCTGAGTATCTATCTGGTAGTTGCTCGGTCCATGAGGCTGCCTGTCTCAGCAGTTCCAGTCCAGCACTGGAGGCCTGGAGGATTCCTGCAGAGCTGCTGGTCTTCAGTCTACGTTGGAAGCCTGAAGAAGTCCGTTCTAATATAGTTGAGGAAATGCTGCAGTAGCAGGAGATGAACTTGCCAGTCAGAGTGAGGGCAAACTGGCAGAAAAGCCAAGTTTCCTTTTGTGTCATTTGATCCGGGCTGCCGCCAGAAGCTGCCACCAACATTCAGGGTGGGCCTCCCTGCTTCAGACACTCTGATCAGGAAAATCTCTCACCCAAGTGCCCAGCAGCTTGTGCTTTGGTTTATTGCAGATGCAACCAAGTTGACAACCAAGATCAGGGACCACAACACCCAACAGCAACCTCTGGCCTCTCTATGCACAAGCACAGGTGCACATTTACCTGCACTAACATGTACAGATGCACACACACACACAGAGATGATTATAGTAATAAAACACGGACTGATGCTATACTTCATTCTCTTTTTTACTCAGAATTCAAATAATATCTACTCATCATGAAAGAGATAAAGAATGTTTCTTTGACCAAAGCCAGTCAAATCTTGTAATTGCTAATTCCATTTCAGTTACCAACTCCTCTAGATGCTCCTAATACCAATGGTTATGTTGAGGATTCAGAGTCTCACAGTACAGCACACTGTACAACCCAGCATCCCCCTTGAGCACCAGGCTAGAGAGACAGAGACTGAAACTGGAGGCTTACTTAAAAAAAATAGAAGTTTTACTTTATTGTTGTGGTGTGTGTGTGTGTGTGTGTGTGTGTGTGTGTGTGAGAGAGAGAGAGAGAGAGAGAGAGAGAGAGAGAGAGAGAGAGAGAGAGAGAGAGAGAGAATACATACATGTGCATGTAGATGCCCCTGAAGGCCAGAAAAAGGTATAAGATCTCTTGAAGCTGGAATCACAGGCATTTATGAGCTGCCTGATACATGTGCTGTTATTCAAACATTGGTCCTAATGACTGAACAGCAAATGCTCTTAACCACCTCCCCAGCCCATGTGGTGGTTTTTTTTTTTTTTGAGCATTATCCTTTCTTATTAATGACAGTATGACTAATGGATCAGCCCAAACAAGTCTGAGTAATTTTCTGAAGTACAGACCCAGGTGTCCATTGGCATGAAAAAAAAAAATACTGGAAACTGAAAGTGGAGGGAACTCACCCAAATTTAATCTAATAGAAATGTATACAGTGTTAAAGGCAAATTTAGAAGTAATGAGAAGGAAATTGGAGATGAGAAATATATAACACCTAATATATCAACATCACTCTTTTGTGTATGTGTCCACGTTCATGTAGGTCCATGTCTATGTGCTTGGAGGTGTGCATGCCTCTGTGTGTGTGTGTGTGTGTGTGTGTGTGTGTGTGTGTTACACAATTGTGTGGAGTCCAGAGGTCAATGTAAAGTGTATTATTCAGTTGCTTTTCTTTTCTTTTTTTAAGACAGCTTACTCACTGAACCTGGAGTTCACCAATTTGGCTAGACTAGCTGGCCTCAGGGAGTCTCTGGTGTCTTCCTCTCCAGTGCTGGAGTGACAGGCAGACAGTGCCACATCTAGCTTTTCACATGGTTCCCGAGGATCGAACTCAAGTCTTCATCCTTGCACAGCAGACAGGTTACCAACTGAGCCGTCTTCTGGCCCTAGCCCCACTTTTCTTTGCTGTTCCTGTGCCTGTTTGCTTTGTTCTCAGATCCTCGTTAATCACAGAAAAGCATCCATGTTACAAGAAGGGGAATGAAAAAATATATATATATTCTCTAAAGGCCAGTGAGGCTTACTTGGGGAGGTGCCAGAACAAGTGTATCTACAGTCTGGAAGTACCTTGCAGAATCAGTAGCTTCAGGTTTCTGAGAGTTGTTCATACTTGATGAAGCTTACACACACTTTTGGGCAAATGCACACTTCAGTTAAGGATATGGGTTAAGTTGTTAAGTCACCTACTCTATGAGTTACAAAAAGAGACTAGCAAAACCATCCCAGTGTCCAATGGCAAGGAACAGATTGGTTTAGTTTTGATTCATGCATAGATTATTAGTCTATCACTAAAAATGGACAGTATGTGGGACTGGGGGACAGCTCAAAAGTTTGATCACCAGAATTCTGTTTAAAAAAGGAAAAAAAAAAAAAAAAAGCCGGGCAGCAGTGGTACACGCCTTTAATCCCAGCACTCGGGAGGCACAGGCATGTGGATCTCTGTGAGTTCGAGGCCAGCCTGGTCTACAGAGTGAGTTCCAGGACAGCCAGGGCTACCCAGAGAAACCCTTCCTCGAAAAATAAAAACAATTACATTAAATAAAACAAATAAACAAAAAGCCCTGGGGCACGGTGGCATACACTTGTAATCCCAGTGCTAGGGAAGCAGATACAGGCAGTTGGATGGAGTTCCTTGACTAGTCAGAATAGCTTAATCATAGAGCCACAGGTTCCAGTGAGGGGCCCTCTAAGACTGACCTCCAGCCACTACATGTACAAACACGTGTCAACTGTACACATACATCTGCACATATACACATCTGCACATACACCACATGCACCCAAGAAAAATGAGATTGAAAATGCATTTTGCTGACATGCAAAGATATTTATTATAGTCACTCAGAAAAGAAATAGGACAAAAAAAATTAGTATATGCAGTCTGAGCTTTGCTTAGAAATGACATACAGAGGGAGAGTGAACAGGAGGTACACCACAGGTAGTGGAGAGGTGAAGTATACTGTACGATTCTGTAAGATACACATTGTATCTTGGTCAAAATCCATGAAATGTACCCTACCGAAAGTGAGACCTAGTGTGAGCATGGACTTCATGAATCAATATCAGCTCATTGATTATTAAAAATGTACTGAACGAGTGGTTGTTGCTAATAATAGAGGAAGATCTGGGTTGGAAGGGTGGGAAAATTCTTGAGTACTTTCTGTTCAATTTTTATTTTTTATATGTATTTTCTGTAGTGAAATATTATTTCAAGGTGTGTTACTTTTGCTTATGTGGCATTTGTTTAACTCTGTGAAGCTGTGTTACTGTGCCTGTCTAAAACACCTGATGGTCTCATAAAGAACTGAATGGCCAATAGTGAGGCAGGAGAAAGGATAGGTGGGGCTGGCAGGCAGAGAGAATATATAGAGGGAGAAATTGGGAAGGGAGAAGAAATAGCCAGAGAAGGAGGAGGACTCCAGAGGTCAGCCACCCAGCTACACAGCAAGCCACGGAGTAAGAGTAAGATTAACAGAAGTAAGAGACTGGAAAAAGCCCAGGGGGAAAAGGTAGACAGGATAAGTTAAGGAAAGCTGGCTAGAAACTAAGCCAAGCTGAGACCGGGCATTCATAAGTAATAATAAGCTTCTGTGTGTGATTTATTTGGGAGCTGAGTGGTGCCCCCCCACACACACAAAAGAGCAAAAAACCCCAAGAACAATTTTATATATAATGTCTTTTATATGTTCCTTGAGAATTTCATACATGTATATAATTATTTGGATGATTTTTCTGTTGTATGTGTATATGTGTGCATTTGTGTGTGAGTACAAACATGCATGGCGTGTGTGTGTGGAGGCCCAAGAATAACTTCAGGTATGGGTCCTCAGGAGCCTTTCACTTTTGACATAGGACTTTCATCAGCCTGAACTTTGCCATGCAGGTGAGGCTAGCTGACCAAAGTGTTTCCAGGGCTTTACCTGTGCCCACCTCTCATATTGCCAGCACCGGGAATACAAACATGTGTCAAAATGATGCTTTTTGGGTCCTCACAACCACGAGACTGTTCTTGCCCTTCTTCTCAGAGGATCATTTGGCCCAGCTGGATTGGGTTATTTCTTCTTTTACTGTAAAAGTCCTTGAGGTCCTTTTATAGTGTCCACCCTCTGTAAAATGAATAGCTGGCAAAGACATTCTCCACTCTGTGTTATCTCTTCACTCTGTACATTGTTTCCTTTGCTGTGAGAAGCTTTTTAATTTGATGTGACCTCGAGACAAATTGTACTTCCTTTACTTATTGCTCCGGAAATTACTTGAACACTTTTGTGTTTTGTTTCCCCGTCCATTAAAATGGGAATGTGCCTGCCAGTTCTCCAGCTCTGGTCCCTATCATGTCCTCTTTCCCATCACCACATAGGAGCTGGCCAGAGAGTACTGGGAAGGCCTTGTCTCACTGCACAGTCCTTGTCATATTCCTGCAGCCATCCTGGCCCAGTTAAAAGGCACAGAGACTGACGGTAACATTCAGCATGACTACTGGGAAATCACCGGGAAAATTACCTGGAACCACTCACAAGGGAACACTGGCTTTCTGAAAACCCAACTTGGTCCAAAGAACCTAATATTTTCTTCTATGGTTTTTATTGTCTTGTACCCATAAGCCACTACAGTTCAATAAAAACGGAGCTTGGAAAGCTTACCCAGATTACCTGGGAGCCACTAATAAACAAAAGACCAGAGAAGTCCTCAGAGGCTCACAAGGGACGATGGGTGAGCTTCAGTGACCAGCTTCTGCCATCTTCTCAGACCAGGAGTTTTCGGGCTCTTAGGAGACCTAATGCGTAGGCAGAGAAACACCCTGAAAAGGCTGTGAGAAGGGCCTGGGGTGTGGCTCAGCGTCACAGCTCTTATGCAGCACACCTGGGTCCCTGGGTTGGCTCCTCAGGGCTGAAGTGGGGGAGTTCAGGGAAGGGAGATGATCCTCTTCACTCTGCACAGAAAACCTAAAAGTCGTATGCGTGTGTAGAGGAGCAGTTCATCTCTGCCCTGTGAGACTTAAGCGTGTGTGGTGGTTTGAAGGTAATTGGCCCCCAGAGGTTCACAGGAAGTGGCACTACTAGGAGGTGCGGCCTTGTGGAGTAGGTGTGGACTTGTTGAAGGAAGTGTGTGGCTGTGGAGGAGGGCTTTGAGGGCTCATATATGCTCAAGCCACACCCAGTTTCCTGTTGCCTACAAGACGTAGAACTCAGCTCCTCCTCCAGCACCGTGTCTGCCTGCATGCCGCCATGTCCCAGCATGATGATAATGGACTGAACCTCTGAACGGTAAGCCAGCCCTCATTAAATGTCTTCCTTTATAAGAGCTGTGGTGGTCGTGGTGTCTCTTCACAGCCATAATCAAGACAGCGAGGTTAAGGAAGGCAGGGTGACAGAGCAACGGGAGTGAGAGAGAAAACGCCAGCCTCATTCAAGTGATGTCCAACGCCCTACTTACAGAATGCTGTGTTGAACTCTGGTGTTTTAGAGTTTGTTTTTATTGGTGTTGTTAAAGCAGTCAGTTCCTGGACCAATTCAGCGGAGGGAAGCACCTTCACAGCAGGAGAAGTTCGGCTTCTGTGCTGGAGAACACCCTGTTGGCTTTATACCGACTGGAAAAGACATATACAACGGTAATTCTATTACTTGTCCTTAGATTGAGTGTTTTCCCAGCAAATAACTTACGTGTATTTTCTGGTGCATGTAATTAAATAAATGCACAGACTCAAATGATCCCCAGGCATGAAGTATATCCCACAGTGAGTAAAAAGACAGTTTCAAGGGGGCTGGAAAGATGACGATTCCGTTGGTCAAGTGTTTGCCACACAGGCATAAGGACCTGAGTTTGGATCTCCAGCTCACGGGTAAAAAAAAAACAGGCATGACTTCACACCCCTACAACCCCAGCACTGGGAGCAAACCAGGGGTCTGGAGAGCTTGCTGGCTGCCAGTCTAGCCAAAACAGTGCGCTTCTGTGAGAGGCCTTGTATCAAGGCAATAACTCAGGAAATGATAGAGGAAGACATCTAATGTCCTACTCTGGCCTCTGCATGTGCACACACCGGCACACACACCCACACACTCGTGCACATGTACTACACACACACTCACCCCACCCACCCATCCCCAATCAGTCAGTTGAGGCCCATCTCAATGGGTCATCTCCAAAGCCACACATCATTGGGAACATATCATACAGCAACTTGGTTTTTCTTTGTAGACTGGACTGCTTCACAGACCTCTTGGGGGAAAAAAAAAAAAAAACACAAGGCAGTGAACAAAGTGTGAAAGACCTGCTTACCTGTTCTTTTACCGTAGGTGTGGCCTACATCACAGATTTGTAGAAATCCTGAGTGTAGAGATGACCAGCCACACTAGTGGAAGCCCATGAACTGTGGACTGGTGGCTGTGGAGCCCCCATGGGACTGGACTAGGCCCTATGGATACGGAAGACAGTTGTTTGGCTCAAACTGTTTGGGGGGCACCCAGGCAGGGGGATCAGGATCTGTCCCTGGTGTATGGGCAGACTTCTGGGAATCTGGTGCCTGTGGTGTGACACCTTGCATAGCCTTGGTGCAGTGGGAGGGGCTTGGACCTGCCTAGGCTCAGTGTGCTGGGCTCTGCTGACTCCCCATGGGAGACCTTGATTTGGAGGATGTGGTGATGCAGGGTGGCTTAGGAAAGAGGGCTGGGGGGTGGGAGGAGGGAGGAGGGGGGATCTGTGGGTGGTATGTGAAATGAGTAAAAAATTTCTTAATAATGAAAAATGAAAAAAAAAAAAAGAAATCCTGAGTGTAATAAAACATGGGAATGAATATGATCTGAGCTCATTTGTGATAAGAGAAGTCAGGGTGGGAGGTCAGCGTATCATTTTTTCTTAAGAAGTAGCCTCAAGAAATTAGATGTTGCTGGGCAGTGGTGGCACACGCCTTTAATCCCAGCACTCAGGAGGCAGAGGCAGGCAGATCTCTGTGAGTTTGAGGCCAGCCTGGGCTACAGTGTGAGATCCAGGACAGGCTCCAAAGCTACACAGAGAAACCCTGTCTCGGAAAAAAAAAAAAAGAAAAGAAATTAGGTATCAAAGGACATAGGACGTGACTCAGTTGGTAAGAGTTTACCCAGCAGGAAGCCCAGGGTTTGATTTCTAGAACTGCGTAAACCAGGTATGGCGATGTACTTACTCCTGCAATCCCAACACTAAGGTGCTAGAAGCAGCAGGACTAGGAGCTCAAGGTACATCCTTGGCCTTCGAGACTTTGAGAGGTCAGTCTAGGCTCCATGAGTTGCTGGAAGTTAACTGGGCCAAAGTTGCTGAGAAGATAACTCAGTAACTAGAGAGGATCAGAGTCCAGAACACTAGAACCCATATAAAAAGTGAGCAGGTATGGCAGCTGCCTCTAACCCTGGCACTTAAGAGTCAAAGACAAGAGATACCAAGGACAAGCTGGGTGACCAGACTCCCGGGCATTGGTTCTCCAAGTTCAGCAAGAGGTCCTGCCTCCGTAAATAAAGTGGAAAGTGGCAGAGGAAGACACTGGACACACTCTTTGTTTTCATATACATGCACACACCCCCACATACATATGAGCATGGATAATATTTGCATCTACATCATACACATACATTTGAAAAAGGAAAAAAGTTAGGTGCTAAAGATATCAGATGGGGAACTTGGAAGCTGCCACATGTATGTCCATAATCCAAGTGCAGATTTAAAAAAAAAAGTTCAAATAAAGAAATTAGGGGCTGATGGGTCAGCTCCATTAAGTGTCACTTATTTTTCTTTTCTTTTCTTTTCTTTTCTTTTCTTTTCTTTTCTTTTCTTTTCTTTTCTTTTTTCTTGGTTTTTTGAGACAGGGTTTCTCTGTAGCTTTGTGCCTTTCCTGGAACTCACTCTGTAGCCCAAGCTGGCCTCAAGCTCACAGAGATCTGCCTGGCTCTGCCTCCTGAGTGCTGGGATTAAAGGCGTGTGCCACCACTGCCCAGCCAAGTGTCACTTATTTTAAGAGGGCTGTCTCAGGGCTCAGCAGATCCAACCCCCTCTTCTTGCTTCTACAGGCACCAGGCACCAGGCATGCACATGGTCCACATACACAAATGTAGGCAAAACACTCACACACATAAAATAAAAATAAATAGATCTTTTTATAAAAAAGGCCCTCAAGTGTTTTACATCTAAGACAGAGCACAACTCAAACATCTAAACTTAATTTTCATCCCCTCTACACAAAACACTAGAGAGAAACTTTGAGCCAAAATATATGTCAGCTTTGCACAAACTTTTTTTTAATGTGCAAAATTAGGCAAGATTATTTAAAATGGATAAACTTTTATTTAAAGGATTTCACTTCATGATTCTTTCACTGCCTGTCAAGATCACTACAGATGCGCTGAAGCTGAAGATCAAGACTTCCTTTCAGCATGCTCTTTATTATTTCTAATTTTTTAAAAAAATTTTATGTGCATATTTGTGTGCATGTGTGTATGTGTGTATGTACTCCACATATATGCAGTGCCCCTGGTGGCCAGAAGAGGGCATTGTATCTCCTGGAACTGGTGTTACAGACAGTTGTGAGCTGCCATGTGGATGCTGGGAACTGAGGCCATATTCTCTTCAAGAGCAGCAAGTGTCGGAGCTGTTGAGCTATCTCTCCAGTCCCTGAAATGCTTTCTTTTCTTTTAATCCTAGCACTCAGGAGCCAGAAACAGGCAGATCTGTGTGAGTTCAAGCCCAGCCTAACCTACATAGCAAATTATAGTTTCAGGCTAGCTGCATGAGACACCTTTTCCCTGTATATATGTACTATTGGGCTGGCAGGATGGCTCTGCAGGTAAAGGCACTTGCCACTAAGCCTGAGGATCCGAGTTCTATCCCCAGGACCAAAATGTTGAAAGGAGAGAATCAGTCTCTGCAACTTGTTCCCTGTCCCACACACATGTACCGTGGCACACATGTACCCCAACTCAATAAATAAACGTAATAAAAAACATTTTTAAAAACTGCTGTTATACTGGGTTACCTAAGGCCATTTTCATGTAAATATATTATGTATTTTAACATAGTCCCCTAGACTTCCCTGCCTGGCCCTGTTCTCCCTTCCCCTGCCAGTCCCCTCTGACCCTGTTTCACTTCTACTTTCATGCTATTGTTACATACATGAATCTATGTATGTCAAAAGTCCAGGACCCACAAATGAGAGAAAACATGCTTGTCTTTCTGGGAGTGACTTAATTCACTTAGTATGATTTTCTCTAATTGTATCCATTTTCCTGTAAATGACATAACTTCATTCTTCTTTATGGATGAAAATAATTCCATCTATCCATCCATCCATCCATCTATATAGCTATCATCTATCTACACATCCATCCATCTATCCATCCATCCTTTTATCCATCCATCAATTCATCTACCTATCTATCCATCTATCCATCCATACATCTATTCGTCCACCAATCCATCTATCTATCTGTGGTGGTTTGAAAGAAAATGCCCCCTAAGGGAGGGGCATATTAGGAGGCGTGGCCTTTTTGGAGGAAGTATGTCACTGTAGAGGTGGGCTTTGAGTTCTCATATATGCATATGCTCAAGTCATGCCCAGTGATATAGTCTACTTCCTGTTGCCTATGAGTCAAGATGTAGGACTCTTAGCTCCTTCTCCAGCACCATGTCTGCCTGCATGCCACATGTCACACCATGATGATAATGGACTAAACTTCTGAAAATGAAAGCCACCCCAATTAAATGTTTTTCCTGTACAAGAGTTGCTGTGGTCATGGTGTCTCTTCATAGCAATAGAAAACCTAACTAAGACAGAAGTTGGTACCAGAGACTGTGGTATTGCTGTGATATGCTGGACCATGTTTTTGTTTGAAGGAATATAGACCTTGGGACTGTGGATCATAAAAGCAGTTGGATGCTTTAAATGCTTCTTAATGGACTGTACTAGTAGAGCATGGAAGACTGTAGTGCTGAGTGTGATTTGAACTGTGGGTTACTGGATCAAGACTTTACAGAGGAGAATAACAATAATATGATGCCTAGAGATCTTTTTTGTGATATTTTGATGAAAAGAGTGGCTGCCTTTTGCCCTGGTCCAAAGAGTATGCCTGAGGCTAAAGTGAAGAGTTTTGGATTAATTCTGTTAGCAGAGGAAATCTCAAAACAGCCTCACGCAGACTCTGTTGTGTGGTTATTACTGGTACCACTAATGAAGATTTATAAAGAAAAGGAATAAACTGAGCAAAGAGATAAACAGATTGAGAAATGGAATAAAAGGAGTGGGACCTCAGGGCAAGATCCCACCCAGCTAAGTTTCCAAATTGTGAAAAGGAATTTAAAAAGTTTAGAGCCAGGTGTGGTGGTGGATGCCTTTGATCCCAGCACTGGGAAGGCAGAGGCTAGTGGGTCTCTGAATTTGTGGCCAGCCTGGTCTATAGAGCAAGTACCAGAACAGCCAAGCTTAGGCAGTGAAGGAAGCCATGGGCAGCAGAAAGCTGGTGAAGATGTAATTGTACAAGGGGGCCATGTTCCAGCCCCAGCAAGCAGCAGAACTTGGCAGCTTTGGCCACGTGTTTCTGACTTCAGGGATAGAAGAAAGGCATTATGGAATCTTCCTCCACAACTGAGGAGGGCTGTTGAGGCCAGGCATGTGTCAGGGGTGTCCCTCAATGGAGGCCTAAAGAGGCAATTGTGTGAAACCGTGAAGGTGAAGCCTGGACTGCCTTAGAGACCCCAAGACATTGGAGATGCCAGAGCCATGGGATACCTGCCAAGGAGAGCTGCTAACAGGGAGTGGAACCAGCCCAAGAGAAAGAAGTGAGTCGCAGTCAACAAAGCTGAACGGAGATGGAGATCTAAAGAGCGTTTTGACATCAGACATGGAGATGGTTTGGAGTTTGTCCAGCTGGTTTTTGGACTTGCTTTGGTCCAGTATTTCTTCACTATGCTCCCTTCCCTAGGTTTTGAAATGGTAATGTACATCCTGTGCCATTGTATGTTGGAAGTATGTGATCTGCTTTTTTACAGGAGATTACAGTTAAGAGATTGCATGAATCTCAGAAGAGACTTTGAACTTTACATTTTTAAATAAGTCTAAGTCTGTTATAGACTATGGGGACTTTTGAAGTTGGACTGAATGCATTTTAGCATTATATATGGCTACAAGCCTTTGGGGGCCAGGGAGTGGAATGTGGGGATTTGAAAGAAAATGACCCCCAGAGGGGTCACTATTAGGAGGTGTGGCTTTGTTGGAGTAGGTATGGCTTGTTGGAGGAAGCATGTCACTGTAGAGGCAGACTTTGAGGTTTCTTATGCTCAAGTCACTCTCAGTGCCACAGTTCACTTCCTGTTACCTGTGAGTCAAGATGTAGGACCCTCAGCTACTTCTCCAGCACTGTGTCTGCCTGAACACCACATGTCACACCATGATGATAATAGACTAAACTTCTGAAAACGTAAGCCGCCCCAATTAAATGTTTTTTCTTTATAAGAGCTTCTGTGGTCATGCTGTACCTTCACAACAACTGAAACCCTATGACAGTATCCATCTATCTATCTAATCTATCTAATCTATCTATCTATCTATCTATCTATCCATCTATCATCTCCTTACCTAACTACCATCTACCTGTCTGTCTGTCTCTATTTATCTATCTAACATCTATCTATCTTATATCTATCTACCTACCTATCCTCTATCACATTTTCTTTATGTACACCCCTGTTGACAGACACCCAAGCTCGTTCCCTAACTTGGCAGCAGTGAATAGTGCTGCAGCTCATCTTATGCAGTTCTTCCTCACTTTTTCTGTGTTGGGCACAAGATTCTATCTTGGCTTCCTCCTCTGTTGCTTTGCCTCAGCTGGTTGATTGTATAAGCTATAAGAAATGTATGTGGGCCGGGCGGTGGTAGCACACACCTTTAATCCCAGCACTCGGGAGGCAGAGGCAGGTGAATCTCTGTGAGTTTGAGGCCAGCTTGGTCTACAGAGCAAGTTCTAGGACAGGCTCCAAAGCTACACAGAGGAACCCGGTCTTGAACCCACCCCCCAAAAAAAAGAAAAAAAGAAAAAAGAAATGCATGTAGATACATATAACACAGAAATTAGTCACTAAAAGTCAACAATTTTTTTTTTTTTTTTTTTTTTTTTGGTTTTTCGAGACAGGGTTTCTCTGTGTAGCTTTGCGCCTTTCCTGGGACTCACTTGGTAGTCCAGGCTGGCCTCGAACTCACAGAGATCCGCCTGGCTCTGCCTCCTGAGTGCTGGGATTAAAGGCGTGCGCCACCACCGCCCGGCAAAAGTCAACAAATTTAAAAAGAATCAATTAGGGTTGGGGATAGAACTCAGTGGTGAGCACCTAGCATGCATGGGGTCCTCTACTCTGTTGCAGAACATTTGTTTACACTGTAAAAATATGTTTCTGCCTAAGGTGCCTTCTGATTGGTTTAATAAAGAGCTAAATGGTCAATAGCTAGGCAGGAGAGAATAGGCAGGTATTGTGGGATTCTGCCATTCAGTCTAATGACCAATGGAATGGAGTGGGTTGGCCTGATGGGCGTGGTCTTCTCTGAAGATATGTGACCCTTTAAGAATCAGAGGAGGAGGGTCACACTCCCCTTTTGGAAGATGGAAGGTTTCCTGATGCCATGGCTCGGTGACCTTGTCCAGAGTTTCCCCATCTCTCCCTGGTGGATGAAAAAACAGAGGCACCACTTTGTTCTGTATTCATGAATATGTCGTATCAATTTCATTTTTTAATAAATCTGTCCTGATCCAAAACTTCTGTGTCCTGCCACAACAGGCAGGACTTCTGGGCAGAGAGAGAGAAACTGGGAGGAGGAATCTAGGCATGCGATTTTGCCAGTAGGCTTAGAGCAAGTCATAGCTGCTGTACTAAGAAGAGGTAACCAAGCCACGTGTCAGAACATAAATAAAAAAATATATGGATTAATTAAGTTATAAGAGTTAGTTGGGGAAAAGCTTAAGCTAAGGCCAAGCTTTCATAACTAATAATAAGTCTCTGGGTCATTATTTGCATGCTGGTGGTCCAAAGGTAGTCTGTCAAGAAAGACTGCTACACTACTCTAGCTCTGCAAACAAACAAGTAAGCAAACAAAAATATACCTTTTTCTTGATTGTGTGTCCAAATACCTGTCAGAAGTGATTTAAGGGAGGAAGGGATTGTTTTGGTCCCTTGAAGAAATAATCCACACAGCTCACGGTGGCAGAGGAAGCCCAGCAGAAGATGCCTGAGGCAGTCCATCTCTTTGTGTCTGCAGACAGGAAGTGAAGAATGGACACCAAGTTGGCCTGGACTATCAAACCTCACTTCCTCCCTGGGAGGCTCTGTTTCCTATAGATTCCATAATCTTCGGGAGTAGTGCCTCTAACTGGGCACTGAGTGTTCAAATTCAAGAGCTTGGGGGCACATTTCACATTCTGACCGCAACATGAATAAGCAAATCAAAGAATGGTGTACAGACATAAACAGCTCAAGTTATCAGAGGTAAACAATGGGAGGCCCTGTCCTGATCTTTCCAGCCACCATGAAGAAAGCATAAACCAGAAGGCAAGAGCCTGGAAAGGAGGCTAGGAACAGAGAGGAGCCATGGGAGGTTTTCAGAAAGTGTGGGGGTGGGGGAGAGGTGGTGTGGAGCGGGGAGTGAATGAAAATAAAAGAAATAAAAAGGAAGGGTATGACTGCTCCTAAGTGTGGTGGAGGAGAATGTTTATTATAACTAAAAAGGGAGGGCATCACCAGAGGTAGAGACATTGGGAGAGTCCAGGGTAAACATGGCCAGACTGAGCTGGGCCATGTGGGCCAAGAGGGGCTGCCTGGCCAGGAGGCTAGCATAGACAAAATGGCTGAGTCACATAGGGGCCAGAGGAGCTGGGGGAGGAAGCCCAGCCCAATATCCGGGCTGGAGCATTCAGGATAGGGGGTGGGGTGGGGTATGCCAGCTGTGAGGGCTTTGTAAGAGGAGGATGCTGGGAGAACCTGGTGGCCAGCATCCACTTTGATATGTTAATGGACACCTCAGTTAATTAACCATTTGTCCCAGGTTCGAGACCTCACAGGGGGCAATCATCCGTTTATTTTATAAATGCCACCGTGATTATGGTGGACTGCAGATGTAGGGGTGGATAGGGAAACAATGCACCCTGAAGGCCTCTCTGCATCAACCGAATCAGACCCAATTGGAAAGGCCGGGGTTTAATGGGTAAAGCATTCCTGGGTGATTCCCGGCCCCTCAGAGAGGAGACAGGACAGAGAGACCGGAAGAACCACGTGTCTGTTTTCTGGGATGCTTATATCCCCCTGTGGGAGTGGTCTTGAGCCTCTCCAGGAAAGGGGCTGTGTTTGGCAGGCTTTGAAGGGGTGGGGAGTTGCAGGCTTTGAAGGTGGAGGGAGTTGATAGGGTAGGGGAGTTGAGGTGGATCTTCCACCAGACTCCTTCCAAACAGTCCAGGCTCTTTGGGTATAGGGATGCCAGGGTGCCAGGGGTTGAGGTGGAGCTCCCACCCAAACAGAGACGAGCTGTTAAACCTGAAAATCATGAGAGAAAGACCAGTTCCACAATTTTTAAAGCCAAATTTGAAGCAAACTTTAGTTAGAAACTGGTAAGGATGATGGACTGTAGTTGGGACCATGCCGAGGTTCTCAATAGTCACTATTTGCAGAGGCTTAAAAAGGCCAGAACATAAGGCCTCTTCCTACCAGGTCCAATCGGGTAAGCATATATCCTGATGTACTTCCCACCTACATCCAATCAGGTGCAAGCATACATCCTGACATATTTCCTGCCCATGGACTGCCCACCTACACGTGTGCAAGCCCAGCTGGTGAGGTTGAGTCAAATTTATTTAGGGGAGTGAAAACACGTGGCTTGTTATCTCCCATAAACAAAAGCCTCCAGCATTTCAGGAAGTTATCTGTCTTTAGGCAAGTAGGGTTTACGGGTTAAGTTTGGCCTTTACACAGCCAATTTCAAACCTTGTAATAGCCAGAGAGTTGTGGGTTTGGGTCTGTGTGGCACTCTTGGCATAAAAGAGAACCAAGATAAATTGCAGCCCTGGTCCTAAGAACATTGTGTGGGGAAAGGTGCTATTGTTCTTCCCACAGCCAACGTTCTGTTTTCTCCCATCTGCTTTCTGTGATTTTGGTTCCCCATCGTGGTCTGAAGATACTTTTGGGAGTTTATTTTTGAGACAGTCTTCTAACCCAGGCTAGCCTTGAACTCATTTTGATGACTTTGAATTCTGATACTCTAGCTGCTGCTTCTTCTTCCTGAGTACTGGAATTACAAGAAGACCACTTGAGGTTTATATAATGCTGGGGGTGCATCCCAGGACCTCAGGAGTGCTAAGCAAACACTCTACCAACTGAGCCATAGCGCAGCCCTAATTCATAGTCTTAGAATGTTTATCATTACATTTAGTTATTTGTGTGCATGTGCATGCATGTATATGTGGGTGCCTGTGTGTGCAAGCAGGGCCACAGCACCTGTGTGGAGGTGGGAGCACCACTCTCAGAGTTCTGCTCTCTCCTTCCTCCATGTGGGTCCTGGGGATCAAACTCAGGTCATCAGGCTGGGCAGCAGACATTCGTACCTGCTGGGCCAACTTGCTGGCCCATACACTTTCATTTATAAGCCACATTGAGTAGCATGATGAGCTCTTGCACCATCCTGAGCCATCCTACCTACAACATGAGTTGTCTCTGTTCTTGTTTTTGTTTTGTTTTTCACTTGATAAAGCTAGAGTTATCTGAGAAGAGAAACCTCAGAAAAAAAATCTCCATCCAGATTGCCTATAGGTAAGTCTGTAGGCCATTTTCTTGGTTAATGATTGATGTGGGTGGGCCCAGCTCACAGAGAGCAACACTGCTCCTGGGCAGGTGGTCCTGGGTTCTAGAAGAAAGCAGGCTGAGCAAGCCATGGGGAGCAAGCCAGTAAGCAGCCCCCCTCCACGGCCTCTGCATCAGCCCCTGCCTCCAGGATCCTGCCCTGACTTCTTTTACTGTTACCTCAAGTGGAAGATGAAATAAACTCTTTCCTCCCCAAGCTGCTTTTGGTCATGATATTTTTGTTTTGTTCTGGTTTGGTTTTTGGTTTTGGGAGACAGGGTTTCTCTGTGTTGACCTGACTGTTCCGGAACACATTCTGTAGACCCGACCGGCCTTGAATTCACAGAGATTTGCCTGGCTCTGCCTCCAGAGTGCTACCACTGCCCAGCTTGGTCAATGATGTTTTATCACAGCAATAGAAACCTAACTAAGGCCTGTTGTGATGGCACATGCTGGTAGGATTTGCTGAAGGAGGTGGAGGCAGGAGGATCACGAGTTCAAAGCTAGCCTGGCAGAAGCCCTAACTAAGACAGTCTCTTTGCCCAGAGTAGCCACACTGTGTACGCTATCTGTCTGCTAGTCATTCAGTTATCAGAGTGAATGTTGCTGTATCATGGTACTTACGTTAAATTAACCCTGATAGTCCTTAATAATCGTCTCAAAACATAAGAGGTGATATTGGCAATTCAGATATATGAAAGAGAATCCAAACCATGCTTCTAAGAAAAGGTGATATTTTGAGAAATATACAATTCACATGACCTTTATTATGATGTATTGTTCTACCTTATTATTAGTAACCAATTTCATACTCTGCCTAATTTATTCTTATTTGTATGTGCAGGGTGTGTCTTTGTGTGTGGGTTCATGTGCACATGTGCGTGCATGTGGAGGCCAGAATTCAACTTCAGGTATTTGTCTTTGGGCACTGTCCACTGATTTCTTCTGAAAGCAAGCCTCTCACTGGAACCTGGAACTCATCAATAGCTAGGCTGGCTGGTCACTGACCCCAGAGATATGCCCCTCTGCCTCCCCAGTGCTGGGATTAAAACATGCCACCACAGCTGGCTTCTTTTATGTGTATTCTGGGATGGAACTCCAGTCCCCCTGTTTGCCACGCAAACACTTTGCCAACTGAGCTAGGTCCCCTCCACCTCATTTATAAATTAAACTTTATCATACATATGCATACATCCAAAAAAGCAGTATACCCAGGGCTGATCACTGTGTTGTTAGGGGCTTTGACTCTTTTGGGGGAACCTGCCACCCAGCTCCTAAATAAATCACACACACACAGAGGCTTATTCTTACTTACAAATGCCTGGCCTTAGCTTGACATTTCCTTAAATTATCCCTTCTGCCTTTTGCCTCTGGGCTTTTCCCATTCTCTTACTTCTATGAATCTTACTCCGTGGCTTGCTGTGTAGCTGGGTGGCTGTGTAGCTGAGTGGCTGGGTGGCTGGGTGGCTGGCCCCTGGTGTCTTCCTCCTTCTCTAGCTACTTCTTCTTCATTCTTCCATCTCTGCCCCACCCCCACCCCAATTTCTTCTATTTATTCTCTGCCTGCAAGCCCCGCCTATCCTTTCTCCTGCCTTGCTATTGGCCGTTCAGTTCTTTATTAGACCATCGGGTGTTTTTGACAGGCAGAGTAACACAGCTCCACAGAGTTAAACAAATGCAACATAAACAAAAGGAACACACCTTAAAATAATATTCTACCACAGCACTGTCTGTGGTTTAAAGCATCCACTAAGAGTTTTGGGACTCATCTTCCCTAGCGAAGGTGACCCCACAAAGAAAAGAGCCCTGTGGCATGAACCCTGATATAGAACAGGCTGTGAGTAGACCAACTAAAAACATGCAGGCAGAGAGCTCTGAAGAAAGTCAAAGGAGACTGAGGTACTGGGCCCCAGGAAAGGGAGCCTCCAGAGACCGTTGTAGACAAAATTCTAAATGGTCTTATTAAATAAGAAACACAGAGCCAAATACAGTGTTAAAAGCCTGAGAGATCAGAGCACTAGCAAAGAGCCAAGATCACCTTATCTTACCACCTGGCTGCCATTGCTTCCCCGAGAGTTTCTTCCTGTGTGACTTGTCTTTTTATTGCCTTTCTGTTCTGCCTTCTCATTGGCTTTAAACCCAACCACATGACTTCGTCACTGCCTGTCTATACACACCTCCAGGTCGCTATGGTTGGTACTGGGATTAAAGGTTTGGGTCACCATGCTTGGCTGTGTTCTTGACCACACAGAAACTGCCTGCCATGTGATTGGATTAAGGGCATGGGCCACCACCACCTGAATTCTGTTCCTGGCTCGCTAATGACCCTCTGATCTCCAGGCAAACTTTATTTATTAACATACAAATAAAATCACATTTCAGCACAATTAAAATATCACCACAGACTGTGGGAGGGTTGACCATGCACCATGACACCCAGTCTCTTTAGCTACTTTTCCTGTTGTGCTATAATACATCCTGACAAACCACACTTAAGAAAGGGAGAGTTGATTTTAGCTCACAGTTTAAGGTATAGTCCATGATCGTGGGGACAGGATGTGCGGGCAACAGGACTGTGAGGTTGCTGCTTCTATTGTATCCATAACCAGGAAGTAGAGTTGGAATGCTGACACTCAGTCCAAGACACCAGCCCATAGGATGGTTGCTACCCACGTTTAGAGTGAGTCTTCCCACCTCAACTGACCCAATCTAGAAACTCCCTCATGGGCATGCCCAGAGTCTAACCTAATACAGATAACCCCTCGCAAATGAGCCTAGACTTATTTTTTAATCTATAATTAAGGCCCTAGAGCAACTGTTTGAAAACTGTGGGTGGTGTTTGAATGACCCTTCCACAGGGTCACATATCAGATATCCTGCATATCTGATATTTATATGATTCATAACAGCAGCAAAATGACAGTTATGAAGTAGCAACAAAAATAATGTTGTGGTTGGGGTCAGCACAACATAAGGAACTATAATAAAGCTATAATAAAGAGTCGCAGCATTAGGAAGGTTGGGGACCACTGTCCTGGAGACTTATCTCTTGGTGAGTCTAGGTCCTTGTTGAGGTAACAATCAATATTAACCATTTCTTGGAGTGTGTGCTGGGTAGAGATGTGTTCAGGGATTTGAGAAGCTTCATATCCATTCACAACCTCAGCCAGATGGGTTTAAAACTTATTTATGTTTTAATTTATGCTCTCTCTCTCTCTCTCTCTCTCTCTCTCTCTCTCTCTCTCTCTCTCTCTCCCTCTGTGTGTGTGTGTGTGTGTGCGCGCGCGGAGGTAAGGGAACAACCTCACAGTGTCTGTGGTGATATTTTGTTTGTGATCTAACAAATAAAGCTTACCTGAAGAGTGTAGAGCTAAGCCACTAGTTAGCCCTAGAGGCCAGGCAGTGGTGGCACACACCTTTAATCCCAGCACTTGGAGGCAGAGGCAGACAGATCACTGGAAATTCAAAACCACCCTGGGTTACATAAGATTGTTCCAGTCTAAAAGAGAAACAGAGCCAGGCAGTGGTGGCACACATCTTTGATCCCAGCACTTGGCATCTCACGCCTTTAATCCCAGCACTAGGGAGGTGGAGACAGGAAATGATGTGGCTGGATGAAGAGAAGAATATAAGGCAGGAGGAGACAGGAGCTCACCCCCTTTTAGGCTGAGGATTCCGTAGAGGTAAGAAGTCTTTTCTGGTAGCTGGCTGCTCTGCTTCTCTGATCATTCAGCATTTAACCTGATATCTGGCTCCCGGTTTTTATTATTAAGACCAATTAGGATTTGTCCTACAGATGTCAGACCTCAGGTACTTTCTGCCTTGTTTTTGAGACAGGGTGAACTTAGTCACATAGCCCAGGCTGGCTGGCCCATCTCTACCTCGCATCTAACCAGGGACAGGATTATAAGCACGAACTACCACAGTGGGCTTTTTGCCTGGGTTCTGGGGATTAAACTCAGGCTCTTGAGCTTGTGAGACAAATGTCTTACCAAATCCCCCCAACCCAGCTTTGGCACGTTATTTCAGCACTGAGTTCCTTTACTGGCGATGCTATTGGACAGTTTAAACTTTAACAGTGTGGCCCCTAGTGTTTACTGACCTGTTACTCCTTTAAGTACTTTACGATGTTTCCCTTGCTGCTCTCCCTTGCTCTGTGAGAGATGGTCCGTTATTTCTCCTCCTAAAGAGGAGGAGCCCAAGACCTGGTGTTCAGAAATGCTTGGTGTCACAGCTGGTGGGCACAAGAGATAGGTTTCCTGAGGTAAATGGCTTGCACTGAGAATTGTGTAGTGTTGTACCCATGTTATGAAACCCCCAGAGACCGCTAAGGAGCGTGCTTCCAGTGCAAGCAAGGGTCTTTTTTATTGTCGGGTTCGAACCTGGGCCACCACCCAGCAGATGAAGGGAAATGCAGTGGCCCTGGGCTCAGGGATTGGAGGGTTTTTAAGGGAAAAAACACAAGCTGGGAATTACATGCCTTGGCAGTTTTGGGGATTGGGTAGAAGGGATATGGGGCAAGGTGATTTTTTTGAAGCTATTGGTCTAGACTTTTGGCTTGAAACCACAGCCTGCTGACAGAACTGACTATCTGGATATCTGCAAGGGCCATAAATTGCCCACAGGATGTCTGCAGGAGCATCTGGATCTTGTTAAACTTTACTGCCCTGTATCTGTTTGAGTTGTCATGGCACATTCCTGAGGTTCTTCCTGGAACTCAGTACAGCACCCCACTCCCTGTCACCAGGTGGTCTAAGATGGTAGCCCTTCCCTAAGATGGAGTCTGTAAAGTCAAGTCTAGGCCTTCATATTGCCTTCACATTAGCTGCGTTGGGAGCCTTCCTCAGCCCATTGAAAAGAGTTCTTGCAGATGCTGATGCTTCTTTTTTAAACTCTCAACTCTGAGCAAGCAGGCCCCAGAGCTACTGCTGAGAAACATTTCTGTCAGAAATGCATTGTGGAGCCGGGCGGTGGTGGCGCATGCCTTTAATCCCAGCACTCGAGAGGCAGAGCCAGGTGGATCTCTGTGAGTTTGAGGCCAGCCTGGTCTACAGAATGAGATCCAGGACAGACACTAAAGCTACACAGAGAAACCTTGTCTTGAAAAACAAACAAACAAACAAACAAACAAACAAACAAAGCATTATAGAGCAGGGGTTGTAGCCCAGTTGATAACATGCTTGTCTAGTGAGCATAAAGTCCTGGGTTCAATCAGCACCATGTAGACTGGCATAAACTGGGTGTGATAACATTTTCCTGTAAACCCAGTACCCAGGAAGTAGAAACAGGAGAATCAGAATTCAAGGTCATCCTGGCTTACATAGTGAGTTCAAGGTAGGACTAGAGTTCCTAGCTAGTTCTTGTAGAAAAGACGAACACATTTTTAAATGGTCAAACATTTTTATTTGAATCCATATTGATGATAACAAGATTATTAAGAGCACTGCATCATTTATTTTTATATAGTTCATGTATTTTTTGTTGTGAGCCTAGCCTTTAATGGCTGAGTCATCTCCAGGCCTGTTTATATATTTCTTTAAATTTTTTTATATGAGAGAAGAATAAGTAAAAAGAATAAAGAAAAACATTTTAATATAATATATTTTGAGGGTATTCTTTTTCCTCCCCTACCAGATCTTCCCTACCTGCCCAACTTCAAGTTCCTTCTCTCTCTCAAAAACAACAACAACAACAACAAAAAAGTGAACACCAAAACAAACTAAACACACACACACACTATAAGACAAAAACATCAAAAAAGTGCATTAAAAAATAGCAACAGTATGTTTTGTGTTGACCAACTACTCCTGGGCATGGGGCCTGTCCTGGGGTGTCTGTATGTCCAGTGATACTCCATTGGAGAAAACTGATTTTTTTTTTCTTTCCCAGCGGTTATCAATTGCAAATAGCTTCTTGTTTAGACATGGGACTTTGTGTCTACTTAGAGGAACATGAATATTTCTTTTCTTTCTTGTTTTTTGGGACAGGATACCATGTAGGACAGGCTGGCCTTGAACTTGCTCCACAGCTGCAGATGACCTTGAACTCCTCTTGCTCCTGCCTCCACCTCCTGAGTGCTGGGGTCACAGGACTGAGAAAGGACCTTGTCTTGCTGCTTGGGCTGCTCTTGAGTTTCTGGGCTCCGTGATGTCACTTCAGCAGGTACTACAGGCACGCTCCAAACCCGGCTGGAGAGGGGAACATTTAGGGACCAATTCTGAATGATGTCCTCTCATACTCAACTCTAGTGTGTAATTTAGAAACACACATAAGAATTACTGTTTTGAGAAAGACCCAAAATTACTGAAATGAAACTCCTTTCTTTCCGAAATGTGGGAGCAAAGTGCTCCTGGAGCCACCCATGCCGTGGGGTTCTCCCCCTCTCGGAATGACTTAGAAGTTTGTTTTGCCCCCTCTGCCCTCCCTCACTTTCTTTCTGGCACTACCGAGAACCGCCTCTCTGGAGGGTTCTTTCCCTTCATTCTGAGTGCTCCTCCCCAACCTGCCCTCTGAAAGAAACCCAGGATTATTTTTAAACATAATTTGGAGACTTCCAAATAAAACAAATATCTTAACTGCCTATGGTTACAAGTCCTAGGTTGGTGGTGGGGAGCCCAAGGACATGGGGCCAGCAAGGCAGGCTCTGGGGACTTGTAGGGCCTCCAGGGCTGGCCACGTGAGCCTGGCTTGACCTTTGCTCTCTTTGCACAGCCGCCTCCTCTTCCTCCTTTTCTTCTTTCTCCTCCTTCTGTTCCTCCTCTCTTCTTCCCTCCTCCCCTCCTCCTCTTCTCCCTTCTTCTCTTCTCTTCTTTTCTTCTTCCTTCCTTCTCCTCTTTTTCTCTCCTCCATCTCCTCTTCTTCTCACCAGTTGGCTAGACTGGCTGCCCAGCAAGCTCCAGGAATCTGACTCTTGGCTTCCTTAGCACTGAGGTTACAAGCATGTGCTGCCATGTCCAGCTCTTTTACATGGGTGCTGGAAACTGAACCAGCACTTTTAGAAAGAGAAGGAAGGAAAGAAGGAAGGAAGGAAGGAAAAAATGTCATACAAATTGTGTGACAGATGATAGGAACTGTCTGGTCAAAGTTTACTACTTCATTGTAACATCTAGTAAAAGGTGAGCAAATCCCACAGCCTACGCTGACTAAAAGAGGCAGAATTGTAGGACCCTAAGGATGTTCACTTTCTAAACCCTGGACCCTAAGAATATGTTACATGATGTGAATTTGTAGTCTGCACAAGGGACTTTGTGGATGTGATCATGGTAAGGATTTTTAGACGAGGAGATTATCTGTGTTGGCTCCATTGAATCACACAGGTCCTTAAAGTAGAGAGTCGGGGGCAGGGGGGGAAGCTCAGTAGGTGAACATGCTTTCCGTGCAAACGTGGGGATCCCCAGCACACACATAAAAAGCTTGGTGTGGTGGTGTGTGTCTGTAACTCCAGTGCTGTGGGGACAGGAGGTTTGCTGGCCAGCTGATCTTGCTGAACCGGTGAGATAATGGTTCAGTAAAATAAGGTGGACGGTGATGGAGGAAGATACCTAACACTGGCATCCACACACATGCACACATACTCATGTGTGCAACACACACACACACACACACACACACACACACAATGCTCCCCCACCCCCCAAAAAACCAGCTGAGTATGATGACATGGGCCTGTAATCCTGGCGCTGGGAAGCAGTGACAGGAGGATCCCTGGGACTCAGTGACCAGCCAGTCTAGCTGGATCATTGAGCTCCAGGATCGATGAGAGACCCTGTCTCAAAAAATAAGGCCAACAAGAAGGACATACCTGAGCATGATTCCCAGAATCCATGTGGTAGAGAAGGCAAGAACTAATGCCTGTAAATTGACTTCTGACCTCCATATGTGCATGAACTTGAGTGTGCGCAAACACACAATATGCATATATATTAAAAAATGTGTGTGTGTGTGTAAAAACATAAGGTAGGGTGAAACATAATTCCTTTTCCTGCAGTATCAAAGGCTAGTAACCAGTTTTCATCAGACAGCAATAATGTCTTTTTTTTTTTTTCAGAGCTGAGGACCAAACCCAGGGCCTTGCACTTGCTAGGCAAGCGCTCCACCACTGAGCTAAATCCCCAACCCAGCAATAATGTCTTATAACTCACCTGTAGCAAGATGTCAACTTGGTTTTGTTTGTGTACATTTCTCTGGCCTTAGAGTCCATGCATTTTAATTTCATAATGAGTTCTCATCTCACAAGCTAACACAATGCAGGGCAAGGCAAGCTGAGGAGTAAACAACACAAAAAATAAAAGAGTGGAGGACCCTGAGGAAGACGTCTGACACCAGCTCTGGCCACACCCCCGTGCACACATGTGCCCCCACACAAATAAAATAACAAATGACAGCTGGAGGACCACAGCTGGCCGTGGCCGTGGGCAAAGACCAGGCAGCATGAGACAGGGCCTGTTGCTGGTTCTGGAATGTTCAAGGACCAGAGAGGTGCCTCTAGGATGGAGCTAAGCAGCCCCCCAGCTGCTGACAGCCCACAGGAAAAGCGTGCCACAGCCTCATGGCACGGAATCCCGCTCGCTGACAGGGAAATGGATATGTCCCTGCATCTCCTGTGGCCCAGGAGGCCGCTGGCCTACAAAGCTCTAATAATAAACTGTGCTGTGGGAAGTCACTGAGTCTGTGGTGTTTAGTTGTGGGGAGCATTGGAAAGCAAATATCCTGACCAGAACGTCTTCCCCTGTCCTTTTCAGAGAAGGGCCCTGTGTGTACGTCCCATGGAAAACCAGCTTCCCAAAGCTGTCACGCCCAGACGCTGAATACTCGCCAGAAGCAGTGGCCGTGTTCTGAGAACAATGGTTTGCCTGTACGCCTGAGAACCGAATGGGAAGTCCACTTTGCCAACCGCCCTGAGTCTGGCTTCCAGGCTGCAGGTTGGTTGTGGAATGACCCCTCCATGCTTTGGCCTGCCCTTCTCCACAGGTGGCTCCTGTGACTCCGCAGTTCTGTCTAAAACGCCATTCCAAACCTTTTTCAATATTTCCTTTATTTTTAAATTCTTTCTGTGTGTGTGTGTGTGTGTGTGTGTGTGTGTGTGTGTGTGTGTGAGAGAGAGAGAGAGAGAGAGAGAGAGAGAGAGAGAGAGAGAGAGAGAGAACGAGAACAAGCACAGATGAGTACAGATGCCCAAAGAAGCCAGAGGCATTACACCCTCCTGGAGTCGGGTTACAGGTTGTTAGTGGCTGGCAGGAACAGAATTCTGGTCTTCTACAAGAGCAGTGCATGTTCTTAACCACTGAGCCACCTCTCCAGCCCCTTTGCTTGTTTTTAGACTATTATTCTTAATGTTATGTGATTGTGTGTGTGTGTGTGATTGTGTGTGTGTGAGTGGGGGCGGGGTACAGGTAAGGACAATCTCAGGCGTGGTGCTCCTCGGGAGCCTTTCACTCTTTGTTTGCGGCAAGGTCTCTCACTGGACTGAAACTGAATAAGCTGGGCCACCAAGCTTCTGGGGATCCACCTCTCTCTACCTCGGTCTCTGCATCTCTGGGGTTACAAGCGTGCACCACTGCCCCTGGCCTTTTCCTTGGGCCATGGGGGTTGAACTCAACTCCTCATGCTTCTGTAGCAAGTACTTTATGGACTGGGCTGTCTCGGCCCCCAAGTCTTGTGGAAGAAAAGCTAAGGGGGACATCTACTGCAACCATCCTAGAATCTGAAACTAGGCAAAACGCCGAGATAATACCTAACAAGAAAGACAAGTTTGTTTTGCCCCCAGTTTCAGAAGGTGGGCTCAGGGTCGCTTGGCCCTGTTTCTTTGGGCCTGTAGCAACAGTAAATCATGGTAGGACAGTATGGTAAAGGAGGACTGTTTGCCTCATGGTGGCCAGGAAGGAGGGGAGAGAGGAAGAGTGGTTAGGGTCCCAATATGTCTATCAAGGACATGCCTTCAATAACCTCCCTTCTTCCTACCGGGTTCAACCTCTCAATACTGCCATACATTTGGTGGCCAAACTTTTGACATATGGGCTTTAGGGGACATTCAAAGCTCAAACTATAGTACAAGATTTATTTTGGTTCTTCCTTGGCTCAGTAAACACAGGGACAGTTCCCAACAGCCTTACTGGCTTGCTCACCCCCCCCCCCCCCCCCCCCCCGCCATCTTCCGGACCTTGGCCTTGGGATATGCTTAGAACTTCAGTCTTGTCTCTGCAGGGGAGAATAGTGTTCACCCTTGGGAACTGAGTCCAAACACCTGCTCCTTGACCCAACAGAAGCCTCCACCCAGGAGTCCCGACCTCAGGCCCCCAGCTGCCAATCTTCCCTGCAGTCCGTGTCCCCTGCAAAGCTGGTTTGAGCTGTTCTGGGTTGATTAATGCTGACCCTCTCTTTCCATTCTGCAATGTGCCTTTTCAAGCTGTGCTCAGAGAAAGGGCTTAGCCATCTGCAGGGGACCTGTGCGGAAGCGTGGGGAAATGACCGTGCGTTTATTTATGTCGTCCATTGTTAGCTAAGAATATCCAGGTGGTCTAAGAATGGAGGTACCAAGAAAGGAAAAGGGACTGAGTGGTGGGAAGAAGGATGCTGGGTTCCAGGGTCAGCAGAAGCCCCACAGCTGAGCCAGAGAAACTTCCGCAAGTTGCGTTTAGTTCTTTGGCCTCAGTTTCTTCCTCTGGGGAAAATAAAAAGGCAACTATCAGTGACACTTGCGGACTATAAAGGGATGTAACGGGAACCTGTGGAGAGGGTGTGTATGGTCTCCCATTCTCCCCAGCCAAAGAACCAGAGAGCCCAATGAAGAGACATACTGAGACGTCATTATTTTAGGCTTCCCACCTGCTAGCACAGAGCCTATAAGCATCACCCTTCCCCCACATCTCTGAGCATCGATCTGGTGATCAGGAGAACCCACATGCCATCCTTTCGTAAGGCGCTGTCTGTCTGATAGAGCCTTCCGTCGCCATAGCGGCTACGTCTACCCCGAGGGGGACCAACTCTCAGGTAACAAAGCTGCCAGACTGAAGAGGTGCCTGTCACGGTGTTGCTCACCTGTGACATGCACTCAGGAGACAGAGGCGGGCAAATCTGTGAGTTCCAGTCCAGTCAGGGCTACATAGTGAGATCTTGTCTAAAAGAAGAAGAGAGAGAGGAAGGAGAGGAGAGTGTAGAGGAGGCCAAAACAAGTTGTCTTGGGGCTGTGGAGACAGCTTGGTAGGTAATGTGTTTGCAATGCATTCATGAGGACCTGAGTCAGATCCCCATTACACTCCTAAAAGGCCAGGTACTGTAATCCCATCAAGATAGATGGAGACAAACCCCGAGGTGGTGGCACGTGCCTTTAATCCCAGCTCTGGGGAGGCAGAAATGAAAAATAACAACATCTCTGGCATAATGTTAAGTGAAACAAAAGCAAGAGACAAAATGACACAGACATTTTTGACTTCAGACGACAATAAATCTCTACATTCTGGAAAGTCTTAGAATATAGACTACTTTAAAAGGAACAGTCTAAGGCTAGAGATGTGGCTAGTAGTGTTTGTCCAGCATGCTCAAGGCCTTAGAGACAATTCCCAGCACCATGATACCTAAAAAGTTTTTGTCTGTGGGTCAGCAAGATGGCCCAGTGGGGAAAGGCACTTGCCGTTCAGTCTGATGCCTGGTAACTTGAGTTTGATCACCAGGATCCACATTTGGAAAAAGAGAACTGATTCTGACCTGCACGCATGCCATGGTAGACACATCTCCCACCCCCCACCCCCGGTATAACCAAATAAATATAATAGAAATTAATTTTCTACACAATATGTACACTATATATCATGACTACTCTTCATGTCAATGATATAGAGCTATTAGAGGATTCTCTGTGTCTTTCTATGTCTCTGTCTGTCGGAACAGTGTTACTGAACCTGGAGCTAGGCTGCCAATGCGTAAGCCCCATCCTCCTCCTGTCTTTGTCTCTGACAGCACTGTGGTTACAGACATGAATGTACCCTTGCCCAACTTTTTACACGAATGCTGGGGATTTGAACTCAGGTCTTCATGCTTGTACAGCAAGCATTTCTACTCACTGAGCTGACTTCTAAGTCCTAATATCATTGTTAATCATTATTATTAATCATTGTTAATTATTTTTATGGTACCTTATGGTTTGTGTGAAACAAAATGTAACTGGTCTCCGATGGTCTACAGAGCAAGTTCCAGGACAGCCAGAGTGTTACACAGAGAAACCCTGTCTCGAAAAACTAAAACAAAACAACAACAATAAAGATATTCGGATGGCTTCTAGTGGTTTACCATTCCCAGTACACTTCAAAGAATCGTTTTCTCATTAATATTGAATTCGTTCTTCACTTATTTCCTCAGGATAAATTCCTAGAAGTGAAACTGGTTGCTCAAAAGCATTTGAGAGCTTTTGAAATGTATTGCTACACGATCCTCCCAGGAGACTATCAATTTGCCCTCTCACCAGGAGCATGTGAGCGCATGCTCTCTCTCCGGTGATTTTGAAAGCATAGCTCACCCATTTGCTTTAAAATGAAGAAAACAACTCATGAACATAGGCCTGCCGCAGGTGTGAAACTTTAAAATGTTTCGTTATGCAATCCTCGCATGCTATGATGTTGATAGGAGGAAACATTTACGATACAGTCACCGTGTCCCAGATAATATGCGACAGGAGTCAGGTCCTCTAACCTGCCAGGGAATCCTATAAGGTAGGTGTTGTTATCTACGCATATCACATTTGAGGAAAGGGAGGCACAGCGATGTTGAAAGAAGGTCTGCGTGTGTCTTCCAAAGCACTGTAGACCAGGAGCCTGCTCCTAAATGAGAGCCTATGTGAGGCCATGAGCCTTGGGGCATAACCTTGTAATGCAGTTCTCACAGGAACCTGTTTTCTCTCTGGCTTCCTGCCTCTCTGTATGATCTTTGCTTCTCATATGTACTTTTACCACTGTGATCATATCTACCAAGAGGCCATCTCCAAAGTCAAGCCAATGAAGAATGCCAGGCCTTGAATCTTCAGAGCCATGAGACAGAAAAACCTCATTTCTTTATAAAATATCTGGACTTAGGTATTTCACTGTGGTAACAAAGTGACTAAACCAACGAAGGTAACGTTCTAAGGTAATGGGGGATGCACTAAGATTTTATTCACCCCCGCCTACAGCCTACTCCAAACTATACACTTGCTTTTGGGTGGGTCCTTGCTAAGGCTGTTAAGTACCCAGGGAGACCTTGCAGATCAGGATTCGTGATGGCCCCCTGTTGGAATTCCTGGCCGCTCCCCCAGCTACAGGACCGCACATGCATTGTCCAGTAGCTAGGCAAGATGTTTAGTCATTCCAGTGCCTTATGTTCTATGTAATTTGTGCGCAGCATGATCGCGTAATCTATGTGCATGTGTGGTGTAGCTATGTAAGCCTATGTGCGCGTGTGTAGGGGAATCCATAAAAAGCAGGTCACAGACTCCTCCCCCTCTTCTTCCTCTCTCTCCCTGCAGCATTTCTCATAGGCCTAAGCACTGCCCCCTTGCTCTTTCCCCTAATAAACTCTTATAGTGGGTTTTGCTGTGCCTCGTGGCTTTTCTCACATGGTAAACACCTCCACTTAATGAATAACACCGTGCCGCATAGTAATAACTAACACCCTCTGTATTAGTTAGTACTCTAGACAGAAGAACAGAACAAACTGACTATCTGTATATACTGAGCTGAGAAGATGGCTTAGCAGATAAAGTGCTCATCTCACAGGCAACGAGACCTGTGTAAAAATGCCAGGCACGGTGGCGTGCCCTTGTAATCCCAGCACTTAGGGAGGGAAGACAGCCGGCTACTTGGGGCCCACTAGTCAAAATGGCGAGCTCCGGCCACCACATGCCCTCGTTACTCTGCTTTTGTCTGGGAGTAAGTCTCAGTTTAGGTGGTTAATGCAGGTGGGCCCAGCCCACAGTGGTGGGGGACAGGGCCTGGATAGATGGTTTGGGTGTATGTAAGAAAGCAGGCTGAACAAGCCACGAGGTGCAGGACACTACCAATGAGCAGTGTTTCTCCATGGTCTCTGCCTTAGTTCCTACATCCAGGTTCCTGCCTTGAGTTCCTTGGTGATGAAACGTGAGCTGAGAGTTATAAGCTGAAATAAACCCTAAGTTGCTTTGGTCATGGTGTTTTGTTTTGTTGTTTTATTTTATTTTATTTTATTTTATGGTTTTTCAAGACAGGGTTTTGCTGTGTAGCTTTGAAGCTTGTTCTGGAACTCGCTCTGTAGCCCAGGCTGGCCTCAAACTCAAAGAGATCCACTTGCCTCCGACTCCCAAGTGCTGGGATTAAAGTCGTGCACCACCACGGCCCAGCAGGTCTTGATGTTTTATCTATTTAGCAATAGAAACCCGAACCGTTTTAAATACCATGTTTAAAAAAAAAAAAAGACAGGTGTGATGGTGTGCCCTTGTAATCCCAGCATCGAGGGGGTAGAGACTGGCAGATCTATAGGGCTTGCTGGCCAGCCAGCTTAAGCTCCAGGCCTGTGAGAGACCCCATCTCAAACAAACAAACAAACAACACTCCCCCAAACAGAAACACAACAGCAGTAACAACAACAACAAAAAAAAAGTGGACAGCTCTTAAGAAGCAACAGACAGATGAGATTGTCCACTCCCCCACCACCTGCACCCGCCCGCACACAACACATACATACATGTACACATATACAAGAGTCCTTCCCTATAGAGACTACATCACTGATGGAGGGTGTTGTAGAATATTATTTTAAGGTGTGTTCCTCTTGTTTATGTTGCATTTGTTTAACTCTGTGAAGCTGTGTTACTGTGCCTGTCCAAAACACCTGATGGTTTAATAAAGACCTGAATGGTCAATAGTGAGGCAGGAGAGAGAAATAGGCAGGGCTGGTGGGCAGAGAGAATAAGCAGAAGGAGAGATCTGGGAGGAGATAGCCAGAGAAGGAGAATACAGGGGCCAGCTACCCAGCTACACAGTAAGCCATGGAGTAAGAGTAAGATTTACAGTAGTAAGAGAACAGGAAAAGCCCAGAGGCAAAAGGCAGATGGGGTAAGTTAAGGAAAGCTGGCAAGAAATTAGGCCAAGCTAAGGCCGGGCATTCATAATTAAGAATAAGCCTCCGTGTGTGATTTATTTGGGAGCTGGGTGGAGGGCCCCCCAAAACAAACAACAACAGGAGGGCCTGCTTGGGGGATAGAGTTGGCCTTTCAGCTCTAACCTGCGCCACCCCTGGAGCTGGGAGATGACCTAGTGAGTGAGAGTCCCCACTGTGCCAATGTGAGGACCTAAATTAGCACCCTCAGAACTCACACATAATCTTAATGTTCCTACAGCAAAACAGGAGCTACCTGGAAGCTTGCAGGCCATGATGGTGTGTGCAGCAGCCAAATGACAAAAAGACCCCGCCTCACACAAGGTGGGAGGTGAGGACAGACACCTGATGTCAGTTTCACATATGTTCACGTGTTGGCTAAGGAGAGAGGTTAGGAGCTCAGAGACCCCAAGATCCTCTTGCTGCCTCCTGCCTCAGATTCCTCCCCCTCTAAGGGAACCGTCCATATCCCTTCACCGGCACAACACACTCCCCTTCATGAAGTAGTCATATAAACCCATAACTTGCCTGCCTCTGCAATACGCTGTGATAGGCCCTTGAGATACATTATCTTCATCTGTCTTTATACGTCACCTGTGAGGGGTCACCCTCAATCTTCAGAGGCTCAGAGAGGAGAAAGAATTTGTCTAGCTTTGAAGCAATAAAAGTGACTTGAAGCCAGCTCTCTCTGTAGCTGGTACTGTCACCCTGCAGGGCTTTGTGTATGTTAAACACGTCTTCTCACTGAGCTACCCAAGCCCCAGCTTCCACGACAATCCCATACATGTGCATAATGTATTTCCATCATATCCCTCCACATTAATTTCTCTTACCTCCCTCACATCCCTCTTCTTCCCAACAAGTCCCCTACTACTTTTATGTCCTTCTGACATATGCATGACCCACTGAGTTTAAATGGGGTTGCTCACGTGAGCACGGGTCAGGGTAGTTGATAGGAGCATGGGCAACTTGCCCGTGGCTACACCACTCAAGAAAACAGCCCTCCTCCCCAGCTACCATCAACTGCCCTGAGTTCCTCAGAGAGTGGTGGAGACTCAGGAGCCCCTCACCCAGCTTCCAGCTCCCCTGGGCATCTTCACACTGGAGTCTTGGTGGGGTGGCTGTTTCCACTCTTCCCAGGCCATCACCACAATGTATAATGTGTGTGTATGTGTGTGTGTGTGTGTGTGTGTGTGTGTGTGTAGAGGCATGGGGTTGGAGGGGGCATGTGTGTGTTTTCTCACAGAGTATGATAAAGAATTGCTTGGGGTTCAGTGTGGTTATTTCTTAGTTAAATTGACCTTCATGACCTTGCCTGGGGTTCTACCCACACTTAATCATGTGATTTCCTGGGAAGAAAAACACATCCTGTATTCTAAATAGCAAAATTCCAAACACACTGTTAGGATGCCGGCTTATTTGTGAGTTGGGGAATGTCTGCTGTAAACTGTTTTATTCTGCATGACAAGAAAAAACAAACTGGTCTCTTTGGTTGTGCTATTTGGGGTGTCTGTTTAAAATAAGACAGAAGTGAGGCCGTGCTGCCGTTTGTCCGTCTGAACAGGCATCAACTTTGGAATCATTCACTCGTAGGAGCCTCAGGATGCGGTAGGTAGAATGCATGCCTTGCATGTGTGAGGCCCTGGGTTTGAGGGCCAGCACTGCCTAAAATGGGTTTTGTGGTGCTTATCTATTAAGTGTTCTCAAAGTGGAGGCAGGAGAATCAGCACCTTATCCTTCAGCTACATAGTAAGCTTCGGGCCATCCTGGGCTAGTAAAGCCCTGTCTCAAAAAGCAAACACAAAAGTATCTCAGGAGAGTCTGTGCATAAGCATGCTGTCTTAGCTAGGCTGTCCACTGCTGTCAGAAAACACCGTGACCATAAGCCCCTTGGGAAGAGAAAGGTTTATTTCATCTTACAGGTTCTAGTCTATCATCCAGGGAAGTCAGGGCATGAACTCAAGCAGGAACCTGGAGGCAGGAACTGATATAGAGGCCATAGAGGAGTCATGCCTACAGTGAATTGGGCCCTCCCACATCAATCAAGAAAAAGCACCATAGATTTGCCCACAGGCCAATCTGATTGAAAAGTTTCTGCACTCTGATAAGCCTCTCGACCGACACAGCAATCCAAATCAGACCAGATCAAACAGAATTAGAAAAAGCCCAAGTTTAATGGGTAAAGCCCTCCTGGATGATTTTCCGGCCCCCCAGAGAGGAGATGGGGACGAGGAGAGCCTGAAAAACCACGTGTCTGTTTTCTGGGGGGCAGTTTAAATGCCCTATGGGAGTGGTCTTGAGCATCTCTGGGGGAGGAGCCATGTTTGTCGGGCTTTCTGAGATGAGGCAGGGTTTGGGGAGAGAGGTGGGGGAGGGGATTAAGGTGGACCTTCCACCAGAACATTGATGGTATTTTCTTAGTTGAAGTTTCTCTTGGAAACAGCTCCAGCTTGTGTCAGATTGACCAAAAACTAGCCAGCATATATACACTACTGAGAAAAATACATGGTCTGGGGCTGGGGAAATGGCTGAGTTGGTGAAGGACGGGCTTGCAAAAGCATGAAGAAGACCTGAGTTCAGATCCCCAACATCCTTGTAACAGTGGACACAGCACACATCAGTCACTCCAGCCTTCGGCGTAGAGACAGGTGGATCTCTGGATCTCACTGATTAGCCAGTTTAATCAACTGATGAGTTCCAATCATGTTCAGTGAGAGACCCTGCCTCACACAATAAGATGGAGAGCACCTGAGAAAGACACAGGAAGTGGACCTCTGGCTCCACATGCTCTCTCTCTTTCTCTCTCTCTCTTTCACACACACACACACACACACACACACACACACACACACACACCACCCCCAAACCCACACATATACATACATATAAGCCAGGTCTAGCCTTCGTCTTCCCCTAAGCCAGGTTTATGACCTTGGGTGAATGTGTCTCTTTAATTCTCTGGGCATCTGCTTCTCCATCTGAAAAACAGAGGGGTGATTCTAGAAAACCCTTGTACTCTCCTTCAGCTCTCACACTCTAGGAACCACAGGGATCCTCAGGTGAAGAATTACAAATGAGAGGTCTACTTGGAAACCCCACTCCTTTCTTCGACTTCCTTTGTAAGCTTTAGAAGAAATCCCTCCTCAGCAGTGCTCTTGAGCTAGTGCAGAAGGCAAAAAGGGAAAGTCAGGTTCTTTTGGGTGAAATGGAGCATTTAATGATGGATAAGCAGAAAGATGTGCAATGGGCCTTTTTCTTGTTGGGTGTTTGGCTAATCTATCAGAAAATACTGGCATGCTGGTGACAACCCGCATTGAAAAGGGCGGAACTTGGCTCCCCTACCCTCCCAGCTGTAAGAGCTCAGAGGAGACGCTGTGGGGAAAGTGTCTTTCATTTCCCTCTGGAAACTGGGGGAGCGCCGGCCTTAGCATTTGCCAACTCTGCAATGTGGGCCGCCTTCTAAAAGAGGCCTTTTTTCATGGTCGTCTTTTAGGCCACAGCACCCTGTTGGCATTCATGGCCCCTTGGAACAAAGCCCGTTGGAAAGTCTGGTACTAAGGGCACCAACATGGGAAGAAACTCATTTGCTAATGGGGGAAAGGCTTCAGCGTGTCCCCAGGGGCTTTAGTTAAGCTAAGATCTGATTTCTCTCCTGTCTGTTTTCCCTCCATCTCTCTCTACAAGTGCAGCTTATACCATGGCCACTTACCACCAGGACACTAGGCAAACAAAACCAAAAAGAGATAAAGAGAGCCAGGCCCAAGGAAAATAGGAACAGAAAATCAGGATCAGATAAAAGAGAACCACAGCTGTGTGGACAATGAAGAGCAAACAGTTGTGGTAGTTGAAATTCAAATTTAGCTATCTAAAATATTCCTAGTGTCAAAGCAGGAATGGGCTGTGTTTTTCTTCAAATACTTCTTAGTGTTAAGGAGAAGAGGGTCTGATTACTCAGAGGAGTATGCATTTGGCTGTACATTCAGTAAGTATCTATTAAATGCTCACCACCTGACAAAGCCTATCAGAGACGAAGAGGCTGTGTGCAGCCTGCCGATGCTCAGTATCTTGGGGAGACTGAGGGAAGGAAGTGTATATGCATACCTACTGTGTGTCAAACACTGTGCATTTAAATATGTGCCTATTGCGTGCACATACTACACACACTTAATTGTGCATCTGTCATGTCAGACACTGCTTCTGTATGTGTGTGTTTGTGTATGTTTACATGCACATGCATGTTTGTGCATGTTTGTATGTATGCAGATCTGCCTGCACAGGGACACCAGAGGACAACCTCAGCTGTTGTTCCTCAGGTGCCAACTCACTTTGTATTTTTAAACTAAAAAAAAAAAAAAAAAAAATTGAGGGTCAGGAGAGATGGCTTAGTAGTCAAGAGCTTCCTGCTCTTCGAGAGGACCCAGGTTGTGTTCCCAGCACCCACATGAGGCAGCTTGTAACTCCAGCTGCAGGAGGTCTAACGCCCTCTTGGTTACCTGCAAGCATGTGGCACACGGAAACTCAAGCAGCAAACACGCATACACATACAGACGCATCAGTCAATCTTTTTAAAAGGTTTCATTCCAATTTTATCACATATGTTTGTTTGTTTGCCTGCTTATTTATTTATTGTGCCATGGTGTATGTGTGTGTGTATGTGTGTGCGTGTGCGTGTGCGTGTGCGTGTGTGTGTGTGTGTGTGTGTGTGTGTGTGTGTGTGTGTGTAGGTCACAGAAAGAATTGTCGGAGTTGGTTCTCACCTTTCCTGTGGGTCAGGTGGCAAGTGCCTTTAGCTGCTGGGTCATCTCATCAGACCTACTTTGCCTGGAACACAGCAAGCAGGCTGGGCTAGCTGGCCAGTGAGTCCCAGGGACACACACGTCTCTCCCTCTCTAGGTCTGGAATCACAAGTCTGAGCCACCACACCTAGTCTTTTTATGTGGGTTCTGGGGATTGAACTCAGGTCTTTGTGCTTGTAAGGCAAGCTCTTCACTGACTGAGCCATTTCCTCGGCCTGATACTGTGCTTTTAATTTTGCATTAAGTATGCACCTACTGTATTCAGAGACTATACACTTAATTACATATCTGCAATATGCCAGACACCATGCTTTTAATTATGCGCCTACTGTGTGTCAGACACTAGGCATTTAATTACGCACCCGCTATATGACAGGCGTGATGCCTTTTTCTTTAACTTTCAGGAACATTTCTGTCAAATGGACATTATTATCTCCCATGGAAAAAAGCAGACTTCAGCTGAAGTTGGGGACCAAGTCAAAGCCAGCAGGTTTTATTTAGTGCCATACCATTGATAGTTCCTCTGGTTTCCAGGATCGATCCCCTCTTGCCTTGCTAGTGGAATCTCAGCATGTTTTTGTTGTTTTGTTTTGTTTTGAAGATTTGTTTTTATGTATGTGTCTGTCTATGCCACCTGTGTTCAGGTGCCCATGGAGGCCATCAGATCCCCTGGAGCTGGAGTTTCAGGGTTGTGAGCTACCCCATGTGGGTGCTGGGAACCAGACTCAGGTCCATGGGAAGAGCAGCAAGTGCTTCTAACCACCGAGCCATCTCAGTCCTTGGCTTTGTTCAATTCCCTGTTTCTAAAAGTAGCAGAGTCAAGGGCCAGTGACCCATTTCCAGCTCTTGGGATCAAAACTAAAGAGCATTTGACAATCTTCTTAGGTACCAGCTAGGCTAGGGGTATGATGCGGCTCCTTTGCAAAGTGTTTGCCTGGTATACCTGGGGCACCAGTCCAATCCCCAGGATCACAACAACCAAACAGGAAGAATGTCTATTGCATGTTTGGGAAGGCTTTTCTCTCTTTTTTTGCTGGATGAAAACTAGTAGGTATAGCTCTCACTGCTGGCATCATTTCTGTGACTTCTGTGGTTGGTTCCTTCGGGTTGAAACATTCCCTTCTGGAAGGAGATTTAGGAAGTTTCTGAAAGCTGTGAGTCAGGACCCCTCCCCAAAGTCACATACCAGGAACAGTCTCTGAGGGGAGAAGGGATGGGGCTGCCTGTAGGTCATGCAGGAGGCACCCTGGGGATGCAGCTTTGGTGAGCTGTTTTGCATGCTGGAATCCAGCCTGAGATACATGTGATCTCCGTCTCAAAACAAAAACAAATGGTTTATGAAAAAGGATTTAGTAACTCTACCCTTTGAGCAGGTTAGCAACAATTGCAGCCTTAGGAAAAGAACTTTTTTAGAAGGAGACTAAACAGATCTCCAAATGACATCTAGTTGCATTTCCCTCTTCAGTTTATTCATGCGGGACTCAGGCTGGGACCAGACCAAATGCCCTTGAACTTTGTTGTCCTGGCATTCCTTTCCTGAGGGCCCTTCCCGTGCCCTGGAGAAGGAGTTCAGAGGTTAAGTGCCAGTGTGTCCCTGTGCATTGCTTATACCCATTCCTCCGTGGCTGGAAGGCGAGCATTACAAGCTAGCACCCTCGGCCAGACTGCTAAGAGAAAAATCCTGGCATGGAGAGAGCCGCCAGCTGGTCGCATACCCACATCTTTTCAGTAAATTTCCCTCAAGCATATGTACACATACAAATACGCCTTCTGCTGAATGCAGTGAAATAATCTTCCACAGAGCCTGGAGGGAACATGGGAGACCGTGAAGTCAAACTGTGCTTTGGGACCAAGTACAATTTTTATGTAGAGAGACCCCCTATATCACCCTGGCTTTCAGATGTGGGATTCAAATATTTAACAGATTTTAATGGCCTCAAGACGCTTAGCTGTCAGTGTGCAGTGTCCTGGGAAAAGCTTGTCCGTCCTGGCTAAGATGCTACTGTTAAGCCTCAGCTCAAGTCAGGTTGAAACAGTCCCTCCTGGAGACTTAAGGGGTAAAAGAAGCCAGGCATACACCTTTAATCACAGCACTAGGAAGGCAGAGGCGGGCAGATCTCTGTGAGTTCAGGTCAGCCTGGTCTATAGCGAGTTCCAGGACAGCCAGGGTGTGCTGACTAGTTTTATGTCAACTTGACACAAGCTAGAGTCATCTGAAAGGATTGACTCAATTGAGAAAATGCCTCCATAAGATCCAGCTATAGGCAAGCCTGTTGGGCATTTTCTTAATTAGTGATTGATGCGGGGAGGGCCCAGTCCATTGTGGATGATGCCACCCCTGGGCAGGTGGTCCTGGATTCTATAAGAAAGCAGGCTGAGCAAGCCATGAGGAGCAAGCCAGTAAGCAGCATCTCTCCATGGCCTCTGCATCAGCTCCTGCCTCCAGGTTTCTGCCCTGCTTGAGTTCCTGCCCTGACTTCCTTCAGTGATGAATAGTGATGTGGAAGTGTAAACCAAATAAACCCTTTCTGCCCCAAGTTGTTTTGGTCATGGTGTTTCATCACAGCAATAGTAACCCTGACTAAGACACAGGGCTACACAGAGAGACCCTGTCTCAAAAATAAACGAAAGCAAAGGAGACATACAAGGTACAGAAAGTAAAGGAAACTTAGAAGATGCAGGAAACTCTAGAGTTTCAAGATTCACAGGGCCCCTCTTTTTCTTACAGCACAGACCCTTCTCCAATATTATGTTATTTGTACTGTGTACTCCAGCCTCTCAGAAGCCCCCTCCCTCTGTGTGCTTATAGTTTGTGCTCCCCAGCACTTGGCTCACCCAGGTCTCCTGCAAGGCACCCTCTAATTGGCTTGTGTCTTAGGTCAACTTCCCAAGAGGGCAGGAGAAGCAGAAAAACCAAGAGGTCAGGTCAAGAATTAGGACGATGTTGTGATTTGAATGTGACATGTCCTCCAGAGGGCCCATATGTTTGAACACTTGGTCCCCATTGGGAGGTGCTGTTTGGGAAAGTCATGGAATCTTTGGGAGGAAAGCCTTGCTGGAGAAAGTGGGTCACTGGGGGTGGGTCTTCAAGTATCCCCACTTCCTATTCACTCTCTGCTTCCTGGCTGTAGATACGGTGTGACCAACCAGCCTTCTGCTCCTGCCATTATGCATCCCCGGGAACATATCCCATTGAACTGTAAGCCAGGATAGACCCTTCCTTCCTTAAATTGCTCTTGTCTGGTATTTTTGTCACAGCAAGGAGACCATTACGTGTGGCCTAACCTGCAGGTGTGGTGACCAGCAGATCCAAGAAGATACACTCCAAATGCACTCAGTGTGTGGCAGAAAGGACCAGGTGCTGGGGAGCCATCAGAGGACAAAAAATAACATCGCGGAGTTTGCATTCCTGTGAGTGATGGACCACATATGCACAAATCTAGAAGGTAATCCCAGCTGGGGATGTAGGTCAGTGAGAGAGAATTTGCCTAGCGTATGTAATCCCAGCAAGTGACTGTGTGCCCATGCATACACACACACACACACACACACACACACACACACACACACACACACACACACTCCTGTGTTGGCTGAGGGGCTGGGAGGGGGCTGTGATTCCACTGGAAGACAAGCAACAAGTTACCTACAATGCAGCGTGTTGGATGGTCTTGATGAAGCCAGTTCTGAGCTGCTGGGGACACAGAAGAGCTAACTGCTCTCTCCTTCTGGGGACAGTCATGGAAGCTTCCAGAGGAGAGGAACGCAGACTAAAACTGAGGAATGAGTAGGAGCAGGGGTAAGGGCATCAAAGCAGGATGGGTTGGGCTCAGATCTCAGCATTGCTGCCATACAGGATGGTCGCCACAGCGGTTTGGTTTCTCCCTCTGTGAAAGACCGACTCGGAGTGCTAGGCTTTAGTCATGTAGGGCTCACAGCAATGGGAACATGGACAGTTCTCAGCTCTTTCCAACTATGGGGGTGGCATATACTTCCTATTCCTCTCTCTGGTGCCTTCCATCCCTTCCCTGTCACCTTGTCTGAGGACAAGCCTCCTCCTGGCAAACTACGGAAGATGAAGCCATAGGCTGAGAACGGAGCTCAGTTGGTATGACACTCTCCCAGCATGCACAAAGCCCTGGATTCCCCCACAGCACTCCATAAGACTGACTGTGGTGTGGACCTGGTGCATGGCGAACACAAGGACCTCAGTTTCATCCAGCTCTGCATGAACAAGGAAGGCATGATGACACCCACTGATGGTCCCAGCTCTTGGAAGGTGGAGGCAGGAGGATCAGAAATGAGAAGTTGGGTTGAGGATTGAGTGACACATTTGCCTCACAAGGATGAGGACCTGAGTTTGTGTCCCCTGAGCCCATTCAGAAGGGGGACTCCTTAAATATGCCAAGTCCCTTTCTGGACCCTTCCTCAGAGTGACCCCCTGATCAGCAGCCCAGTCAGTCTTTAGTTTTCTGGCCTCTGTCACCTGATCTTAGGTCCTGGGGCTAGTGGTGACCTGGTACAATTCCTGGCGCTGGCTGCTCTGTGGCTGCTCCACCCGTGGTCATTACGCATCCAAGACCCTAACCAGGCAGGTGTGCGGAACAAGATGCCATTTGAAGAAGTGAACCTTTGGGAGCCACCAGTAACAGCTTCTCTGGTGGGAGTCTGCTCCTGTGGGGAGGTCACCCAAGCTCTGCCTCTCCTCCCCACACTGTCCTTTCCCCTTGTACTTCTCGGGAAGGAGGAGCCGTGAGCTCATGTCTCAGAAATGCTTTGAAGATGAGAATCACTGAACATTTCCCCAACAGCCCTCAATTTACTTTTTCAGCATTCTCTCTGGGTTGTCAAGCCTTTGTAGTTATTTTTATAAATAGCAATCGCTGGCTGCTTCCATTTTTACCCGGGACAGTTCCACCTCCGGCTGGATCGGATGTCATTTTGCAATTGACAGCCCTCCGGGCTGGACTTGCCCCTGTTTCTCCTGATGACATCTTCTCTGTGTCTCCCCTCTGCCACCGCAGAGCCCACCCTCCTTGTCACGCGTACGTTCACAATGCCACCCGGTCTGTTTGGAGCCAAGCTTTGGTTCTGTCCTGGCTGCTCCTCTCTTCCCACAAGGCCCGAGTTCTCCAATATGGCCCCCCAAGCTGCCATCATTCAGCCATGGCTCACCTGCTCGGCCGCATTCCTGGCCTTGCCCCTTCCCACAGTTGGGCTCAAACGTCTTGAACTCTGATATTGCTTAACCCAGAAGGCTTAGTCATGGGCTAGAGATGTAGCTCCGTTGGTAGAGCCCTTGCCTAGTGTTGATGAAGTTCCATCCCCAGCGTATGAACTGGGCATGGTGCTACACTCCTATAATCTCTGAATGTGGGAGACAGAGGCTGGAGGACCAGAAGTTCAAGGTTGAACTTGGGAAGGAGGCTCAGCGGGTAAAGCACACGTATGAGGACCTGAGTTTAGAGTCCCATAACCCATGTAAAGGCTGGAGGCAGCAGGACATGTCTGCAATCCCCTCTGGTGTGAGATGGGAGGCAGACAGGGAATCCTTTGCAAGTGCACAGGGCAGCTAGCCTGGTGTACAGACTGGCAATGAGACCCTGTCTCAAACACAGTGGAAGGCGAAGCCCTACTCCCGAAGCTGCACTTGGACCCACATGCACCTGCTTCAGCTCACATGTACCTATGTTCACACATAGGCACAAAGAAGTTGATCATTTTCAATGACCAGAGAGTAAGAGTCAGGGCTGGATACACACTTTCTAGAAGAGGAGAAGGAAGGAAGGAAGGAAGGCTGCCTGCCTTAAGTCATGCCTCTAGGTTAGGGGAGGGTCAAGTTCATAGAAAACAATGAACTTGGGCCTGTGGGATGGCTCAGTGGGTAAAGGCAGGCGTGCACAAATCTGCCAACTTGAGTTTGACCCTAGAATAAATGTAACGGTTGAAACAAAGGACCTATTCCACAGAGATGTCCTCTGATATCTACACATGTGTTATAGCACATATATGTACACACAGACAAACACACTCTATAAAAATTATCAAAAAAGAGGGGAAAAGGCGAGTCTAGTAGTGGACCTGCCTGTGTGGGCAGGAACCCAGACTCCTTTACTACTGTGCACTCCAAAATAAAATACTTAAATCATGCAAAAATGAACAGGGTCTAATACAGTAATATAGCATAGGAAGCCACTGGCTTAGGAAGGGAAATGTCATATTTGCATCTATGGGTCTCTCTCCTCCAACCCTCTCCACTAAAGAAAAGGACTGGGTTTTTGCCTCAAATTGGATGTATGATGGCGAGGAAAGTCCTTGGGCTTCACTTAACATGCCCCACCTAAATAATACATATTCTTGTGTGAGTTTAAAGCTTTCTACATTTGTTATTGACTTGCATGGATGTATGAGTGTGGGCCACATGCCACAGCACATGAGTAGAGGTCAAAGGACAACTCACAGGAATCCGCTCTCTCTTCTCACCATATGGGTCCCAGATACTGGACTCGGACTATCAGGCTTGACAACAAGCACCTCTGTCCACTGAGCCTTCTCACTACTGTTGGTTATCTTTGGCTCTCTTTTGGGGGGTCCGCCACCCAGCTCCCAGATAAATCACACATGGAGGCTTATTCTTAATCATAAATGCCTGACCTTAGCTTGGTTTGTTTTTAGCCAGCTTTTCTTAGTTTAAATTATCCCTGTCTACCTTTTGCCTCTGGGCTTTTCCCATTCTCTTACTTCTGTAAATCTTACTCTTACTCAGTGGCTTGCTGTGTGGCTGGGTAGCTGGTCCTCCTCCTTCTCTGGCTCCTTCTCCTCCCAGATTTCTCCTTCTATATATTCTCTCTGCCTGCAAGCCCTGCCTATCCTTTCTCCTGCCTCACCATTGGCCATTTAGCTCTTTATTAGACCATCAGGTATTTCAGACAGGCACAGTAACACAGCTTCACAGAGTTAAACAAATGCAACATAAACCAAAGTAACACACCTTAAAATAATAATCTACAACATCTCACCAGGTCTTTTTGTGAGTTTTTAAGCTCTATGAATGCTAACTTACTGTACATATTCTTCTGAGATTTATCCGCCAGTGGGTTAACACATTTAACAAATTAACCCTTGCTTTCCTGCTGATGGTGGTAATATTCTTACTCTTGTGCTGGGATTACAGGCATGCACCTCCATGCCAGGTTTATGTGGTGCTGGGAATTGAACCCAGGACATTGTGCCATAAGGCAAGTGTTCTACCAACAGAGCCACATCCCTAGCCTCTACTCTGTATTTTCTTAATGGCCTAACTGTTGGTGGTTTTCAGATATTATTCCCCTGAACATTTCCAGTACTCAACAGGAAGGCATGACTAGTTGTATTTTGTAGATGAGAAATTAAGCAATTTTATTTAACAGCTTTCTCCATGAGGCACAAGCATAAAATGATTCTGTCTTTTTCTCCATATCTTTTTAAGGATTGATATCACATCTCCTGTTCACAGTCTTTAGCAACGTCTTTGGTGGATGCCACCACTTTCTGGTCATTTTCAGATTCTAAAATCCCATCCAGTGTGGCCCAGGGCTGGTAGCTTGGACAGCACCTAACACCACGGTCCACTCAGCACCAGCCTGCCTTATCCAAGAGCTTGGAAGGGGAGCCTGGAGCTGCTCGTCAGGCTCGCTCTCTCTCTCTCTCTCTCTCTCTCTCTCTCTCTCTCTCTCTCTCTCTCTCTCTCTGTAGCCATTTACCTCAAATGTTCCTCAGGTGCTGTCCAGCTTGTTTTACTTTTTTTTCTTAAACTACATTTATTGTTTATTATGTGGGATGTTTTAATTTTTTCCTAAGTTATGTTTATTTGTTATTGTGTGGGAAAGGTGAAGTGTCACAGCTCACAAATGGAGGTCAGAGGACAACTTGAAGGAGTTGGTTCTCTTCTTCCACTTGGTGAGTTCCAGGCATCAAATTCATCTCGTCATGCTCCTGGCAAGAGCCTTCACCCACCGAACATCCCGTCAGCCTCACCTTGTGCTTTTGAGACAGGGTCTCTCACTTGGGCTGCAGCTTGCTGCTCTACCTAGACTGTGGCCAGTGAGCACCAGGGTTCCACCTGTTTCTGCTCCCCCAGGTCTGGGATTTACAAGTATTTGCTCCACCACACCCAACTTCTTTGTGTGGGTTCTGCAGGATCAAACACAGGCGAGCACTTTACTGCGGAGCCCACTCCCCAGCACTCCGCTTACTCTTTCTTTCCTGGACTTAGGGACTTGGAGGAGAGGTGGAGGGAGAGTGTGAATATCTTCAGGGGACACTCGAGGCTTCCTCTCCCATGGGCTTTAGGGCGTCTCTCTATGGCAGGTATCTGTTCTATGATGGCTGATATCCAAATACCATCGCTTGAAGGATGCTTCTGGGATCCTTCCTCTGCCTTTCCTGGGGTCCTGCTGACAGGGGAAAGGCCTCCGCATGGGGGAGTACTGTGGGACAGCCAAGAGATACACTGCCCCTAAAATTATAGACACATGTCGGGCATGTGAACTGCTTGCCTGCAGACTCTTTCCTGCAGGCAGCTGAGGAACAGACTTCTAACAGATATGAATCACAGGAGGGCGATTCTCCTACAGTGGCCCCTGAACTGAGAAATGCCCCAAACACTCCCGATACTGTGATTCCCCAACTCTGGTGAACTGTCCCCTAGGAACTGTGTCTTCTGCTCACATGGTCTGGAACAGTGGTAAGGCCAGGGTGGGGTTCATTCTAGCAGAACTCAGTTGGGAACATTTAAACGGTTTAAGTGGAATGTATTTATTTTTATTGGGTGAAATCCATGTGACACGAAATTTACCACTTGAAAGCAAACAATTCAGTGGCATTTGGGGGCATTCATAGTGTGGTGCAACCCTCTCCCCCATCTTGTTCCAAGGCCTCTTCATTGCTCCATTTCATCACCCTATGCATCCATCAGAGGCTTCCCATTCCTCTCTCCTCCAGCCCCTGGGGACCACCGATTTACTTTCTGTCTTGATTGGTTACAAGTGAGGTGCGTAGTGATATCACCTAAGATTATCTGGGTGTCCCTATCGGTCATCATCCAAGGCTTCTGGTACTAGTAGTGATCAAACTGTCCGTGAAAATTCAAAGGGATTGGGATGTAGGGTGGGCATTTTAGCTGGCTATCACCAGTCATTAGCTAACAATAACAATCTCTAAATGGCCCTTGTCACACAGAGTATCTGTGAGGCACAGATATTTAGAGAACAAAGTCTACAGGTATGTTTTTTCTTTTTTTCTTTTTCTTTTTTGGTTTTTGAGACAAGGTTTCTCTGTGTAGCTTTATGCCTTTCCTGGAACTCACTTGGTAGCCGAGGCTGGCCTTGAACTCACAGAGATCCACCTGGCTCTGCTTCCTGAGTGCTGGGATTAAAGGCATGCACCACCACCGCCCGGCCACAGGTATGTTTTTTTTAAAAAATCTTTGTTTTATATTTATGTGCGCAGTATGGTTATAGATGATTGTGGTATGTATATGATGATGCTTGACATCTGTTGGACAGACATTGACTGAGCTGAGTTCCTTCCCTCGCCTGGGGAAGAGACGCACCTGCCAAACTGGGTGGATCTTGCTTAAACTCAGATTCCAGCAAATTGACAGCAGTGTGCGCATCTTTGGAACATTTGGGAGACTGTGAATACAGACTGGGCATTAGATACCCATAAGGAACTTAAATTAAGTTTGAACACAGGTGTGAGGGACTTCACACGTGAGTTATGTAAGTAAGAAAGCATCCTTGTGTTTAGAGGCACATGCTGAAACCATTCAGCAGAGCCAGGGTGGTTGGGATTTTTTTTTCCCACAAAAATAAAAATAGACAAAGTGAGAGTGGCAATCATTGCTACATCTAAGTGATGGGTGTTGGGAGTTTACTGTGCTGTCTGCATGAGTCAGGATCTACCCAGGAGGAGAAACCGCCGGGAGATATTTAAAGCATACAGCCTCCAAGGCAGAATTTTGGTTACGCAGTAGATGAGACCAGGAGCCAAACAAGGAACTCAGAGTTGTGATGGTCACTGCCAACCTGGGACTGAAGAGCAGATCCAGGAGATGCTGGCCCTGGAGCAGGGACAGGGTCACTTGACCACGTGGGAACCCCAGTGGGGTCAGATGTGTGCAGCGTCTCAGTGACAATAAGGACACTACCCATGGAGTCTGTCTTCCTCCCACTCCCAAGTCTCTTGATTCTTGCTGGTGTTCCCCCTGACTGCTGGCAAATCTATCAGGCCCAGTCCACAGTGGAGAGCATGCCCAGTTTTGTGTGGTGCTGGGAATCAAACCCAGGACTTCGTGCGTGTTAAACAGACATTCTACAAACTGAGCCACATACCAGCCCTGTGCATGCCTCTTAAAGCTCTCACCCCTCAAGCACTTTACCCATGACATCTCACGGCTTGAGGTCAGCACGGAGACTCCTGGAGGCCTTCGGAGGGCCTTGCACAGTGCGGTTTACCCATGGCATCTCACGGCTTGAGGTCGGCACGGAGACTCCTGGAGGCCTTCGGAGGGCCTTGCACAGTGCGGCTCTTGGGCAGAGACACTACCGTCAGCACTGTTTGGCAGCGGCCAGCACTTTTAGACAGGCCCTCTCTGGCCAATAAAGCAAGAGCTGTAGTGTGTCAACTTGGCCTGTCATTGAGGACCCAGAGTGAGTCAACCGTTGTTGCACAGAGCCATCAGCTCGGAGAACCTGGGGAGATTTGGCCTCATTTCCCACAGCGGTCCTGCTGGTGACCTACCCCAAATCCATTTCCTCTGTGTTCCTATGAATAAAACCGAGACTTTGTTCAAGCTGACAATGTACCCGGCAGCTAAAAAAGGCTTCTTTCCCGGGTACTCTTGAAGTTACCAGGGACCTCGTCATCAAGCTTAGGCCAACAAGAAGGTGAAAGTCCTTGGGCAAGGTGATCCTTCCAGAACAAAAAGGCAAGCCAACCATGCTTGGTGGTGTACCTCTCCGTAGCCACAGTACGGCGGTAGTACGGCTCAGAATGGGCTGTGTTCAGCTGAGTACATGATTGTTGCTCCAAGCAAAGTAATAAACAACACAATCCCCTAAGCAAAAACGCAGTCAAGTTTTTGCTCAATCAAAGTGGGGAGAGGACAGAAGTAAGTAAGTTGGCGACTACGACCCAGCATGCGCTCTATGGCGCAGGGCTACAGCTCAGCAGAGGGAAGAGATGCATGGGGAGGAAATGCATGGGGAATGGATGTGGACCAGTGAGTGGCCTCTGGAGCAGAGACCATGAGGAGTGTGAGGGCTGCTGTGAGACTGCGTAATGTGTCCCTCAGGAAACCAGAAGCAAATATTACCAGGCTTCCTGGTGTCATCACGATGATCTAGGGTTAAAAACAAGACAAAAAGCAAGCAAGCAAGCAAACAAACAAACAAAAAAACCCACTTTCTGGGGCTGGAGAGATGACCCAGCAGTTAACATTTGCTCCTCACTGAGAGGACCCAAGTTTACTTCTCAGAATTCACAGGCAGCGTGCAACTTCCTGTAACTCCAGCTTCCGGGGTTTTGATGCCCTCTTCTGGCCTTCACAGGCATCTGCACACACATGCGCAGGAGCCTCTCCCCAACACACACATGTATACACGAGTGTATACCAGGTGTGGCTGGCTTTAATCCCAGCACTTGGGAGGCAGAAGCAGGTGCATCTCTGTGAGTTTGAGCCCAGCCTGGTCTACATAGCAAGACTCCAGCTAGATCTACATGTTAAAAGCTTATCTTTAAATAAATGAATAAATTGAATAAAGCAAGTCTTAATTAAAAAAAAAAAAAGACAAATTACTCACTGAATGCCCTGATAAAGATGGGGATGGTTAACATGGAAGGGAAACACAAGGTGAGTTTGCTCATCATCCAAAAGCAGGACTCTGAGGGGACAGGCGTGGTGGACACACCCTGTATGGTGTGGGACCCGCAGTGAATCACACCCTGTGTGACTTCTCCCCTTGCTATCCAAGTAGCATTGGTGGTTGTTCCTAGGACATGACAGTGGTGATGGTCACTGTCACCACCTACATCAGGTTATGCCTGTGGCCAAGGTAATAGTATATATGTGCGCACACTCACATGCACATGTGCCCAGCAGGCTAGAGGAGAGCGAGAGGCACTTTGGGGCTTGGGAGGCACCTCTGTTGGTAAAAATGCCTCTGCGTGAGCAGGAGGACCTGAGTTCAACCCCTGGGGGGAAATCCCAAACACCTTGTGTTTTAGTTAAGTGTGATTTTATGTTGAGCCGCGTTTGTAGCTCTCCACATGCCACATGTGGTCCACGGGCTGCAGGTTGGACACACCTGGTGACAGAGAGGAGGCTGGGAAGGGGCCACCTCGTCCTGGCTCACGGAGGGCAGCTCTGAGTCCAGCATTCACAGGTCCACTCACTACATATTAGCTGCCTACGAAGGGGCATGAGCAAGCTGGTCACAACATGAGGCTTTTGTCTCAAAGCCTTCCTCCCTTCTTCAGCACACAGCTACAGCTGTGACTTTCCCACCATGATGTGACGAGGGGACAGGAAGGGAAGTTCACACTTAATGAGTCCCTATAATGCCCTGGGCACAGGGCCAATCACTTTACACACACACACACACACACACACACACACACACACACACACACACAGAGAGAGAGAGAGAGAGAGAGAGAGAGAGAGAGAGAGAGAGAGAGAGAGAGAGAGATCCATCTGTCATCCTAGTGAGCATAGCGGATGTGCTCATCAGCCCATTCCGTGGGTGGATAAACTGAGAGATTCAGGCAGAGAGCACAGGTTCTAAGGAATGCCGTCCCCTCCTGTTCTAAGCTGGTGAGAGCCTGGCTGAGGAAAACCAGGCCAGCCGAGCTCATGTGGCCTACTTTATGTAGCTGCCTTCCTCTGCTGCCTGCCCTCTTTCTCCTGCACTCCTCACTCCTCCACCTCCTCTCCTTATGAGATGCACATTCTCGTAAGATTTATAATATCTGTGGGTATGCATGGTGACTTGTAAAGGGAGCAAGGGTCCAGGATGCCTCCTTTCTTTGCTTTTTGTCAGAATATCCCTCCCCTTGCAGGCAAGCATTTTTTAGACCATTCCTTCAAACCATTTTCTAAATTTGAACCTGGTATCTCTCTCTCTCTCTCTCTCTCTCTCTCTCTCTCTCTCTCTCTCTCTCTCTCTCTCTCTCTCTCTCTCTCTCTCGGCTGCATCCCTCTCCATGGCTGTGACAGCCCCGGCCCATAAAGCACCAGGCCATTCTCCCCTCTGCAAATTCCTGTAATCTCTCTGTTCTTCTGGGAAAAGGTCAGACACCTGGCGGAAGGCACCTAGGTGCAGGGCCTTTGCAGTGAGGGGTGGTTTAGTGAGAGATGAAGCTAGGGAGAGTACCAGGAGCTGTACAGACATCCAGGGACCCACAATAGCAGAAGCTGGGACCAGTTCCAGCACTGAAGGGGAAAAGGGGAAAGTCACACTAACAGAGCCCAGAGGAGACTATACCCAGCGCAGGCTGGGAGGCAGGAGGCAGGAGGCAGGAGGCAGGAGGCAGGAGGCAGGAGGCACGGTGAAGACGTCCCTCTGCCTTGCTCTCTTCTCACCTTTCTACTGATGTCTTCGTAATCTGAGACCAACTATCACGTGGGAAGCAAAGGATTTGGGATGCTGTAGATTGTGATGGTGGTGGCTGTGAGGTGTCCAACATTTCAGGGTACAAGGCAGAGCAGTTTCTGAAAGATCAAATGAAGAAAACCAGCACGCTCCCTGTGAGCATTGACCCAGGTCATGAAAAATCCTTTGATGACAAGGTCCTTTTCTTGAGATAGGGTTTCATGTATCCCGGGCTGGCCTTGAATTCCTGAAGAAGCCAAGACTGACCTTGAATACCTGATCTTCTTGTCTCCACCCCCTGAATGCTATGACCACCACCATGGTGCTGATGTGTTGCTGGAAATGGAACCCAGAGCTTCACGCATGTTATACAAACACTCTACCGACTGAGCAACTTCCCCAACCCCAAGACAGAGTTCTTACCCGTTAAAGAACATCGCATAACATGACGGCCTACAGTTTATTATATTTGGACTAGGAAGATTAGAAGGCATTTGGATTGGTCTCTCTGATCATTATTTTTCGACGTCTGTCATTTCCTGTTGACAGGGTTCTCTTCATAGTGTACAGGGTTCTCTTCATAGCGTACAGGCTTTGAGAACCTGAGAAACACCAGAGGCCAAGTCTTCCTCAGGCCATCCCAGAGGCCTCTGTAAACCATGAGGACCATCAGACGCTGCCTGACCTTGCCTGGTTACAGATCACGAGGCCGGGGTAGCAAGGGGAAGACTCTCTGGAGGGAATTGCAGGGCCGGGTCTTGGAAACCTCGGTGGTGGTGCGGGGGGAAGGGTGTCCATGATCACAGGTGCACTCTCGCTTCAAGGGCTATTAATAAATGCTGGAAGCTCTCAGTGCCCTGGGCTTCTGCTGTCCTCCACCCCGAGGCTCCTGTGAGCACGCCAGGCCCCTGGGCACAGGGAACTTGCACCCCCTGCTGGCCAGAGGGGCCTCTGCACTAAGTTGTGCCCTGCTGGCTTCCAGGGATTGTCAGGATTCTGGGGCACTCAAGCTTGGACAAGTCCCTCCCTACCACAAAGTCCTCATATGCCTCTGAGAGCCTTTGGAATTTGCTCCCTGAAATACAGAACAGGGGTGCAACAGAGGCTGACACTGTGATACTTCAATTGGCAAACGTAACAAAAACTTTAAACTTATGTGTTGTTTGCATGTGTACAAATTGGTGTATGTGCATGTGTGTGTGGATTTATGCTCCTGGGATCCGTCTGTTCCCACCCTCAATGCTGGGGTCACAGGCACATGCCTCGGGAATCTAAACCCAGACCCACATGTTTGGACAAGGGTTCTTACCCACTAAGCCACCTACCCAGTCCCTTTGTCTTATTTTTTTTTTAGACAGGGTCTTTCACTGAACCTAGAGCTTACCAACACAGCTAGACTAGCTGACCAGCCAGGATCAGAGACCCCTCTGTGTCACTCCCTAGAGCTATGATTACAGGAGACTGGCGCCATGCCTGGCCTTGTGAGTGGGGGTTAGGGACTCAGACTCAGGTTGTTTTTTTGTTTTTTTGTTTTTTGTTTTTTTTGTTTTTTTTTTTTGGTTTTTCAAGACAGGGTTTCTCTATGTAGCTTTGCGCCTTTCCTGGAACTCACTCTGTAGCCCATGCTGGCCTCGAACTCACAGAGATCCGCCTGGCTCTGCCTCCCCAGTGCTGGGATTAAAGGCGTGCGCCACCACTGCCGGGCTTTTTTTGGTTCTTTGAGACAGGGTTTCTCTGTGTAGCTTTGGAGCCTGTCCTGAAACTCCCTTTGTAGCCCAGGCTGGCCTCGAACTCACAGAGACAGACTCAGTTCTTTATGCTTGTCTGGCGGACACTTTACTAATTGAGCCACCTCCCCTCCCCTGGACCAAGAACCTTTGGTTCGGCCTCATCTCCTCCAGGAAGCCTTCCACTACCACACCCTGCCCCCCAGACCCTTTCTCCCTTCCCCAGCCCTACATTACTGTTTTTCTTTAGTTTGTCTCTGACTCTGACACAAAGAAAAGTCATTTTATTTTGCTTTAAATTTTTCACTTCTATTTGGAGCTCCAACTTCATCAAGAAGTTGTTGCAGCTTGCTTATGATGACTTCAAGTTCTCCTCAGCCTTTCCCTGGAATGAGGTTCTAGGGTAAAGCTGGGAGAAAAGTCACTCTTAGACATGCCACATCTTAGGAGAGCTCATTGGTCAGCCAGTACAGCCAATCAGTGAACTCCAAAGTTCAGGGATGTTAAAAATGAATGAATGAATGAATGAATGAATGAATGAATGACGTGGAGAGCAGTTGAGGAAGACACCTGGAACCTACCCTCTGGCCTCTGTACACACATGCACCCCTCATGAACACACATGCACCCCTCATGCACACACATGCACCCCTCATGCACACACATGCACCCCTCATGCACACACATGCACCCCTCATGCACACACATGCACCCCTCATGCACACACATGCACTTCTCATGCACACACATGCACCCCTCATGCACACACATGCACCCCTCATGCACGGCTCCCACAGTCACAGGAAAGAGTAGCTAACACAGGACCGTTCCGAGGCAGACTGGGTGGGATAGGCACCTCTAGAGCCAGGATTTTGGTGCCTCTGGGGAAGCAGCGCAACTGGGTGTGGTCGGAAGCATCTCGTCCCTGAGGTGGCTGCTTCCCTGAGGAACATTTTCCTGTTCGTTCTTCTCTTGATGGAGACCTAGGCTGACTCCATAGCTTGGCTGTAGTGAATAATATGAGGGTGAGCAAGTGTCTCTGAAGTAGGTTGACTCCGAGTCCTTCACATGTACTTCCAGGGATGGGACAGCTCAGCCATACGGCAGTTCTATTTCTTGTTCGAGGAAGCTCCATATTGTTTGCCATAGGGGCTCTGCTAGTGTGCATTCCCACTACTCATGTGTGAAAGGTGCCTCCGCCCTCATCCTTGCCGGCGTTTGTTATCTGTTATGACAGCCATTCAAGCAGGGCTAAGACAGCATCTCTATGTGATTTCTATATGCATGGAAATCAATATTGACTCTCCTTTCCTTTTTCCCTTCACTCACTCATGTTCTAAAAGACACTGTGGTACAACTTCATTTCAAAATGGAGGCTTTCGTTTGGACCCGAAGTGTGCCACTCTTCCTACTGTGAAGGAGGACAGTTAAAAATAAATTCAAAAAATAACCCAAAGGAGATATCCCCCTGCCACAGATGGTAAAGAGGAAGCAAAGAAATGTTCACATCCTTGGTGCCTGAACGAAAAATAACAGGGCCCATCTGCATCAACACCAAAGGTGAAGATGTAGGTGCTGTTAAAGGTGTGATCTCCAGGATGGACCTTGGGAACTGGAAGGAGGTGCTCTCTGGGCAGAAAGGAGAGACAAATGGCCTGTAATTGGCAGTTGGGAAACATTTCAGCTGCTGAGAAAGGAAGGCCAGAAGATGAACTCTATCAACTCTACATGCAACTATCCATGAGATTATCCATAGAAGAGATAATTCACTTGAGCTTTCCCACAGGAAAACAAAATCCTCAATGTCACCACAGAAATGCTGAGACAGCAGCAAGATACAGGGAGCTAGAGGTGGCATGTGCTTCCTGACCGATCTTGTCAATAACCAACCTGTGATGGTCACTCTGTTGGAAGGGCAGTGCTTGAGGATATTTTCTGGAGAAGACACCCATGTGTCTTCCCATCTTGTCCAGGTGGTGCCACGACATTTCCTCACAGCCACCAGTACAGCCTTGGTTGGCTGGGAGGCCATGAGCTACAGAGGAACCTAAACATCCCAGAGACTCTAAGCCGGGCGGTGCTCAGCAGTGAAAGCCTTTAATCCCAGCACTCGGGAGGCAGAGGCAGGTGGATCTCTGTGAGTTCGAGGCCAGCCTGGGCTACAGAGTGAGTTCCAGGACAGCCAGGGATACACAGAGAAACCCTGTCTCAAAAAAAAAAAAAAAAAAAAAAAATCAAACCAAACCAAACCAAACAACCAAATAAACAAGAAAGAAAGAGTGTGTAGTAGCAGAGTGAAGATGAGGCAGCCTTGCCTGAAGATGAGGCAGACCCAAGCCCTTCCTTCATAGGATCTTACGTGGTCCACACCTTCCTGTGAGTCTCACCTCCTCTACCTGCTTTAACCTCACATGTTCCAGTCACGTGATCCTAGAATGTTCCTTCCCATGATCCCACTTGGTGCCCCCATCTTCACGCCATCATCACCTTCTCAGGATCAGCTCTTTTGCTGCTTGGTTTAGGGAGATATTTGACACCCCCTAGCTTTTCCTATCCCCCGTCCCCTAGAAGGCTTCCTTTCCTTTTCCCACGCTCTGCGGTTACTTCCTCCTTGTTAGTTGCCTATGCCCTTGCAGGGATGTAAAAGTGAAGATTTCTTTACAATATTGATTGCATCTATTCATTTATTTGAGTGTGTGAGCATGCCACACGTGTGGGGTCAGAGGTCGACTTGTGGGGGTTTTATTGCTCCTATCTGTGTGTTGGAGTGTGAGCATGCCACACACGGTGTGGGGTCAGAGGATGGCTTGTGGGGGTTGTTTTTCTCTTTCCCCCACCTGGATCCCAAAGATTGAACTTAAGGTTTCCGGCTTGGCAGCAAGCACCTTTACCCACTGAGCCGTCTCGCGGCCCATGATTCCTACCGACGTTCTGTTTCTCCGGAGCCTAGACTAAAGCCTAGCTCACAGGAGCCTGATGAATGGGTACTCATAGTGAAGTGTTGGTGGTGGAGACACGGAGGGTGTTGTGGTCTGAATGTGAAACGTTTCCACATGGGCTCATTGGTCCCCATCTGGTGGTGCTGTTTGGGAAGGCTGTGGAGACCCATGGGAGGAAGTAGGTCACAGGGAGCGGGCCTGGTGGCTTTGTGGTCTAGGTGCAGTTTCTGTCCACGCTCTAGTTCGTGATTTCAGATGCCAAGTGACCAGTTGTCTCATGCTCCTGACGCCACGCCTTGCCCTCAGCCTACGAGCCCCAGGACACTGCTCTTCCTGCCGGTTGCTTCTTGTCAGCCATTTACTTACAGCCATGAGAAAAGGAACCGATGTAGGAGCTGTGTGCCAAGTGTTGATTCCCCCTGCCTCAGCTCCGCGGTCACTGAGGTCAGGGACAAAGCGACACTAGGAATCCCCTAAAACTCACAGTGCTGTGGACAGGGACCAGCAGCTGTCTACCCAGCCACACCCTTGGTCAGGTATAATCAACCCTCAAGGACTTGTCACCACAGGCGTGTGTGTGTGTGTGTGTGTGTGTGTGTGTGTGTGTGTGTGTGTGTATCCATGCTGTGAGTGTGTACTCATGTGCTATGCAGCAGCCAGAAGAGGACATCAGGTGCACTGCTCTGTCACACTCCACCTTAGTCCCCGAGAGCTGGGTTGGTGGCCAGCAAGCCAGAGGGATCCTCCTGTACCCATCCCCCACAGCACTGGAGTTACAGACGTCACTCCCAGATTTTTACATGGCGGCTGGGGATTTGAACCCAGGTTCTCATCCTTGTGCAGCGAGTGCTATTACCCGAGGACCCGTCCCCTCAGTCCCTAGCTGGCTTTTTGGACATTGCCCTCATGCAGACAGCCCATTCTTCGCTTGGACACGTGCCTCGGGGGCCCAGCCCTGTTGGATGCTCTGTGGACACTGAGATGAGGTGGTCATGGCTTCTGGTCCCTTTCCTGGGCCTAAGCCTACCTGTAGACTGGGGGCGCCACACACTTCTTATTCAATGAAGGAAGCAGTCCTGGGCTGCAGGCTGAATGCTGTAAACTGTGGGCACAGAGCCACCCTTCTGTGTAAATCAGGGCCTCATAGCTAGCTAGGGTAAAGCCAGCACTCAAAGCAAGCTTCATGGCCCAAGGCCACTGCCCTTTTTGCTACCCCACTCATACATTCTCTATTCCACGAGTTATAAGCAATTTACCTCACCCATACGCCGTGAAGTTTAAAAACAAAACAATATACTCAGTGTTTAGAAACTGCACGGGCATCTTACAAGCTGGCCTCCTCAGAGCTTGCATACAGCAGGTGCTCAAGGAATGCTCTTGGCCCATAGTCCTCACCTTGCAGTGCGTTTTCCTACCTCTCTGCTTTTGCTCCATCTTCTCCACCTGCACCCACCCACTCACCAGTCCCTGAGCACCTACGTTGGGCCAGGTGCCCAGCCAGGTGTGGAGAAAGGACCCGGCCCAGCCCGCCAGCCGTTCACGGCACAGTTGGGAGAGCCAGACAAGTTGCCAGACAGACTGCAGTGTGGAAAAAAAAAAAAAAAAAAAAAGGTGCAGGCAGCATGTGCCAGGCTGCCATGGGAACTGAGGGATGGGCCCGTGAACACACAGATGAGAGCAGCTCCTGACATCTGCGCATGCCTTTCAGCGCCTCAAAGACATGGGTGTGAAAGGTGGGGGAGGGGCCAGAGAAAGAGCTTTCCTGGTCCCCCAGGGCTCAGATTCCAAGCAGGGAGCCATAAGGACATTCTTGGATACTCATAAAGGAGGTGTTTTTAAATTTGTTTTCCATTTGTGTGTGTGTGTGTGTGTGTGTGTGTGTGTGTGTGTATGTGTACACGTTTGCATATGTATGACGACACATGGGTGGGTTTGAATGCATATGTGTGCATGTGGAGGCCTGAGATTGATGCCAAGAATGTTCCTCCATCACCCTTCCATGTTGTCATTGAGTCAGGGTCTTTCAATCAATCCCAGCGTCCGCTGATTGGCTAGTCTCAATACTCAGCGTGTTCTGGGGATCTCTGTCTCCTCCTCCCAAGGCTAGGTCCACAGACAGCCTCCACGTCCACAGAGAATTTACCCGGGTTCTGGAGACTCAAACTTGGGTCCAGTGCGTTAACCTCTGGGCCATCTCCCCAGCCCTGCAGCTCAGTGCTTCCTGATGAGTTCTTGATGTTCGGCATTGAGAAAGGTTCTACAGGGTCAGCTAGCACAGGCTCTGAAGGCCCAAGTGCTAAGGCCTCCCCAGAGTGGAATTCTCACGAGCCGCTGAGGAGCTGCAATACAGCCCCTTGCCGGAGTTGCACAGAGCTGCACAGAGTTGGTAGTGAGGCTGGACAGAAAGACAGGGGAAAGTATGGGCACATGAACTCAAACAAAAACATCTGGTTGAGCAACATGACACTCTAGGCATGTTACCCTCTCCAGGCCTCAGTTTGCCCATGTGTAAGTGGAGGAAACGTCTCACTCTCGAGTCTGGTCAAAGTCTCTCCGATGGCAAGAATTCTAGTGCACCTGACACCTGCTGTGAAGGCTGGTGACACAGAGGTGCTGTCTTGTCTTTCTTTCTTTTTTACTTTCTTTTTTTATGTATTCAATGTGTCTTTCACATTATTCATCTTGATCCCATTCATATTTCCCCATCCCTTTGCATCCATCCTCTGCCTCTACAATGCCCACACCCCCCCTCCAAATAAAACAAAATTTAAGAGAAAAAAAAAAGGAGAAAATTAAAATTCTCACCATGGAAGCTGCAGTGTGACACAGTGAGTCACACAGTAAACCCTTTTATCCATATGTCTTTACTTGCAAGTGTTCATTGCAAAGAGCCATTGGTCAGGTTGGAGGTCTCTGGCTTCTGCTGCACTATCCATGCCGGGCTCTCCCTGGGACTCCTCTTGGCTATCCCAGCTGTTGTCCTGTGTTGTGGAGATCCTGCAGCTTTGGATCTGCAGGTCAAGTTCCTTCACGTGCTCCAGCAGATCATAGATGGAGTGGATGTTAGTGTGGGCTAATTCATAACCCTGGTTCTGGGCCTGGGCAGGGTTGGTCAGTCCACCAGCTCTCCCCGGTCCTCACCACCAGGGTGAGCGCTCCAGCATTGCCCCAGCTAGTTCATCCTTACAGCAATGATAAGGGGTTAAGGGGGAGTAGGGGTTGGGGGGCAGTTCTCCTGCTTTCAGGCCCTCAGGGTTGGCTCTCCTCCACCTACACCATCAGAGCCAGTTCTGCTGTGTTGCCCAGGCGAGATGCAGAGGCCATCAGCACTCCTGAGTGCTGCAGCTGGTGAGGGGTAGGGAGAGCTCTTGTAACCCCAGGGCCAGCTCCTCCACCTGTTTCAGGTGTTGATGGGTGGGGCTTGGGAAGAGGGCATCTCTCCTCCACCCACGCTACCACATGTCTGATGAGTAATGGGGCAGCTCTCCCTTGCTGGCAACATCTGGGCTACCTCTGCTGTGCTGCCTAGAGGAGCAGGGCCTGCTTTCCTGAGTGCTATTGCTGGCAAGGGGGAGGGTCATCATGCTTGTCTGTTGCAGTTACAGGCGGTAAGGGGTGGGGCGGGGGGTAAAGAGGAGTATCTCTCCCCCACCCACACCACCACTTGACAGACTTTACAGAGAGTTCTCAAGTAAGATGCCAAAACAGCAGGGAGCCATGCTTATGTCCTAAGTGTTAAGAAGTCTCCTTCCCTAGCAGTAAACCTACACTTTTCTAGGAATCTCACCAGAAATAACACTTACAGTAAAAGCCATGTCGTAATTGTCTTGTGCAACCCTAGGACCTTACCTTATGGCAGTTCTTCACAAGGTACCGCCGGAACCACCCTGTGACCTCCATTATCACAGAAGGGGGAGAGGAAGGGCTGCAAGATGGCCGAGCAGGTAAAGGCACTTGCCACCACCCCTGGCCACCCGAGTTCAAGCCCCAGAACACACACGGTGGAAGGAGAGAACTGACTCTCAGAAGATGTCCTCTGACCTCCACCCATGCACCGTGGGCCCACATATTCCTGCAAATAAATAAATATTTGTAAAAGGAGGGGAAAAGTTTATTTGTGACCCTTTGAGATGTAAGTGGAGAGCTAGCAGAACGATTTAGGGTTATAGAAGGTTAAGCTCGTCTTTCAGAAGCCCACACCTGCACTTGGGTGTCTCATCTCATCCTCCGGCAGCTTCCTTTTTAACCCTTGTGTTTAAATCTGTGCTAAACTTTCTTCCTGGAAACTCTAGTTCTGCTCCATGCTTTCTTTTCCTTCTTTCTTTCTTTTTCTTTTTCTTTTTTCTTTTTTTTTTTGAGACAGGGTTTCTCTGTGTAGTTTTGGTGCCTGTCCTGGATCTCGCTCTATAGACCAGGCTGGCCTTGAACTCATAGAGATCTGCCTGGCTCTGCCTCCCAAATGCTGGGATTAAAGGCGTGCGCCACCACCGCCCGGCTGCTCCACGCTTTCTTGTCCCGAAATTCTTTCTGCACCGAAGTCAAGAATCCCAGTTTCCCCAGAAGCTGCCTCTGGAAAGATCTCCAAAGTCAGCAGCATGGAGCTGTGTCTTGGGCCCCACCTCACTCTGCTGACAGGTTGTACCATGTGACAAGTGTCCTGTCAGAGCCTGCTGACCAGCCGACTGGGTAGCTGGGTGGAGGCGTGCGGATTGTAGAGACAATAAAGAAGACAGAACAGAGTGGAGAGGTCTGCCAGTCAATGCGGGACAGCCCCGAGTTTATTTCACAGCCAGCTTATGTACAGTCTTGAAGGACAGAGGTAGAACAATGCACAGCACAGGCATTCAACCACTATCTATCCTGTCCTTGAGTCAAAGAGTAGGCAGTTTCATTTTTTTTATCTCGATGTACCTCCGGCTGACATCAGCAGCCTGCTTCTAGCTAGATAGTATGTCCCTTCCCATGGGCTAATCAGGACTTTCTCACAGCCCTGGAGCAAGCAAGCCTGAACTTTATTAACTCAGAATAGACTTCAGATTCAAACTGGGAAACTGAGTCTGTTGTGGGCTCCCACAGTGCCCCAGTATGCTGCGCTTTGAGACCACAGTTTCAGCTGTGGTACTCCCCATGGGTGCCTCTCAGATGGGAACTCAGTATCTGGAGTCCTGTCAGAGCATGGCTCTCGAGTCTCCATATTGAAGAGACCCTTCTTTCATTTCCCAAGCCACTTAACCCCAACGTGGGACTGACTATTCACAGCAGCCCTCTCAGACATCAGGGTAGGCACAAGCTAGCAGAGGAGAAGCTGTGAGGACAGCAGCTCCCGGGGTCTCAGGGCATCCTCAGGTGGGCCTTCGTGTCTGCACTCAGGTCCCAGGTGGGTCAGAGCCTCCTCTACAGTTGACCTAATTCTGCTCCCTACTGTCCTCTGCGTGGATGGATTTCAGGAGTGACATGCTGGGCCTAGGGAGAAAAGGTGACTGAAATGCCCTCAAGACTCCTGGGAAACCCCATCCACGCTACTATTCCGATCCACTCAAGTGCCCCGGCAGTCCCTGGTCTCCAGGAGCTGTTGCCGTCCATGAAAGTGTGCTGCTAGGGTCCCTCCTAGGGAAGCAGCATGATGCTGCCATGGGTCCTTGTTCGGGTCCACCATCAACAATGTGACGTGGCGAGTTCCTTAACCTCTCTGAGCTACTGCCTCCCCCCATATCCCAGGAAAAACACCCCACTTTCTTTTGTGTGTGCACATATATGTGCATGTGTGTGTGTTTGCAGATGTGCGTGTACATGTATGTGTGTGCACATGGAGGCCAGAGGGCAACCTCTGGTGTTCCTCAGGAGCTTCCATATTGTTTTTTCTTTCTTTCTTTCTTTCTTTTTTTTTTTTTTTTTTTTTTTGTTGTTGTTGTTGTTTGGTGTTTTTGAGACAGGGTTTCCCTGGCTGTCCTGAAACTCACTCTGTAGACCAGGCTGGCCTCACACTCACAGAGATCCACCTGCCTCTGCCTCCTGAGTACTAGGATTAAAGGCATGAGCCACCACTGCCCACTTTAAATTACATCTTGATTCTGATTTTTTAAAAAGACTTATTTGTTTATTGAATGTGCACTGGAGTTTTGCCTGTATACACTCTGTGTGAGGGTGTCAGATCCCTTAGAACTGGAGTTACAGACAGTTGTGGGCTGCCATGTGGGTGCTGGGAATTGAGCCTGGGTCCTCTGGAAGAGCAGTAAGTGCTCTTAACCACTGAGCCATCTCTCTAGCCCTCCACATTGGTGTTTTGTGGGGTTTGTTCGTTTGTTTGTTTTGAGATAATGTCTCTCACTAGCTCAGGGCTCCTCCATTCAGCTAGGATGGCATCCCAGCCAGCAAGCCCCCCAGGGATCACTTGTCTCCACCTCCTCAGGCTGGGATTGCAAGTACACACTGCCACACTCGGCTTCTTCATGTGGGTGCTGAGGATCGAACTCAGGTCCTCAGAATTGAACTTAGTCACTAAGCCGTTTCCCCAGCCCCGATGCTCTGCCTTTCTTCGAGTTTTGTGGCAATTAGATGAGGAAACAGCCTGGCTCCCTGTTCAATAGCTATAATACTGTTCCCTGGAATAAGTTCCAGTGTTGAGCTGGGCAGAATTAGGTGAGGTAAAGTCACCTTCATGGACTGTCACGAGCCAACTCTGCTGAGGGCCACCTCAGCTTTGGCCTTGTCAGAGACGTGAGCCTGTTCCTCTCATAGGCACACAGGCCTGAGGAGGCCGCAGCTTACTGGGTCTTGTTGGTTGTCTCAGGCCGGCCCCTCCCCGTCCCTCCTCCGTCTTCCCTCCCTTGCTCTGGATTCCTGCCTCCCTCAGGTTAATGCGGCCCCTGATGAACTTAGCAAACCCTCCCCTTGCTCATTTACGGGCCTCATCACAAGGCCAACCAAAATCGTTTCATAGGTATGCAAGCATGTCCCCAACAGCTGCCACAGGCTGAGGCAGCAGATGGTGCCTGACATTCATTGGTTGGCAGACACAGCCTCAGGGGCCATTCAAAATGGGTGGAACAGGAGTTGGGAGGTGGGGAAACCAGTGACTCTTCAGGATTGGCAGGAGTGGGCACCAATGGCAGGGCGAGGTGGTTTGGGTCGCCTCCCGGGAACTCCCTCACCCTGTGAGCTGGCTGAGGATATTTGCACACATGTCCCCTACAGGACTGCATTACTGAGCTACTTTCCCCCAAGGACCAGGCAGGACAGTCAGTGTGCCAGATACCAACCAGGCAGGTCTGGACTTGAGGAACGTTGGTTGAGAAAAGCCTCTGGCAGGAGCTAGGAACAGGGTCAGAAGATGGGGGTTCCCTTTTGAATTGCATTAGCGGCGGGGGTGTGGGTGTGGGGTGGGATAGGGTGGGGAGATGGGGGTGGGGTGGGGAGGGAGGCTGGGGTTGAGATCTCTGGCTGTGTGGCCCCTTGGGAAAGGTACACTGAGATGACTCTCACATTTCGGTCACTGTTGTGGCTTGGATCTGGAACCACGTCTTAACTGCCCGCATCCGGTGGGGCTATTTTGGGCACCGGCAGCCTTAGGCACCGGGCCCCGTTGGCAGGAGTTGGTCACTAAGAGTGGGCCTTAGAAGGCTATGCCCAGCCTCTGCTTCCTGATGTGCTCTCTGTTTCCTGGTCCTCTGCTCCAATTTCACTTCTGGTGCTGTCATAAAATGCCCTGACCAGAAACAACTTGTGGGGTGGTCATTTGGCTTACAGTCCCGGGCTACAGTCCATCATGGAAGGGAAGTCACGGGAGACGGAGCCGGGAACCGCGTGTATGAGTTCCTTTTCTGTCGCTGTGATAAAGCACCATGACCAAGGCAACTGATAGAAGAAAGTTCTCTATGTTCTATGGATTTACAGTTCCGGAGGGTTAAGAGTCCGTCACCACCACCGTGAGGAAACATGGCAGCAGGCAGGTGAGTATACCAGCTGGAGCAGAAGCTGAGGGTTCACATCTTGAACCCAGACACAAAACAGAGAGGGTGAACTGGGGGTGGCATGTGGCCTTCAAACTCCCAAAGCCCACAGTGATGGCTTTTCGGAACTAAACCCCCCAAATGGAAAGCACACCTGTGAGAGTTTTTGTTTTGTTTTGTTTGTTTTTTATTTTGGCTAATTTGAAGTAGGAAGATCCACTTCTAGTCCAGATCTTTGAGGTAGGAAGACACAACTTTATCCAGATCTTTTGAGATGGGAAAAGACATGATTTTGATCCAGATCTTGAGGTGGAAGATGCACCTTTAATCCAGATCTAATCTGGGCCATGCCTTCTGCTGGAGTCTATATAAGGATGTTGTAGAATATTATTTTAATTAGGCAAAGATGTGTTACTTTTGTTTATGCTGCATTTGTTTAATTATGAAAAGATGTGTTGCATTTGTTTCACCTTGCCTGCCTAAGGCATCTGATTGATCTAATAAAGAGGTGAACAGCCAATAGCTAAGCAGAGAAGGGATAGGCGGGGCTGGCAGGCAGAAAAAATAAATAAGAGGAGAAATCTAGGCTCAAAGGGAAGAAGGAGAGGGCAAGGGACATGCCCAGGGCAAGAAGCCAGGCAGACACAGAGAAGCAGTGAAAGTAAAATATACAGAAGTAAAAAGGGTAATAAGCCCTGAGGCAAAGGGTAAAGAGAAACAGGTTAATTTAAGTTAAAAGAGCTAGCCAGAAACCTGCCTAAGCTAGGCAGAGCATTCAAAACTAATAACAAGTCTCTGTGTCATGATTTGGGAGCTGGTTGGTGTCCCAAAAGAAAAAGCCTGGACATAGGATATGGAAGAAGCAGAGGTTTGCTCACAGCTGCCTGCCCTTGCCTTGCTAGCACGTCCATTGTTGTTGTTTTTACTCTTTTGGGGACACGCCATCCACGTGCCAAATAAATCACACATGGAGACTTTTTTTTAAATTATAAATGCCCAGCCTTAGCTTGGCTTATTTCTAGCCAGCTTTCCTTAACTTTAAATTATCCTGTTAATCTTTTGCCTCTGGGCTTTTATATCTCTCTATTACTGTATACCTTTCTTTGTTTCTTACTCCATGGCTTGCTGTGTAGCTGGGTGGCTGACCAGTGGTGTCCTCCTCTGGCTACTTCCTTCTCCTTCCAGATTTCTCCTTCTATATCTTCTCTGTGCCTGCCAACCCCAACTATCCTTTCTCCTGCCTTGCCATTGGCTATTCAGCTCTTTATTGGATAATCAGGTGTTTTACACAGGCACAGTAATACAGCTTCACAGAGTTAAACGAATGTAACATAAACAAAAGTAACACACCTTAAAATAATGTCCCCCAACATTTCCCTCTTTTTTTTTAAACAAACAACGAAAGGTTTTAACTTTAACATAGTAAGACTGTATACAATAAGAACAATTATCAAGTAAAGATTACATTCACAGTATACTGAATTCCAGTTCATTTGTGTCTGGTAAATTTTAAGAAAATACTCCATAATCTATCCTAACTTAGAAAATCCAAAATTTTATACCTAAAATATACTTTTTATCATATCTAAAGAAAATTATATATATGGAAACTATAACTATGTAGTCTTCAACTCCATCAAAGACTCAGAAGGATGTAATATTATTTAAATAAACAAAAAGTGCATTGCAAACAACTTCCAAAACTCTAGCAATGACAGAGACATCTGACTGCCTGGACAGTCACCCAGAGTTCTTCTGTAACATTGGAGCATCCATTTTCAGCCTACAGGCCCAATGAAGCAGGAAATTTGAAAGGCTGTCCGGAAAGTTTGTCAGTCACTTTCCTCTGTGTCCTGCAGAATGTCTGGCAGTTTCTTCTGTGAACCCTGAAGGACCATCCCACCTTGTTTTGGCAAAGTTCAGTGGTCACTTTCCTGTGGGTTCTGCATGTCCAGTTTATACAACAAACTGTCAAACAGTCTTGGCAAGGGAAGCTTCTTGCCTAAATGGCTAGCTTTGCCACATTGAAAGCAAACTCCATAAAGAATTTCTTCAATGCCCATCATCTCTGAAGTAAATTGGTACTGCCAGGAGCAGACATGTCTCATTGTCATGAAAAGCCCTAAGTTAACAAAACATTTTAAATGCCATATTCTGTATATCTTTGAAAGGTTTGAAGACCATCTATCTATCTAAAATGTATCTCTATATGATCTGGAAAGCATACCTAACATATCTACAATTTAGATTGTTATAAATGACTAACCACTAACCTATGCTTCCTGATTATCCTATATAGCTTATAATAATAGCTTTCAAAAACTAGGACTTCATCCTACATTTCCAAATGAACTGCATTGGCACAATTCCTCAAACAAAAATAGAAACATACATACAATATGTAACAAAACAACCTTAAATTTTTATTAGTATACAAAAATTCTTTAAACAAGAGTGGAAACATATATACAAGTAACAAAAAAATCTTTAAATTTGTCTCAATATATCAAAATCCATGCCAATGCGAAATATCTGAGATTAATAGTTGTCTTTTTATCCTCTATTCCCCTAAATTATAATAAACATTCATGACCCACCAAATAACCAAAGACCATCCACACCCTGTAACTCTTGGGAACGTGGATGTCATTTTCTCCAAACTGCTTCCTGCTGTCTGTGGGCAAAGGCATTTTTTTAGGGGTCCCTGAGAAAATTTGAAATAATGGCCAAGTCCTGGGAAGACAAACTATAATCTTTGTTGATAGATATCACCTGTCAAGATTCAGGAGGTCTCCCCTGGATCAAACCTGATCCATCCCATTCCTGAAGGGTTGATTTCCATTTGAAAAATGTATTTCTTGACTTCTTTTTTAAAGTTTAGATAGCCCTAAAGTATCTCGGTTGGTTCAATTTTGCAGTCCTGCTCACAATCCCATTGTCTGTCAGCAGATGTCTCTTGCCCATCAGCCATCAAAAAATTCAAAATCAACACAATAACATACAGCATCCAGACACCATGTATTCCCATCTTACGTGGCCTTTTTCTTTTATATTACTTGTCCTGTATGTTTAAAGACTTTATTTTTTAAACTATTTCTTTCTATAAGTGCCTATACCCATTTTCTTTTCTTTCTTAAGCCTACACACATTGTAAAGCACACTGGAACCTGTTTAGAGGTTTGTATTTTTTCCATCTGGACCTCTTTTACTGTGTATCTTTTAGCCTTTTTTGACTGCACAAGCAAACTTTTAAACTGCTAACCTACACCCGGATCCTTCTTGAGTGGCTCTCGCCTGGCTCTGCCTGCTTCTGGGCTAGTGAAAGCCAGCCTAAAGCGGGTTGGAGGTTTGTGACTAAAAACTGCATTCAACCTTCTTAGATTCCTAGAATGCGATGCTTGAGCTGTGGTGGGCATTTTTACTTACTTTTTTGTTCCTATTTAACATACTGGCTACTCAAGGGCTCACTGTCTAGCAGAAACTATCCAACAGGAACTCTTAAAGGAGACATTTTTTTTTTTTAAACTTTCTTAGGCACTATAGAAATTCAAGCCCCATGATGGGTGCCAAAATGTTGTTGTTGTTTTTACTCTTTTTGGGGGGCCCACCATCCATCTCCCAAATAAATCACACATGGAGGCTTTTTTTCTTAATTATAAATGCCCAGCTTTAGCTTGGCTTGTTTCTAGCTAGCTTTCCTTAACTTTAAACTATCCTGTTCATCGTTTGCCTCTGGGCTTTTATCTTTCTCTATTTCTGTATACCTTTCATTATTTCTGATTCCATGGATTGCTGTGTAGCTGGGTGGCTAGCTCCTGATGTTCTCCTCCTTCTTGGGCTACTTCTTCTTCTTTCCCAGATTTCTCCTTCTATATCTTCTCTGTGCCTGCCAGCCCCACCTATCCTTTCTCCTGCCTTGCCATTGGCTATTCAGCTCTTTATTAGACCATCAGGTGTTTTAGACAGGCACAGTAACACAGATTCACCGAGTTAAACAAATATAACATAAACAAAAATAATACACCTTAAAATAATATTACCCAACCGTCCATTCCTTCTCTACTGCCTAGGGATTCAGCATATACTGAAGACCAGCTGAGACATCCAGCTTCATAGACTGAGTAACTACTGGATTCTTGGACTTACTGTTCACAGCCACCTATTGTTGAATTACTGGACTGCAGCCTGTAAGTCATTCTAATAAATCCCCTTTCTCTCTATATATATAAGTATATATAGATTCATTCTATAAGTTCTGTTACTCTAGACAACTCTGACTAATGCACAACCCCCAGTGACATACCTCCTCCAGCAAGGCTGTACCTCCTAAACCTACACAGTGCCACCAACTAGGGACCAAGTATGTATGTATATGTGTATGTATGTATGTATGTATGTATTATTATTATTATTATTATTATTATACAGCATTCTGTCTGCATGTACGCTTGCAGGCCAGAAGAGGGTGCCATATCTCATTACAGATGGTTATGAGCCACCATGTGGTTGCTGGGAATTGAACTCAGGGCCTCTGAAAGAGCAGTCAGTGCTCTTAACCACTGAGCCATCTCTCCAGCCCCCAGGACAAAGTATTTAAATGCCTGAGAATATGGGGATCATCTCACTCAAACCACCGAACAACAGGTTACACCACAGTCACAAGCCAAGAGCAGGGAGGAACTAATGCGTCCTTGCTTTCAGCTAGCTTTCTTAACTCCCACTGCCTAGGGAATGGTGCTGCCTGGGCAGGCTGGTCTTTCTATATTAGTCAACAATCAAGACACTACTCCCCCACAGACATGCTTTCAGGCCAACCTGATCTAGACAATTCCTCAGCTGAAACCCTTTTCCCAGGGGACTCTAAATTGTTAGAACTAACCAGCGCATCCACATGAAGTGAACAGCTACACACACACACACACACACACACACACACACACACACTATTGGAGCCATGGACCAAGCTTCTCCATTACACCTTGGTCATGATGGGCTGAAAACCTTCCAAAGCATGAGCTACAATCAATCTTTCTTTCTTATGCCTCTTCTATCCATCAGCCATCTCACCTCAGTTCCTTCAGCAAATACTTCCTGAACACTGACTGTCAGGGGCCAGGCTAGGACAAGGTCAGTGATGCCCGCTGCTGTTTTTTTTTTTTTTTTTTCCTTTTGCAGCTTTAGTTTTTTTAAGACAGGGTTTCTCTGTGTAATTCTGGCTTGGAAATTGCTCTGTAGACCAGGCTGACTTCAAACTCACAGAGATCCACCTGCCTCTGCCTCCTGAGTGCTGGGACTAAAGGTGTGTGCCACCACTGCCTGGTGCCACCACCGCCTGATGCCACTGCTGCTTTTATAAGGGAACCAGGTCAGGGTGGAGCCAAACACACAAATGGATTAGGGAAATGGGTCAGTCAGTAAAGTGCCTGTTATGCAAGCACTAGGACCTGAGTTGAGATGCTCCAAGTCCAGACCCTGGCTCAGTCTCCAGCACCCACATGGCAGCTCACAGTCATCCATAACTCTAGTTGCAGGGGATCCAGCATCTTCTTCTGGCTTCCACAGGTACCAGACATGCGCATGGCGAACATACATACCTGTACGCAAACATTCATATACAATAGGTAAATAAATAGTTTTTAAAATGCTGATCACAGCAGTGGGCTTAGCTACAGCCCCACGACACAGGCCAACCCCGGAAGCTCACTGTCCAGCCAGCCTAGTTGAACTGATGATTTTCAGGTTCAGTGAGAGACCATATGTCGAAAATAAAGATGAAGAGACAAGGGAAAGACAAGTGACAGTGATGTGTGACTTCCACACGCATGCGTACACATGTCCACATGCATCTATCCATACTAACAAATGTACCACACCACACACACACACACACACACATGCACACGCACACGCACATGCACATGCACACACTACATAAATGAGATGCTCTACTGTAGTTTGGGTATGGCTGCCACTACATCTATTATCACATGATTCTGTAAGTGCCATGCCAGGCTAGCTCTGACTCAGTGACGTCCTGACAGACAGGAACAGAAGTGATGCTCAGCCTCAGACTCACCTGTGGGCCAGGCACTGCTGACAGTGCTTTACAAATCAAAGCTTGTGATAGGAAAGAAGTGGACATTGTCACTATTTCCCCCCACTTTCACACGGGGGGGGGGGGGGACAGAGGCACAGAATGGTTAGCATGCCCAGGATATCAAGTTGCAGAGGCAGATGTTTGTATGTGTGTTGTGTTATGTGTGGCATGGTGTATGAGTGTGTGTGTGTGTGTGTGTGGGGTTACACATGTGTCTGTGTACACATGTGTGGAGGATAGAGGACAATGTTGGGTGTCTTGCTCTATCATTATCTCTCTTATTCTATTGAGTTATGGTCTCTGACTGCACCTGCAGCTTGCAGGCCGGCAAGCCCCAGGGATCCTCCTGTGTTCATCCCCCACAGTGGTTACAGGTACAGCCACACTGGGCTTGTTAACATGGGTTCTGGGGATCCCACAGTATGTTACCCACAGAACCATCCACCCAGCCACAAGCTCTCCCCCCACCTTGTGTGTGTGTGTGTGTGTGTGTGTGTGTGTGTGTGTGCACACGTGCTCATGCACGTATGCACATGCCACATGTGTGGGGGTGCCCAAGGAGGCCAGAAGAAGGTATTGTCAGATCTCCCATAGCGACAATTACAGGCAGTGTAAGCCACCTTGTGTGGATGCTGGGAACTGAGTTCAGATCCTCTGGAAGAGCCGCAAGCACTCCTCACTGCTGACCCCAGAACCTATATCCTAATCCAGGCTGCCTGGCTTCAGATGCTTGCCTTACAGGCAGGAGGCCCTGCGTTCCGGTCCCCAGAACCCATGCTGAAGAAAAGCAATAGCTGAGCATGGTGGCATATGCTTGTGATTCCAGGGTTGGGGGGTGGGGTGCGGACAGGAGGGTCTGCCAGCCTAGCTCATTTGGTGAGCTCCAGGACAATGACAGACTGTCTCAAAATCAACAAAGCTAAAAAGCCGTGAGGAGTGACAGCTGAGGTTGTCTTCTGGCCTCTGAACATGTGTGCATTCACATCTGCACACACACACACACACACACACACACACACACACACACACACTTAGGGAAAACTTACCAAGACTCACTAGATGTCTTGGAAAACCAAGTTTGTGAGTAGACTGTGTCCTGCCCTGGCTCCTTCTTGGTCCTGTTGAGGCTTTGCAGCAGTGAGCTTTGGTGAGACCCCTCCCTATCCTGTGAACAACTGCCTCAGCATATAGCCCAGGATGGCTTTGAACTCATGCCTTAGCCTCCCAAATATGAGTCATCACAGCTGGCTCCTGGGTGGTTTTGTATGGTGTTCTGAGCATCTCCTGTAGATGGCTTCTTTGTCAACCCAGAGTGCCAATTTCCAGCCACTTCTGCTGGAGTCACACTTCTGAACATCTCAGCACCCATGGCTCATGGGCGTATCTTCTTCAAAGAGATCTGGACCGCACTGCTGTAGGCAGGGGCTGCCTCTTATAGCTGTTATTTATGTACTCTTAAAATCTGTTTGATTTCTTACAAGTGAGTTCCATGTAGCTCAGGTTAGCCTCATATTTGCTATATAGCTGAGGATGACTTTGAACTTCAGATCTTTCTGCATTCTCCTCCTGAGTGCTGAGGTTGCAGGCATGCACCACCACGCCTGGTCTAGGAGGAGCTGGGGATGAGACAGTGTTCTGTGCGTGATAGGCAAGCAGTCTACCAACTGAGATGTCCGTCACCTCTTGTCATGTCTTACTGAGTAATGAGTCTTCACCGTGAACGTTCCCCGTTCGAATCACTGCGGGGTTTCAGTCTCTTGCTTGGACCTAAACTGACACACAAGCCTGAGAGCCACCTCACTGGTGGCTCCTGCCCACGGTCTTCTGATAGAACTGGCCAGTGTGGTGACAGCGCTGAGCCAGACCACCTGGGTTCAAAGTGCACACACTGGCTGGTGAAAGCCACTCAGCCTCCCTCTATTTTCATGTCCTGTGTAAGAATGGAGGTGTCCTGGTGCATTGGTCCTGCTGTGACGAAATGACCAAGTAGCAATGTTTGGCTCCTCCTTCTGGAAGCTGAGAAGTCCTGGGTCAAAGTGCAGGCTGACTTGATGTCTGGGGAGGGTCTATTATTCACATGTGGTATCTCCTATGTGCCTGTACCTGGCAGCAGGGGCAAATGGGCTCCTTTGGTCATTCTATAAGCACCTCATCTCCAGTCTGCCTTCACGGTTTAATCATGTCCTGTGATGGTTGGTTTCTGTCAACTCTAAAAACTAGAGACACCTGGGAAGAGGAAACCTCAGTTGAGGAACTGCCTCTATCAGACTAGCCTGTGGGCATGTCTGTGGGGGCATTGTTTTGATTGCTAATTAGTGAAGGAGGGTCAAGCCCCCTATGGGTCACGTCTCCCTCGGACAGGTGGTCCTGGCTTGTATAAGAAAGGTAGCTGCATGTGAGCTGGGAAGCAAGCCATTCATCAGCATTCCTCCACGGTCTCTGCTTCAGCTCCTGCCTCCAGGTTCCTGCGTCAATCCTGCCCTGGCTTTTCAATGAGGGACTGCAACCTGTAAGCCAAATAAATGCATTCCTCCCCAAGGTGCTTTTGGTCAATGACCTGTCACAGCAACAGAAAATCAAACCAGGACACCTCCTCAGTGGCCTTACCATTTAAAATGACCAGACAGAGGCTCAGGTCTTAGTGCATGAATTTTGGGGTGACACCAATATTCAGACTACAGCAGAGTAATATGACTATTGCAGGACTCACCAAAGCTAATGTATGCAAAACACATGGCACATAATAAGAGTATCATATAAAGACAGGGCATTATGATGTCGGTCAACCCTTAGGGTTCGGGCAGCAGGGCTTCTCTCCTAGAATGTCCTCTCTGTCCCTTCAAGCTGAGTTCGATGCCCTCTCCTGTGCTCCTTCAAGCATGTCCCACGTTCTGGTCTCACATGTTATCACTGCAGGTGTGACTGTAGGACTGAGAGCTACCTGAGGGCAGAGGTGAGACCCATGGAGCTCATACATCTGCCTGGATGAGGGGGCTACGGTGTTTGTTGAGGTACCCCGAGATTAGACAATCAGGTGGGAGAACACCGGGTGGAAGGCGTTTGAAGGACCAAGGGGGAAGAGACAGGAGAGGTTGGAGGTGTGTCTGGGGTGGAGCACATGTGTGCATGTGTGTGGCGGTCAGAGGTCAGCTTTGGACATCTTCAGTCACTACCCATCTTTTTAAAAAAACTTTTATTTATATATATGCCGCATGTATGTGAGTACCCAAGGAGGTCAAAGGAAGGTGTTGAATCCCCTGGAGCTGGCGTTATGGGTGGTTGTGAGCTGCCCAGTGTGGGTGCTGGAAACTGACCTTGGGTCCTCTGGAAGAACAGCAAGTGATTTTACCCACTGAGCCAGCTCTCCAGTGTGGTGACATTGTGTTCCCCAAAATACTGTGCACCCTAATAAACTTATCTGGGGTCAGAGAACAGAACAGCCACTAGATAGACATAGAGGCCAGAAAATGGTGGCACACACACCTTTAATCCTAACATTCCAAAGGCAGAAATCAGTCTGGATCTCTGTGAGTTCAAAGCCACACTGGAAACAGCCAGGCATGGTGAACACGCCTTTAATCCCAGGAAGTGATAGCAGGATGCAGAAAGGTATATAAGGCGTGAGGACCAGGAACCAGAGCCTGGTTAAGCTTTTAGGCTTTTAAGAAGCAGTTCAGCTGAGATTCATTCTGGATGAGGACACAGAGGCTTCCAGTCTGAGGAAACAGGATCAGCTGAGGAACTTGCAGGGTGAGGTAGCTGTGGCTTGTTCTGCTTCTCTGATCTTCCAGCGTTCACCCCCAAAACCTTGCTCCAGGTTTATTTTCATTAATAAGACTTTTTAAGATCCGTGCTACACTCCAGCCCTGCTACCATCTTTTAAAAAGCTTTTAAAATTACATTTATTTATTCATTTGTGTGTGTGTGTGTGTGTGTGCTCCAGTGCCACTACTAGTACACGTGAGGTCAGAGGACGGCTGTGGAGTTGCTTCTCTCTTTTCTCCATGCGCATCAGGTTGTCGGGTTTGGCGGCAAATGTCTTTCTTCTGTCTTTGTCTTTAATCTTGCTTTTTGGGAAACTGTCTTTCAATTTACCTGGAAATCAATGAACAGGCTAGGGTGGTTGGCCAGTGAGCCCCAGGAATCCATCAGTCTCTGCCTCCCGAGTTACAAGCCTGTTTTTTTTTAAATATGGGTTTTGGGAATCAAACTTCATTCCCCATGCTTGCAAAGTACGGACTCTACTGACTGAGCTACCTCCCAAGCTCCAAAAACTCCTCTTGACACCAGAGAGGGCAGAGGAAGAGCCCCAGGCTCCAGAGTTCTCTGAAAGGCTGCCTGGGACCATGAGGCGTCTCAGCGCCGAAGTCTCCACTGGAGAAGAGCTGCCCGAAGGGGGCGCTGTCACCGTGCCCACCCTCAGCTTCATGCCACGGTGGTAATGGAGCTGCCTGCAGGGGGCGCTGTCACCGTGCCCACGCTCAGCTTCATGTGACTGTGGGGATGGAGCTGCCTGCAGGGGGCGCTGTCACTGTGCCCACGCTCAGCTTCATGTGACTGTGGGGATGGAGCTGCCTGCAGGGGGCGCTGTCACCGTGCCCACGCTCAGCTTCATGTGACTGTGGGGATGGAGCTGCCTGCAGGGGGCGCTGTCACTGTGCCCACGCTCAGCTTCATGCCACGGTGGTAATGGAGCTGCCTGCAGGGGGCGCTGTCACTGTGCCCACGCTCAGCTTCATGCCACGGTGGTGATGGATCTGGGGAAACAACTGGAATTGCCAGGGAAATCTGCTTCCACAGCAGGTTCGAAGAGGCTTTCATGGCTTCCACAGCTACCGACAGGCAGAAGGTTGGCCACACCCCAAGAACGCAGGGCCAGAAGCAGGGTGCCAGGATCTGTCACCTTGAGGCAGAAAGAGAGTGTAAAGTCCACGCCCTTTGAATATTATTTCTCTCTCTCTCTCTCTCTCTCTCACACACACACACACACACACACACACACACACACTGAGTTTTCTCCCAGGTCTTACATGTTTCCATTGTTGTGACTGTCAAACACAAGTCTTGTTTTTTGGGTGTTTTTTTTTTTAATTCTTTTTGACTATCAATATATATTTGATATATGTATCGGTTATAACTAATATTCCCACACATTCCTACAAGTTCTCGAGATTAATGTCTTTTTTTTTGGAATTGGGTCTCATGTCTTCCGGGCTAGCCTCAAATTCATAAATCCGAGGATAACCATGAACCTCTACTTCCTGAGTGCTGGGATTTGCAGGGGTGCACCACTATGCCTGGTGCTGAGACTCAAACCCAGGTCTTTGTGCTGCTAGGCAACCACCCTACCAACTGAGCCCCATCCTCAGCCTAATTACATTTGAGTACCGTTTAGGGCCTAAACAACATTCATGGTTTCCTAAGTCACTGCTATTCAACATTTCCATTATTTCTATTTTTAAAACTACTTACAGCATATGCATGTTCTTATGTATATCTTCAGACACACACTGTTTAAGCCTGTGAGTTATACTCCTAGCACAAATTTCAATGCCTGAAGTTACTGGGTCAAAAGAGTCGACTGTCACCAAGAGCATATGCTTGTATCAACTGTACAACTCAGGATATTCTTCACTGTTATAGGACTGGTATAGTTGTTGTAAAAGACCATCTCTCACTCTGTGTGTGCATGTGTGGTATACACCCATGTGTGTGCCTCAAGAGGCTGGAGGAAGATGTCACATGTCCTGGTCTACACTTGTTTTGTTTTGTTTTTTAAATTTTCATTTTTAGTTGTGTTTCTGTGTGTGGTATGTATGTGTGAGTGCAATACCTAAAGAGGCCAGAAGAGGATGTTGGATCCTCTGAAGCTTTAGTTACATGGGCTTATTAGCCGCTCAGGGGTTATCAGTAGCCCAATATAAGTGCTGGGAACCAAACCCAGGTCTTCTGAAAGAACAATGCACACACTTAACTCCCTAGCCGCCTCTCCAGCTCTCTGCCTCATTGTCTTGAGCCGGCCTCTCACTGTACCTGGAGCTACGCTGGCAGCCAGCAAGCCCCAGTGATGTCCCCAGTGTCTCTGCTCCTCTTATCACTGAGGGGACGACATGCACATAGGAAGCCGTGCTCAGCTTCTGATATGGATGCTAGGGGCTCACACTCAGGTCCTCACGCCTGTGCATGAGCCATTCTTACCCACTGAGCTATCTTCTCTGGTCTCCCCAGCCCCTACCTCTCACTTTATGTTCATTTCCCAGCATCCTCTACCCCCAGAGGAGCACATGGGTCCTTTCCTCTTCGTTGCCGACAAGGAATTTCCCAGTCGATGGCTGGAGGGTTAATGGCCTTCAAGTGGACTGAGAAGCTCTGGTCAGGAAAGGCCACTGCTGACACCTGAGGGTGGCCCGTCAGGTTTCACTTCTGAGGAGAGGATCAACACGCCTCTTTGATGGGTCTGCAGCAGAACGGACCCGCAGGTGGAATCTTCCCCACGTCCCCTTTCCCTCCTGGAACACCTCCACGCCCCTGTGCCATGCACAGTCTCCACTTCCTCAGGGACGGTGGCCCTTCAGTCATTCTGATTAAAGTGACAAACAGTGCTGCTTCTGGAGACGCTGGTCGCCTCCATAATCCCAACCTAACAATGGCAGCCTACAGAATTACCAGGAGTGGCAGCAAACGCCGTTAACCCCAGCACTTCGGAGCATCTCTTTTAGTTCAAGGCCAGCCAGAGCTACAAAGTGAGACCCCGCCTCCCCCCCACCCCCCACCCTCGGATCACCAGGACAGGCTTTGAAAGGATCTGAGGAAGAGCTGCATGAGCAGCAGTGAGTTCCGTGAACAGGACAAGGATTTGCTAGGATGGCCAAGGCTCCACATCCCCAACATCCTGGTATGTGCACCGTGCGAAAGCCCTAAAGTCTAGGGAACCAATCTTTCAAAGCCCACTGCGTTGACTTTCCAAACTATTCTCGCTACAGAACGGCTTCTTTGCAACTGTCCAGCTTCAGACACGGCTGGGTGGCCCTGAAAAGTGGACAATGGAGGAGACGGAAGCAGGAGGGCCAGCTGGAATCAGGCATGGGCAGAACTATGCCATACCAGCCATACCTCTCAGATCTGTTCCCTGTATTCTGGCCTGATTGTGTATATTTGACTGTGTGAGAGAGAGGGGAACAACGCACACGCACACGCACACGCACAGCTAAGACTGCCCAGGAGCAGGAGAGAGAAATAAGGAGCTGCCTCGGGGACCAGCTCTCCCCTACACTGGGGCTCCCTTCCTGTACTGGTGTTTTCTGCTGTTACAAAAAAGATACTTAACTGGATATTTTTTAAAGGTGGTTTATTTAGCTCATCACTCTGGAGGTTCAGGAAAACATCACCTGCTTCTGCTCATCTCTGGTGGGACCTCATGGAAGGTGTCTCAGAAGAGGGCACAACAAGGCGGGCGGTGGTGGCGCACGCCTTTAATCCCAGCACTGGGGAGGCAGAGCCAGGCGGATCTCTGTGAGTTCGAGGCCAGCCTGGGCTACCAAGTGAGTTCCAGGAGAGGCGCAAAGCTACACAGAGAAACCCTGTCTCGAAAAACCAAAAAAAAAAAAAAAAAAAAAAAAAAGAAGAGGGCACAACAGGAAGCTGGGCGGGGGGAGGCCTAGTCTTGTCCTTTGAGACAGGGTCTCAGCCTGGCTCAGTCTTGCCTGGAACTTATCACTATATAACCCATGCTAGCCTCTAACCCCTCTGCCTCAACCCCCCAAGTGTTGGGGATCACAGATGTGAGCCACCATGCCCAGGTTTCTGCTGTCCTGAGACAGGGTTTCACTATGTAGCACAGCCTGGCCTCAAACGAGTAATCCTCCTGCCCAAACCTCTCCTGTGCTGGGATTACAGGTGTGCAGCAGTCTGTGCTGGGTGTGTGGTGGTACACCAGCAGTGCTGGCTACCCAGGAGGCTGAGGTGCCAAGACCACTTGAACCCATGAGTTCAAGACCACCCTGGGCAACACTGAGACCTCATCTCAAATCTTAAAGCAAACCAAAGCCAGTTACTTACGCCCGGCAAAGCTCACCGTGCAAGACCAGAACGAATTCTTCCTGAAGACGATGCCCCAAATGACCAAATCACCGCCCACTGGGCCCTGCCTCTCAGGTTTCACCCCTTTCAACCCTGCCACAATGGGACTGAAGTCCATTTAAACCCTAGCATTTGAGCAAACCAGCAGAGGCCTGCCGCCACCATCTTGGTTCCTGGCAAGATTGAAATAGACAGTGTGGGACTGGAGAGTGTGGAGAAGATGGAGCCCACGGTGTCCAGACTTTTCCACCTAAGAATTAGGTTTCTGACGTGGCCTTTTGGCCCTTAGGATACAGCAACAGCAGCGGCTGAGAGAAGGCCCGGAGAACCTGTGGAGTGTTGTCAGCCAGGAACTATCCATCTGTCCTGGTTAGCTGTCAGCTTGACACAGCCTGGAGTCCTGAGAAGGGAAAGCCTCAACTGAGGAACTGCCTAGGTCACACTGGTCTCTGGGTGTGTCCCTGGGGGATTATCTCAACTGTTAAGTGATGAGAAGGCCAGCCCATTGTGGACGGTCCCTTCCATCGGCAGGCAGTCTTGGGCTGTATAAAAAAGCCAGCTGTGCATAAGCCTAGGAGTCAGAGTGAACCAGCAGGCAGTGTTCCTCTGTGGCTCCTGCTCTGACTCCCCTCAAGGATGGATCATGACTTGGAAGTGTAAGCCAACTCCCCTGGAGTTGCTTTTGGTCAGAGTATTTTTACCACATCCACAGAAAAGGAAACTAGAGCACGATCCATTTATCAGGCCCATATTGTATGCTGTCCTGGGTGCTAGGGACCTGTGAGATGAGAAGTCCCTTGTCCACACGCGCTCAGCCTGCCATGCCAAGGGGAAGGGCCTGCAGCTGGCACCACACTGCACTCCAGACCACACACAAAGTCTGAGCAGAAGCCAGTGGTATCCCACGCTGTCCCTCTCCAGCCTGGCCTGGTTCACCCTCCTTTCCTGTTCTACCAGGAATAACCAGATGCCACAGAGTGCCCTTCCCTCGGGGTGGCCTAATCCCTTTCCCCTGCGTTACACGGTCCCAGGCCGACATCCTTCAAGACTGACCGGCCCAGGGAAGATGTAATTTCCAGTGAGAGGACAACGTAAATGGCCACCTGAGGCCTGGCTCTCTCTGAGAGCTGACAGCTCTCCTCATCACACTGCTGAGGGATTAAGGTCTAGGTCTAAGTTAGCTATTTGACATCAGGATCGGGGTGGTTCTCCACTGTAGGAGAGGGTTGATGTACCAGAAACGAGTCTGGTGCTGACTCAGGCTGACATCCACAGCCCACTGGCATTCAGAGACCACGAAGAACGAACACCCTGTTTATTTACGTTGCTCTCTACCAGGCCCTCAGCCTCCCAATCTCATTCGGCCCTGCAATCAATCCTTCCCACTTCATAGCTGAGGTAAACGAGACTCAGATTCATTTAGGGACTCACCCACAGCCACCAAGTTCACTCATGATGAGGACAGAACTGAGCTGTTTAACTCCAAAGATGGTCACTGTTCTGACCTTGGGCTGTGGGTGCAGCCATATCCAAAGATTCCCCCAGAATTCATCACAGGGTGGTGCCTATGTGAGTCAGGAGCGCCCTGTTGACTGGCGTCTCAGGAGCGCCCTGGGTTGAGCGTCCCCCTCCACATCTGTAGTAGAGAGTCCCGGCGGGTGGTGTAGGGTAAATGTTTGATGCGGAACCAGTGTCCGGGGACAATGTTTCCACTTGGTGTGTACAGTTTCTCCCCTTGTGGGCCCAAAAGGCTTCGGAGGGCTAGGTTGCCTGACAGGATCTTCTCATAGAATTCCACTCCACCCTGGGCATAGGCTGCAGACAGAGAGGCGGTGTGGCGGTCCAGCCAGCCTTCCAGGGCAACAGTGAGCGAGTCCTTGCAGAAGGCGTAGACCACATAGCCTGCCACTGCTGCCACCAAGTTGAAGGCAGCTCGAAAGCCCAGGGGGCCTCTATAGAGCCCCAGGGCATGCTTGATACCCACACTTAGTACCCAGGTTCCTGCTAGGCAAGCTGGGGCTGGCAGGGCCTGTAAGGTAGCCGCATTGCTCTCCAGGTATACCACCTCTTTGGCTAAGGCAAACTTCTGAGCATTATGAGACAGGGTCAGGGCGTCTCTCAGCCTGGCACCTGCTGGGCTTTGCCAATTCACTCTTTGCCCATGTATGATCACAGTACGGTCAATGGTGGTCACAGAGCCACCCAGGAAGATGGCAGGGATTCCCACCATGGCCCCGGTAGGAAATCTTGGGAAGCCAGCACTCACAGGCTGAAAAGTAAAGGCGGTGAAAGGCTTGTAGTGATGACCTGAGGGGACACCCATGTCCTGTAGCACCTCCTGGAAGAGGCTCTGCAGCTGAGGGGCAAGAGGAGCCGGTTGGCCCTGAGGCCAGTACTGGTACAGCCATTGGACTATGGGATCTGAGAAGAGGTGAAATGAGATTTGAACCCCAAACAGGCCCGCACAGGACCCCACCAACAGTCCTGTCCTGTGTCTCTGTATAAAGGCTGTAGCCCTCCACAAAGGACCAGCCATGAGTATTGTCTCTGCGGATAACTTCCGAGAATAAGAGAAGTCAGCCGGTGATTCTGTCAGGTTACAGACCGAGCAGCCTCCGGGGCCACACCCGGTTAACTGAAGTTAACACTGCATCGTGACTCAGTGTGGGCTCCAGCGTCAGACCACCTGGGGGCTTCACAGCATCAATTCTCCATCTGCCAGGCAGGTGCGTGACAATGGCCTCAGTGGCTGTGGTGAGTAAATACACAGAAAGCATGTCAGTGTCTCCAAGTGTAGTGGACATCCTTCTGGCAACGGCTGGAATTACTCTGACTGCCATGGCTAGACACAGCATTAAGTATTCAACAGCCCACTCCACCCACCACTCATCCCATAGTGAATCTCTAACTGACATGAGCCACATGTATAGTTTACAGAGAGCTTACTATATGCTAGACACAGTTCTGAGACCACATACGGATGTCTCTCAGTAGCTGCAAGGGTTCCGTTCCAGGATCCCAAAGACCATCAGCTGCTTTATATAAATAGCATAGCATCTGCATATAGCCTATGCATATCTCTTATATACTTTAAATTATCTCGATACTACTTATAATACCCAATACAACACAATGCTACATATAGTTACTCTACTGAATGTCTGCAAGCTCAGCAGACACAATTTAATTCTTGGCTGACTGATTATGCATCCACGGACACAGAAGGCTAACTGTACTAGGAAACACCTGTAATTCTAATAAACAGGGAAACTAAAGATATTGTACATAAACACCCACTACATATGCATATCCTTAGGGGATTAGATTCAAGACCTCCACAGACTCCAAGACCTTCAGACGCTCATCTCCGACAAGAACAGCTTAGCATTTGTACGTTACCTGTGTTCTAAGTCACCGATAGATGACTTCCAGTACGATACAATGCAATCGCCGCATCTGACCTTGTGACGCTGTATGCTTAGGGAAACAATGCCGTGTTCACCACAGATGAAAACTTCCCCCAAACATTTTTGATTTGCAGCTGGCTGACTCGATATAGTCAGTCCAAGAAAAATCCTCATAACTCTGGAACCTATACCACAACGGTTGATTTTTTCAGCTGTGAAATTAGAGTTTTTTGGGTTTTGTTTTTTTCCAAAATCCCAAGTGACAGTGTCATATGCTGAATTGTACCCCCAACCCCAAGTTCCCATGTTTGAGGCCAGATTTTGGTTATCTCAGGATGTGGCTGTATTTGGAGCTTGGGCCTGTGAGATGGAAAATGCCTAAGGTTCTTGGGATGGCTCTAATTAAATCTCACTGCTTTCAGTCTAAGATTAGGACACAGGCAGAGAAAATACCACATGAGGACACAGGGGAAAGATGGCCATTTGCTAGCTGAGGAGAACCGCCTGAGGGAGCTGAGCCTGGCCATACCTCGGTCTTGGACCCCCAGCATCTCGCATTAAGGGAAAATAAACTGTCAGTCAGGACATGCACTGTGTGGTACTTTGTTTGGCATGCTGGTCACTCAGAGTACGGGCTCAGTATCCTGACCACAGGCCGTTAGGGGTCCACAGCAAGCATTTCACTTCAAAAAAAATGTTATCTTTACATGTACACAAATAGACCAAAACTGCCCATCAGCCGGATTCATTATCATAGTCAATACTGTTTTGGTTTTTTTGAGACAGGGTCTCACAGGCGCACTTTTGAACATTCTGGGCACCTTATTTCGTCTATGACTTTGTCACTAATTATCACTGTAATTTACCTTTGGATACAACTTCACTGTATTCCTATCTACGCAGAGCGTTTGATAAGCAATGCACTGCTGCCAACATAACGCAGGATTCTGCATTAAGTCATTCTTTCCAAGAGGAAACTGAGGCTAGGAAAAGCGGGGTCCAGGAGAGAGCGCCAACGGACTCTCCCAGGTCGGCCTGTGAGCCCCGGAGCTGGCCCAGCAGCGGGTGTAGGACTCTGGCTTTGGAAGGGTCCCCCACACGGCTCCGCCATGCCCCCCAGGGTTGCTTCCTACAGCCGGAACCCGACAGCACCCGGAAGCTGCGGGTCGCGGGAGAACTCCCCTGCACATAGCTACGCGTGACAGCTCACCTCTGCAGAACCCTTGGAAAGCGAGACTCCCGCGCCGGGCCCGGCAAGCGCAAAGCACGCCGGTCTAGGGCCTTCAGGGGCGGGGCCTTGTGGCTGGGGCGGGGCTTGGTGGGAGGGACTTGCACGCTGGTCCTGGCGTAACCTTTCTGGACTCTGAGCTCTCTAGGGTTGTATTCAGACGGCGGCGGAGGAGCGGCTCGGGGACTTTGTCATCCGGTTCACGTGTCGCGGACCCCATGGTCATCTGGTCCTGTTTCATCTAACAGCGTACAATAAGTATTTGTGCAGTACGCTGGGAGGAGAGCCAAGCTTAGTGAGGAAGGTCTGGAGTTTGCTACGAACGACCCCTGCATTCCAAAGGTCAAGTGACCTTGGGAGGCCTGCAAGAAGTGAGTGAGGTAGGTATTGACTAGAGTAGGGTTAAGCAAGAAATACATACTGGAAGGCACACCCAGCAAATTGTAGAAGCGTGGATAGCACATGTACGTGTCAAGACCAGAGGTCAACCTGGGATGGTGTACCCCAGGAACCAGCCACCCACTGTTTGGAGAGTGGATCTCTCACTGGCACCTGGGGTTCAGCAATTAAACTAACCTGCCTGGTCAGTGAGCCCCAGGATCTACCTGCTTCTGCCGCCCCAGTGCTGGATTACAAGCATGCACCAAAACACCCAGCTTCTTATGTGGATGCTGAGGATTGAGCACAGACCCTTGCGCTTTACCAATTGAGTCATCTCATTAATATTCTGACGAGTTTTCTAAAAACAATCCTGAGGTGCTTTGGGGTGTGAAAATAATCCTGAGTATTACTAGTATTTTAATTACTATTCCTTAGGTTAGAGTAATATGTTTAACTATCTCATATCTTTTAAGCCTAAAAATCTGTTTATAAATATTGCCTTAACCCATCCAGGAATCTTTATATAAAGATATTATTCTGCTTGATTTATGGTCAACTTTCAAATAGCCCACAAGCCTTACAGATTATTTTCCTTATTTATATGTCACAATTTTCATCTTTAATTGATCAAGTTTCCTGAGACATTTCAAACCACACACCACACTTCGATTGAACTTAGTTGGTTCTTTTTTGTTTGTTTGTTTGTTTGTTTTTCTAGACAGGGTTTCTCTGTGTAGCCCTGACTGGCTTGGAACTCTCTGTAGACCAGACTGGCCTTGAACTCAGAGATCCACCTGCCTCTGCCTCCCAAATGCTGGTATTAAAGTCTTGCACCACCACCGCCCCCATTCCAACACCCTTCCCTACCAGTTGGTTCTTTGGGGTGGCAGCGGGGGTGGTGGTGGTGGTGGTGGTGGTGGTGGTGATGAGATAGGATTTCTCTGTGTAACAGCCTTGGCTGTCCTGGAACTTGCTCTGTAGACCAGGCTGGCCTCAAATCCAGAGATCTGCCTGCCTCTGCCTCCCAAGTGCTGGGACTAAAGGCGTGTGCCACCACCCCCACATGCTCCCCTACCCCTGGCTTAGTTGGTTCTTTTAAATACAATAACCCCCAGGATTAGTCAGGGTTCTCAAGTGAAAGAACCTACAGTGTGAGGGTGTGTGGAAAGAGTTTAATAGAGAGCACTCGGGGTTCCATGGCACGGTGGCGTGTGTCTTTAATCCCAGCACTTGGGGGCGGAGGCAGGCAGCTCTCTGTGGTTCATTCATACAGTTAAGAAGCCTGAAGTCCCAGGCTCTGCTCTCAGCTGCACAACCAAGGTTGCTTATGGTCTAGCACTGGTCAAAATCAGAACCCTTAGAGCAAGAGGACCTGATCTGAGTCTTACTCCAAAGCCAGGAAAACACGGACCTCCTAGGCTGGCTGGTTTGCTTATTTTTCTGTGTTAAGAACTAAACTCCTGGGACTCAGAGAAGCTCTCTAAGGACACCCCTGGCCATGTCCCAGTTTTAAGGTGGGTGGGGGATAACTCTTTCTTGCCCTGACTGGTCGTGTTAGGCAGGAGGTCAGCTGTGGAAGGGACTGATCCACAGCCCACCAACATCGGGCATAAAGAACAATGGATGACCACATCTAGGCCTTGAAACGGGGTGTCAGATAATGGTGGTGATTGAATGATCGGGGGCCAAGATATCAAGACAGCAGTGCTCTCCACTGCCTTTCTCTAAACTAAGGGGTGAAGTTGGTGCCCTGACAGCAGCTGTGAATGCCTGTATAGACTGTGTCTGTCCATATTCTATCACAGAGCATGGAGGTCCTCACAGGCCTTACCCCTCCCTGAGGATTTACAGACAAGTTCATGGTTGCTGGGGAGACAAAGAGACATTATCCTCAGTTGTGTAGCCACTGGGAGGACACCCACACTCCTTCACATAACCCCTCACCCATGCTCCTGTAAGCAACCCTGGTGAAATGCATTGTTACACACGCAGATATGAAAGTAGAGGAGAGAGGAATTAGGGAGAGGAAGGGGATGAGTGGGAGTGGGCGGGGACAAAAGAGGCTGAAATTGAGCAACGTACATTACGTACATGTGCGAAAATACCACAATCATAAAGAAACCATTGGTGATTTTAATTAACATGTGCAGAAACACCTTTAATAAAAAGGTCCCATGTTTATAGGGATGGACCTGGGATGGGGTGTGTTTGTGTATCTCTTGTTAATCTGACAGATGCAAGGAGAAAGACCACCGACCGAAATCATCATGGCCAAATTAATTAAAGCAAGCAATTAAAGCAAGCTTTTTTAAAATTTGTGTACATGGGCTGTCTCTCTCTGAAGGTGGGGTTTAAGAAATTAGCCCTAGACAGGATAAGGTGGGGTTTTTTGTTTGTTGTTTTTTGTTTGTTTGCTTTCTAGACAGGGTTTCTCTGTGTAGCTCTGGCTGACCTGGAATTTGCTGTATAGACCAGTCTGCCCAGTCCCAAATAAACACATAGAAATTTATATTAATTATAAATGCTTGGCCAATGGCTCAGGCTTGTTATTAACTAGCTCTTACATTTAAATTAACCCATTTCTATTAATCTACATTGCCATGTAACCATGGCTTTATCAGACCTCTGGCCTCTTACTTCTTGGGCGGCCAGCTCTTTTCTCTCTCTCTCTCTCTCTCTCTCTCTCTCTCTCTCTCTCTCTCTCTCTCTCTCTCTCTCTCTCGACTGCATACTCTTCATCCCAGTCCTCAGTTTGATTGTTCCACCTAAACTTACCCTGCCTTGCCATAGGCCAAACAGCTTTATTATTAACCAATGAGAGCAGCACACATTCACAGTGTACAGAAGGACCGTCCCACAGCACAGGCTGGCCTCAAACTCAGAGATCCACCTGCCTCTGCCTCCTGAGTGCTGGGATTAAAGGAGTGTGCCACCATGCCCAGCAAGATAAGGGTTTTTATAGTTCAGGAGTAGGGGTTTCCAAATGGGGGATTTGGCAGGCAAATAGGTGGGGTGACAGAAGCAGAACATAAGCATAACAAGTTGGTCATAACAACCTCCTGAAACAGAGGCATGGTTGCAAGATGGTCATAAGGTAATCATTACAAGGTGGTCATAATAACCTTTGAAAAAGACACGGTTGCCATTTCCTGGCACAGGCAGTACAGAACCATTTGCAGTTGAGGTTACGGGTGGGGCAGAGCCCAATCCTTGAGAAACAGATTTAATCATAAACAGGAATGAGCCTAGTTTGTCTTGACTATAAGATGGCTTTCAAGCCTAAGATAGAGGTAGGCTGGTCCACCACTCTGTGTAAGGTGTACATTGTTGGTTACTGGGGGTAGGGCCCTCTGACTACTTTCCATATGCATTTCAAGGTTTGGTTTTTAAATTTTTCGTATGTATATGTGTGTGGTGTGTACACTTGTATATGCATATTTATGTGTGTGCATATATATGTGTGTGTGTGTGTGTGTGTGTGTGTGTGTGTGTGTGCATGTGTGCTGATTAAGGCTTATGCCATGTGTCTTCCTCAGTCACTCCTTACATTATTTACTGAGGCAAGGTCTGTCACTGAATCCAGAGTTTGCCAGTTTGGTAGTCTAGCAAGCCAGCTCATTCTGAGAAGCCCTGTCTGTACCTGTCATGGAATGGGTTACAGGCAGGCTGCCATTCCCACCAGGCTTTGACATGGGTTCTGGGAATCTGCACTCTGGTCCTCACACTTGCAGGAGAAAGTGCTCTACCTGCCGAACTGTCTCCAAAGGTCTTGTTTCTATGTCATTTCCTCTAAAGTCTTTTCACAAATGGTTTTTAACGAACTTCTTGCCGAGTATTTAAAGGAAGCAAACCAATTTCGGAGACTATCATCAGACAGACCTCTTGGTCCCCACCTTGACCAAGCCCAAGTTATAATGAGGCCCTTTAAAGTTAAGCTGTTTCTGAGAAAGAGGGTGTACTTGTCCTGGCTGCACTCAGGGCAGCTCACGGCTGGGCATACTCCAGCTCCACCCTGGCCTGCTTCTTGCTCTGTGTGTTTGTGTGCGCATGTGCATGGAGACCAGAGTCAGGTCAACCTCCAGATGTAGTTGCTCAGTGTTAGGTCCAAAACCCTTTCCCACACCCCAGTGGCAATGCTCATGACATTGTCCTAAACAGAAGGCCTGTGACATAATAAACTTGTTTTTCCTTTGGCACAGCAGCTGCACCTGAATCTACTGTTGCTTCAGCCAGCAATTTCTGCTCCACCGTTGCTGGCCAGCTTCTCAGGCAGCAGCCAGTGGGACTTTTACGTCCAGCCCAATCTGCCTCCTGCCGCTGCCACCAAATGTAGTTTTAACTAAATCTCTATCATTCTATTTCTCAATAAGATTTGGGAGTCAGAGGCTGGGGTGAAAACTTCCTAGCTCAGAGAGGTTACATCTCAGAAAGAGAGCATCCTTCTGCTCTGCCACATTCAAAGTCCCTCCCTGCTACTTCCTGTGCGTCTCTCTATTCAGCTTCCAGACTCCCTCTGACTCCATGGTTACTTTTTATCAACTAGTTGCTGGCTCCACCTCCTGACCCATGGTTGATTTTATTTAATTAATGCAAACACCAACTTGGGGGCCACAGTGTGATCAAATATTCTGCAACAGTAAATAGAAGGACTGTTATTAGGTAAACAAACCTGAAGATGAGTTTCTGTTTAAAAGAAAAGCAGATCTCCTAAGGTGGGTCCCTGGAAAATAGGAACCCACCTTAATCCTCCAGAAACTGTTACTAGGAGCCCACCAGAGATGATCACTTGGACACAGTTTATAGCCACTTGAAAGTCTTTATTACAGCTGGCTGGGACTACACTCAAGTATTACAGGACCCAAGTATAGTGTTGAGTATTTAGGGTAAGGGGTTTTAAAAGGCAAAAACCACATCCTGGTATCTTACTTGGCAGCTGCAGGGAGAAGTTCTGCACAAGCAGGCAGTTCAACAGAAGCTAAGGTAAGCTAGCTGAGGCATCCTGACCTTGGGTTCTTAGAATAGAGTTGGGTAATTTTCCACAGGGTTTTCCATCAAGGAGACCAAATTCTAGTTAAGCCCGTAATGGCTTCAGCAAGAATACAAGATGGAGGAAGCTTTGCACATCTTCCCTGTCACAGAACCTCTCTTGACCTTCCCCTAAAGGTCAACTACATTGGACAAGGACATCTAGTTCCTGTTGAATTTCAAACCTAGGACAAATGGCTAATGTGTCTATTTAACATATCAAAGGACCTGGCTGCCAGGTTCTCCCAGCATCCCTCAGTACCTCCCTGTTACAGGGTATAGCTGGCAAACTCTACCTTTAACTCTGCAACCCAGGGGCTGGGCTGCCCTTCCCCCAGAGGCTCTTCCCTATGTAACCCAGACATTTTGGTTACCTTCCCCATTTTGTACCTTTGGCCTCCTGGCTGCTGCGCCTGGTTCCCCTCTCTCCCCTCTTCCTTACCCTCTCTGACTCCCCACATGGTCCAGCTCTATAAAATAAAAATGCCTCTAACCTGTAAGCCCCACTTGCCCAAGGACAGATAACTTCCTGAAATGCTGGGGGCTGTTGTTCATGTGAGATAACAAGCCACATATTTTCACTCCTGTAAACAAGATTGGTTGCCTCAATGTCGCAGGATGTGAATGATCACACATAAGCAGGAGATACATAGGCAGGAAATGCATCAGGATGTATACTTGCTACCAACTGGATGAAGGCAGGAAGTAAGGAGCCTTGAGGGGTTTGCCTTTATAAACACCTAACTAATGTAATTTGTGACTATTCTCTAGGAATCCTGGGTATGGACATGGCCAGGTTCTTGAAGCTTGAACCAACACCAGCTACTGGGTTGCGTCAAACCAGACTTCCTCCTTGCCTCCCTCGGACCGACACTCTGTTGGCTGTGGTGGTTGCAGAGACCCCCACACCTGGAAACTTAAAGGCCTACAGGACCTACCCCCCCAATAGTTGGACCCTCCTGCTCCCCCAAGAAGTTCAAAGCAGATCAGGGCATGTTTATACAGCAGTTGTGGGCCAATCAGCCACTGACCCTAAGTTAGGGGAGGAAGACCCTTCAAAGACTTAATTTGAAAGAAAAGACTCTTATATGAGGTGATATTTGGGGAGATCTACATCTGTGTTCCCAAGCCACGGACACACGGTTTTGGCTCTAGAACGTTCCATGTTTTATTCCTTTGAGGTGAGAGCTGACTTTCGGTGGACAGCGGCCAAACCTGGTTTGTGGGAGCACAGGCAGTGATCCCCAAGTTCTGCAACACTGTGTAGAAAATACTTCACCAACTGAAAGTCCTTGAGAGAGGCAGCAGCTATAACTAGTAGGAAAGGAGAACTGTTGAGGGAATCCTCAAGATCTTCGGTTCTCTAGCCCAGGAGTCTTAAGAGACCGTAAGACCTTAAATTCAATAGCGCACACTGAGGCAGATTATCTCTTGAGGCCACAAGAGAGAGAGTGAGGAAAGGGTTATGGACTGCCCAGGGGAGTCAAGAAGTCTTTTGTAAGGCTTTGGGGAAAAGGCATGGGATGTTTCAGACCAGTGGGAGGGGGAAGGGCTCTTGCTAATGTGTGACTACGTGATTCGGAGGTGTGGAGGAGGAATGCATTTCCTTAACATCTAGCCCCCTCACGGCTGGCGATCTGAGCTCTGTGAGCCTCCTGCCATTCCCAGGAATCTTGACACCTGAGGAGTCTATTTACAGACTCCCAGGCTCTCAGAAGAGTGTCCATGTCTCTCTGTAGCAGCAGGGGTCCCAGGATCAACTATGAGGACCAGAGAGGGAGGCTCCAGATGGGCTTAACTTGAGCAACATCTGGTCTGGAACTTAATATTTCTTTTCTGGAGTCCTGGTACCAGATACTGGGGGCCTGTTACAGATTCACAGACAAGCTCTCCATAGGGTACAGGTTAGGGTGGCCTGATTAGCCCCTGGTTTAAATCTAACAGGAACGGCGTGATAATGTTAGTAAGTGTGAGAGAAGGATTGCTACTGGATCTCCAGAAGCAAGTGCACCTGAGATTTCCAGTCACTCAGACACAATGCCAACCCTTGTTCCACCCACTAATCCCTAGAACCTGGGCGACTGATCCCAGAGAACCTCTGAATATCTCATGGCCAGTGGCTGCACTGAAGGAACTTTATCCTTGTCATCGACTGCAGAATAAAACACAGGTGACCTTTCCCTGCCTCTTTTCATCTACAGGAGATCAGAATGGGGTGGGGGGAAGCTCTTTGGACGATCTGGAAGGTGATTTGGGTCACTTAGGAACTGAGGTTACAACTTTCAAGTCAAGAGATTTATTTCTTGTAACATCCACTAGAGGGCACAGGTTCCCCAACACCATCAACACACCCATTCTGAGGTGTGGTAGCCTTAGGAAGGTCTGGAAAAGCTGGGAGTGAGATAAAAGAAGTGGGTGCTTGCTCATGAGTGAGGAAACTGAGGCAGACACAAACACTCACTGACATGTGAACAGATTCAAGTTCATGTAACAAAGCCTGAGCCAGAAAGTCACTGTGACGTTAATCTTGGTCTTCACTTGACAGGGTCCAGAATCTCCCAAGTACACAAGCCTCCCTGTGAGGGAGTTTCCAGGCTGAGATGATGGAGGTGGAAAGACCCTCCCTACTTGTGAGTGACACAATCCCATGGGCTGGGGTCCCGGATTGAATAAAAATGAGAAAGTGAGCTGGGCACCAGCATCCACCTCTCTCGGCTTCCTGACTGTGGATGCCATGTGACCAGCTGCCTCACACTCAGCCTGGCACCATGATGGCTGTACCCTGGCACCCTGGCACCATGATGGCTGTACCCTGGTACCCTGGCACCACGATGGCTGTACCCTGGCACCATGATGGCTGTACCCTGGCACCACAATGGCTGTACCCTGGCACCACGATGGCTGTACCCTGGCACCACGATGGCTGTACCCTGGCACCATGATGGCTGTACCCTGGCACCCTGGCACCACAATGGCTGTACCCTGGTACCCTGGCACCACAATGGCTGTACCCTGGCACCCTGGCACCACAATGGCTGTACCCTGGCACCACAATGGCTGTACCCTGGCACCACAATGGCTGTACCCTGGCACCACAATGGCTGTACCCTGGCACCACAATGGCTGTACCCTGGCACCACAATGGCTGTACCCTGGTACCCTGACACCACGATGGCTGTACCCTGGTACCCTGGCACCACAATGGCTGTACCCTGGCACCATGATCCAAAACAAATTCTTTCTCCCTTAAGTTGCTTTTGTCGCAGCAGTGAAAAATTCATCAATACAGGTCTGAATGCAATGTTGGGCACCTGGGAGAAGAGAGGGTGTGGCAGTAGCGCCAGCCAGAGGCTTAGGAACTGGTGGCCGGGAGCCGCTGAACGAAGCAGACGAGTGTATCTTCTGAACTCGGAGGGAGTCAGGTCCTGGACTTGTCCTCTGTGGTGCCAGAGCTAAGTAGACATATTGAATGCAGGGCCCAGTTTATGCAGCGCTGGGGTTGGGACTTGGACATCACAGATGCTCAACAGACACTCTGGCAGCCAGGCCCCACCCTCAACACAGCGGAAGCCAACTCTCTCTGTCAGACAGGTTCAGATGAACAGGCTGCCCACCCCACAGGATGAGAAATGAGCGGCTGCCCTGCAGATGATGGGCAGCTGAAGGGATCCTGAGCCATGACGGTCTCCTGTGGCTTCCTGACAGTCAGTATGCTGTTCCAAAGGGGTAAGTAGTCCTGGAATCAGTGTGTGTGTGTGTGTGTGTGTGTGTGTGTGTGTGTGTGTGTGTGTGTAAGAGAGGTTTTGACAATTTAAAATTATTGTTGACTGCTGATCTTGGTTGTTAACTTGAATCTAGAATCACCTTGGAAATGAATCTTGGGGTGTGTCTGTCAGACCAGGAACTTTATACAGGGATTATCTGGCTTAGGTTGAGATGGGGAGACCCATCCTACATGTGGCCATCACTGTCCATGGTCTGGGGTTCCAGACTGAGGAAAAAGGGGAAAGTGAGCTGAGCACTTCCTGGCTGTGGATGCCATGTGACCAGCTGCCTCAAGCTCCTGCCACCACACCTTCTTCACCGGATGGCATGTCTTTCCTGCCATGATGGGCTTTATTCCAGGAACCATGAGCCAGAATAAAGCCTTCTTTTCTTAACTCAAATTTATTGGGTATTTTGTTGCAGCAACAAGACAAGTAATTACACACACACACACACACACACACACACACACACACACACACACGAACAGAGAAGGGACTAGAAGGAATACATCCAAACATACCTGGAGTGTGACAAAATTCAAACACCATCAATCTTCCTGGCTTGTGCATATGAATGGAGGACTGTTAAAAGGCCAGGATTCCTGGCATCTTTGCAATGACTTCCTGCCCCAGGTGCTTCTGGGAGTTCCCAGAGGGATCCTGTCCAGTTGTTCCCATGAGTCTGCAGGTTCTAGTCTCACAGTGTCCACCCCTGTGCCAGCCCCAGTCAGGCTCATCCAGCAGCACAGCTGGTCCAGGAGCCAGTGTTCCCACCCAGGTGGTTTCCTTGGGAGTGGCTGCTAAGGCCAAAGTCCTAGTGAGGTTCTGGGCAGAGGGGGGAAGTCAGATTCCTCCCAGATCCTTCTGACACCACAAAAGACTCCCAGAAAGTCTCTTGGCATGTGTGTGTGTGTGTGTGTGTGTGTGTGTGTGTGTGTGTGTATGTCACAAATCTGGGTGCATGTGTAAATGTGGGTAGAGGCCAGAGGACAACTTCAGGTGTAATTTCTCAGGATGTTGTCCACATTGTTTTTTAAGGGAGGGTCTCTCCAGCAGGGCAATGGTGGCACACTCCTTTAATCCTGACACAGGGCCAGCCTGGTATACAAAGTGAGTTCAGGACAGCCAGTGCTGTTACACAGAGAAACGCTGTCTCAAAAAAACAAAACAAAACAAAACAAGCAAACAAAAAAGGCCAGGGCCTCTCACTAGCCCAGAATTTACCAAGTAGGCTAGACTGGCCGGCCATTGGCCCCGGGATCTTCTCCCTTCCCCAACCTCTTGCCCACCAGCACTGGGATTAGGCGTGTGTACCTCTATAGGCAGCCTTTTACAGGGTTCTTGGGATAGCATTCAGGTCTTCACGCTTGCAAGGCGAGCACTCTACTGACTGAGCCTTCTCCTCAGCCCTGGCCCTTAGCCCCTTGTCTTGGTGACTCTTGCCTTGCTCAGGAAGGCAGGCTTTGTTACAGCACAGTCTTGCACTAACAGTCTCTCAGGGAGTCCTCATAGCAATGACATACTTTTTATTTTCAGAAAGAAAAAATATAGTTTAAAAACAAGGCATCTACATTCCAATTCCCGCCTCTAGAAACTTTAATTCCAAAAACGGCTCGACTGTAAATGGACTCAGAGGACCTCCGTGACCTCGTAAGGTGAAGGGGACAGCTGATACAACAGTGGTTTTTATTCTAGAATCAAGTACGAATTGAGAGCTTTGAGCCGAAGATTCTTCATTTCCTCTAGCACTTTTTCCCCCACCTTCTCTGGTGGCTGGGCTGTGTCTTTGACATCCCTGAATATTGGAAACAGAACAAAAATACACTAAGCCACTTACTGAATGCACAAGTCAAGCCAGCTAGATGGCTCCATGGGTAAAGGCAACAGCCCTAAGGCTGATGATCTGAGTCCCATCCTGGGGCCCACAGGACGGAAGGCGAGAGACAAGTGCCCTCTGACCTCCACGGTCTGCTTACCATGGCCCATGCAGGCCCATACATATATTCATATGAACACACACAAATTCAATCAATGATGTTCTTTGAAAGAATTTAGAAGCTGGACAGTTGACTCAGTGGGTAAAGGCACTTGCTGCCCTGCCTTGAGACAAGAGTCTGATTCCTAGGACCCACATCATGGAAGGAGAGAACCTCTCTCTCTCTCTCTCTCTCTCTCTCTCTCTCTCTCTCTCTCTCTCTCTCTCTCTCTCTCTCTCACACACACACACACACACACACACACACACACACCAAGTAAGCAAACTTAAAAAAAACCACACACACACAAATTACTCTGATGTCCTGTGAGGATTGGAAGTTCTGCTTTGATATAGAAAGAAAGTTTTGACTCTACTTGTAACTTAGTAACCAGTGAGAACCTTCAGTCCCTGAGTGACTCAAACTGGACCTAGGTCTCAGCTCCATAGTTTCCTACAGTCTCCACCTCCCATTCTGGTCACCCTGTCACTCTGCACCCCCGTGAAGGTGAAGTGAGAAAGCAGTCACACAGATTCAACAAGGTACTGTCGCAATGCTCAGACAGCAATAGCTGGGTTTGCATCCGTGTGTACTCGGATGTGTGTGTGTGTGTGTGTGTGTGTGTGTGTAGGCCAGAGGTACACGTTCGGTGTCTCCCTTGGGGGCTCTTAGCCTTAGTTTTTGAGACAGGGTCTCTCACTGAACTTGGAGCTAATTCAGTTCAGCTGGCCAGTCAGTCCCAGCAATCCTCCTGTCTCTGCTCCCTCAGGACTGAGATCACAGTACACACTCTCATGTCTTACTTTTTTTTTTTTTAATTTTTGAGACAAGGTCTTTCTATGTAGCCCTGGCTGTTCTGATATTCACTATCAAGGGTGCCCTTGAACTCACAGAGATCCTCTACCTCTCAATTGCTGGGAATAAAGGAATGCCCCACTGCGTCCAATTTGCCTCTTTAAAAAACAAAACAAACCATAGATTCTGGGGGATTAATTTCGAGTTCTCATGCTTGCTGAGCACAAACTTAGTGACTAATCCTCCCTATATCTCGATTCAAGTTTTAAAAATATTTTATTGTTATTTTGAAAAATTATGTGTATGTGTACATGTGTGGGGTTATGCATATGAATGCGGTGCCCAGAAGAGGGGATTGGATCTCCAGGAGCTGGAGTTACAGGCAGTTTTGAGCTGATGTGAGTGCTGGGAATCGAACTCGGGTTCTCTGGAAGAGCGGTATGCATTCTAAACCCCTGAATCATCTCTCCAGCCCTGTGGATTCAATTTTTAAAGGCTTACTTGTTAAAGCATTTGATGGAGATGATTGTGTATAAATGTGACACACATTTAAATATTTGAAGCATTGGAGTTATGCCTCTTTCAAAGCTTGAGATGCTGAGATTCAGACATTATGACAGTTCTGACCTTCACCTAGGATGGATCTTATTCCAGGTAAAAACACCCACTTACTTCTCCTTCTTGAATTCCTTGCTGTTGAGCACGGGGAATTCCACTTGGATCATTTCCGGAGTTAGCATGATTTCTATACTCTGCTCACAGATATCCCTGGAAGAGAGTAAGATGTTGAGTGGGAACAGCTTCTTTCTCAGCATAAAAACAGGACGGACTACAGGTCATTTGGGAGCCTTCATTCTGGCACTTTCGAGTGTCGCAGCTTCTTCTGCTGAGTCCATGTGCAGAGAAGCAGAGGACAGACAAACAGCTTCCACCGGCCAACGATGCTGGGGGAGATATTTATAACCAGGGAATGAAAAGCTGTTCTTAAAAAGGGGGCCACAGATTCCAGGCTCCCTTCAAGTGCACCTGGACCATTTATCAGATGGCCCATGTCCCTACTGTAATGAAGCCCAAAAGATTTCAAAAGATTGGAGTCATTCAAGGATGTTCTCTGGACACAATGGGATTAAAATAGATCCAAGGCCACAGATAACTAGAAATCCACAGCTGCTGTGAGATCAGAGTATTTCTCCTAAAACTTTTATTTTTAAAAACAACACACAATGTGTTAAGTACCATTGTGACATTTTAGAGCGAAGTGTGTTTTTGTGATTCTCTCCCCCCATCTCCCGTCTCTCCGGCCACCCTGTGTCTCCCTTGCGTCTTCCCACTCGAGATTAATTACTCTTTCATGTCCCATGTGTCTCTTCACCTACCCCCTCCTTCCTCATCCCCTTTATCACCCTCTCCGTCTCCTCCAGATTTTCAGGCTTTATTCACACACACACACATCTGCTTACATGTTTATATGTGCACACTCTAGGTCAGGACCTGCACACGAGAGAGAGAACATTTTTGTCTTTCTGAGTTTGGGTCACCTTGGGAACAATCTATTTCTAAATAGTCTTTAGTGAAAGAAATTCAAAGGATCTACTTTATTATTTATTCTCTCTCTCTCTCTCTCTCTCTCTCTCTCTCTCTCTCTCTCTCTGTCTTTGTGTGTGTATGTATGTGTGTATGAGATAGAGATAGAGATAGAGATAGAGATAGAGATAGAGAGAGAGAGAGAGAGAGAGAGAGAGAGAGAGAGGTGAATGCCATGGATGCCACAACCTTGCCTTCTATCTTGTTTGAGACAGGGTCTCTGCTGTTCACAGCTGTTCACCCCTGGCTAGTTGGCCAGTGAGAGTCTAGTGACTCTCCTGTCTCTGCCTTCCACGTTGGAGATAAGGAAGCTGATAATAGGGGCTAATGTTTCCAGAATCACCGGTGTAATAAATGCTCACTCCCAACTACATGGCACTACAACAGCTTTTTGCAGTTTTCAAGGGTATTTCATGTGGCAAGGGTGGTATGTTCACATGTCAGGGATGCTACAATTTCAGACATGTACGATCCCCAGACACTTCCGGTTTCTCTTCTCTCGGCTTTCTGGCCACTGAGCCACAGGCTCCTGCCTCCACGGTTTTTGCCTTGTCTCAGGCACAGAGAAACGGATCCAGCCAACTATGGACCTCTGAAGCCACGAGCCAGAACAAACCCCTTCTCTTTGAAGATACTCTTGGGTGTTTTGCCGTAGTGCTGGGAGACTGAGTACCACGAGAGCAGTGGATGTTTTCACTGAAGACTCTGTGTGTCGTGAGCCTCAGTTATAACTACTCAGCTTTGCCATGTGGCGTGAAAAGACTTTATTAGTAACTAATGTTTTGCTACAACAAGATATCTGATAAAAGTAACAGAGACAGGGGAATTCATTTCGCTCACAGTTCAAGGGGACAGTCCCTCTCGGTGGGGCAGGTGTAGTGGCAGGAGCCTGAGGCAGACAGTCACATCGGATCACTACTCAGGATGCAGAGGGAAGTGAATGCTGGCGCTCAGCTTGCTCTCTCCTTTTATCCAGCCTGGTACTCCAGCCCATTGAAAGAAACTCCACCCATAGTTAGGGTCATACCTCAACACAATCTGGGAAGTCCCTCACGGGTATGCCCAGAGGTTTGTCTCTTTGATAATTCCAGATCCTTTAAGTTTAAAACCAAGGCTAGCCATCATAGGAAGTGTAGGAAATACATAAATGAGGAGGTATGGTTGGTTACACCACAACTTTACTTACACACAGGTGGCAGGCCAGGTTTGCACATGGGCTGTTGCTGGCTGACCTGTGACCTCTTGTTGGCTGGTGAAACTGGTCACTGACTGCTTGGGTTTCGGTGGGGAGTGAGAGTGTGAAGGAGACACACTTACCTTGTTAAGCAGCTTCATGAGTAGCCTACATATTATCTGCTGACGTCCCATTTGCAAAGGCCTAGTCAAATGCAGGACATGGCTGCAAAGGAGGCTGGGAAATTTAGCCTCTGGTTTCAAATAGTCAATGTTTGTAGGAGAAAAGGCGAATGACATGTTGGAAAAGAGTCATTTCCACTACATCAAAGTGAAATGCTTCCAAGTGCAGTAAAGGCAGTGACATCTTCAAGGCTTGGACTTACAAACAGAGGCACTTTATCTAGTCACCTTACATCAAGAGAGGTGGCCTTGGCAGTTCCCTGCTAGGGGGAGTATCTTTGAGGGCTGGAGAGATGGCTGAGTTGGGAAAGTGCTTGCCAGGGAAGCATGAAGACCTGAATTCCATCCTCTGCACCCAGGTGAAAAGCTGGGTGTGCTGGTCTCCACATGCCTGCACACACATGTACACATTCACCTATGTACTCCTGTGCATTCCTGACATGTGGACATACCCCGCCCCCACACACACACAAAATACCCTTGAAAACTGCAAAAAGCATTGTAGTGCCATATAGTTGGGAGTGAACATTTATGACACTGGTGATTCTGCAAACATTATTATTATTATTATTATTATTATTATTATTATTAGCTTCCTCATCACCAAAGGGGACATGACAATGAGGCCTCATTGTGGGCCATGCATGATACTGCTTGCCAGGCACTGCCTGATGTACATTTAATGCTTGGAAATGTTATATTCTGATCACTAGCCTCCTCCTCAGCACCACATTGTCTCATTTAATTCTGATACACGACTCTCAAGAATCAGGTACCAGTTCAAAGATGAGGAAACTGAGTCACAACAGTGTGTACACCAGTGGTGAACGAAGGAGGCGGTATTTCTGCTCTGGTCTTCTGTCTCTGTAAGTGGGCAGGTATAGAGCATATTGTCTAGGTAAAACTCTGCCTGAGAAGTACCTGGTAACTCTGTAGGCCCCTGCTCAGGCCACAGGCAAGCCACTTTTTCGTGGATTCATGCCCCACAAGTTGGACGTCAGATGTTGTTTGAATCTTAGATAGTCTTTTAATACAAAACTCAGAGCCAGATATCAAGGTGAAAGCTGAAAGATCAGAGAAGCAGAGCAGCCAGCCACTAGTTCTTACCTCTGTGAAATCCTCAGCCTCAAACGAGTGAGTTCCTGTTTGCTCACGCCTTATATACCTTTCTCTGCCCCGACATCACTTCCTGGGATTAAAGGCGTGTGTGCTTCCCAACCAAAGGCATGAGATCTCAAGTGCTGGGGTTAAAGGTGTGTGCCACCACTGCCTGGCCTCTGTCTAATCTAGTGGCTGGCTCTGTCCTCTGATCCTCAGGCCAGTTTATTAGGGTGCACAATGCATCACCACAGGCAGGGCCAGACAGGACTCCTTCTCAGCCTGAAGCAAATAGAGACCACCCTATCATGCCTGCAGCACTCTCAAGAAAGGGTCTTCGACATGGGCTGGAGAGAGAGCGCAGCAGGTAAAGGTGCTTGTTGTGAAGCCTGGCCATCTGCATCCCTGGGCCCCACGTGGTGGAAGGAGAGAACTGACTCCTACAAGTTGTCCTCTGACTGTCTCATGAGGATACACACACACACACACACACACACACACACACACACACACACACACACTTAAACAAATATTATTTCAAAGAATTAAAAAGAAAGGGTCTTATGTAGTGCTTTGGGTAGACCTTCAATCTTCCTTTGAAGAGCTTGCTTCCAAGTGCATCAACTCTCAGAGCACGTGGGCAGGCATCAGAGGAACTGGCTATCTGCCTCGGATATTCAGGATTTCACTAATTGGTTATTTTGCATGGAAATGTGTTGATAAGAGAGAGAAATAGAGTTTTCCATGAGTAACTATTTTTGAGTGTGTAGTGGGTGTGAGAGACTTCACCTGGCAAGAATGAGGCATTTCCTGTGCTCAGCAAGCATGGGCCCTTGTCTACGGCATGGTTGGATGGTAATTAGGGGGTTGTCGGGGTTCTTTTGCGTCATTGTAACTTATGGTATAATTCAGAACAGGAAAGTTTGGGTTGATTAAGAGTGAAAGTAAGAGCTGGGAGATGTCTCAGTCGATCAAGTGCTTGCTGTATAAGCACGAGGGCCTGAGTCCGGTCCCCAGAAACCGGGGTGGAGTAGCGCATGTTTATGACCCCAGCACTGGGGAGGCGGAGTCAGGCAGGTTCTCGGGCTTGCTGGCCAACCAGCCTGGCACAGTTGGTAAGCTCCAGGCCGGTGAGAGATCCCGTTTCAAACAACAACACACTAGGACAGTGTCATGGGTTGGCCTCTAGCCCCCACATGCATGGGCAGTGTGGCACAATGTGGCAGACACAGGCACACACACATGGAGAAAGTGATGATCCCTGTGGAGAAGCATTTGCAGAGTGGGCAGTGGCGGGTGGTGTAGCTGAGGCACATGTGCCCGAGGAGTTTGGGTATCACATCAAGGGGCTCACAGTACAGAAGACGCTCTGGGGCCTGAACCTGTGCCCTGTCTGGATCCCGTCTCCTGTTCTTGTGTCTGCTGCTGGGTCTCTAGCTGGATTTAAGGACACGTGTTAGATGCTGATTAGTAAAAGGAAATGCAGGTGCCTTGCTAGCTTATATTTCTTGTGTGTATGTGAGTGTGTGTGAGTATGTGTGTGGGATACATGTGTCCATGTGGTATATGTGTATATGTGGTCTGTGTGTACGCACAGAGTCCAGAGGTCAGTATCTGGTATCTTCCTTTATTGCTCTCTCTTTTTTTTTCTTTTTGGAGACAGACTTTTTTGCTGAATCTGGAGAGCCCTGATTCAGACAGACTGGCTGCCCTGTAAGCATCAACAACGATCTGCTTGCCTCCATGACCTCAGCATCATCAGCCTGGGATTACAGGTGTGTGTTACTACATCTGGCTTTCTTTCTTTCTTTCTTTCTTTCTTTCTTTCTTTCTTTCTTTCTTTCTTTCTTTCTTTCTTCCTTCCTTCCTTCCTTCCTTCCTCCTTCCTTCCTTCCTTCCTCCCTCCCTCCCTCCCTCCCTCCCTCTCTCTCTCTCTCTCTCTCTCTCTTTCTTTCTTTCTTTCTTTCTTTCTTTCTTTCTTTAAGTTATGGCTGTTTGCTTGAATGCATGATGTGTACAATGTGTGTGCCTGGTGCCCACAGAGGCCAGAAGAAGGTATTGGATCCCCCAGAACTGGACTTACAGGCAGTGGTAAGCTGCCATGCAGGTGCTGGGAATCAAACCTGGGTCCTCTGCAAGAGCAGCCAGTGCTCTTAACTGCTGAGTCACCTCTCCAGCCCATGTCTGGCTTTGTGTGTGTGTGCTGAGGATCTGAAGTTGGTCTTCACGCTTGTGTGGCAAGCATGTGACTAACTAGCCATGTTCCCCGCTCCTCACGTCTTAGACGTTTGGGGTAGTCTGTTCTGCACTATGAGCCAAGTGTCTCAGTTCCTGGTGGCACAGTTGGGCATCGGCCTTACCTGATCCTTTAGGGTAGACACTCAGGTGCTGTGTGTGCTTCCACAATCCCTCACAGCACCCCCCCCCCATGGAAAGCAACACCTTATACACCAAAAGCCCCAAAAATAAAATTGGAAAAATACCTCTCGGTAGTTTCCAGTCTGTCTTCCTCTGGCAGGCCGTCCAGCGGGGCGGGGGTGTCTTCCGGCAGCATCACAGTACTGTACCAGTCACCTCTGTGGAACATAACACAAGCAGTGAGGCCTGCAGCTGCGTCGCCACTCACGTGGGCCCTCCTGCGACACAGGCTCTCACAGACGCCACGGAAGCCTCAGACTCACCACTTAGCTGAGGATGACCTTGAACTTATGATCTTTCTGCCTCTACCTCTCAAGTTCTGGGATTATAGGTGTGTGGCATGGTGCCATGCCTGGTCTATGCTGTGTTGGGGCTGGAACCCAGGGCTTCCTAATGCTAGGCAAGCACTCTACTCACTGAGCTACATTCCCAGCCCCTAGGATATGGATATAGAGTATGTATGTGTAGTGTGTGCATATATATGTGCGTGTTTGCATGTGTGGGCACATGTGTGGGTGTAGATCTGCATGCATTTGCATGTGGAGCCCAGAGGTTGATTTCAGGTGTCTTCTTTTACCGGCCTCTGTCTTATACACTCAGACAGTCTCTCACTGAACCTACAGCTCACTGATCGGGCCAGCCAGGCTAGACAGCTTACTCTGGGGAATCCCTGTCTCTGCCTCCCAAGGGCTGGGGTTACAGCTCACACCATCTTGCTCAGCATTTTCATGGGTGCTGGGGATCTGAACTCTTGTCCTGATATTTGCATGGCAAACACTTTACCCACTGAGCCATCTTCCCAGCCTCTAGAAATATAGCTTACTATTTAAAAAGCCTTGCTTATGGAGGACATTAAAACAGTTGTGCAAAGGAAAATTTTTTTTAAAAAGTTTTGAGTAGTTCTGAGTTTGGGATACACATGGGTATTCTACATATTGAGAAAATAACATTAAATTAGTCAGAAGGGGGGATTAAGAATCTGAAAGGAAACTGAACAGTTAGTTCCACAGTTACAGTAGAGGGGAAGAAAGAAAAAGAGGACTGGAGAGAGAGAGTAGTGGTTAGAGTCCTTCCAGAGGACCCGAGTTCAGTTCCCAGCACCAATTTGGGTGGCTCACCACCGCCCGCAGCTCCAGGACCGGGGGATCTGACGACCTCTTCCGGACACCATTGGCACATTCCCCCACACAGACAAGCACATATACACATAATCAAACAAAACAAATCTTTAAAACAACAAAAAAAGAAAGAAAGAAAAAAGGGGGTTGGGGCGAAGAAAGACAACAGCCCAGTAACGTACAGGCATGGTGTGTGATGCCACCCACACCCCCCCAGACTTAGGCAGGCTGGGAGCAAAAGGCAATTAAATAACTCGGAGCTTTATTATTCTACTTGCTCATCAACGTGTTTACTCATGAGGCATTTCTGAGACCGTGCTCAGATGAGCTATCAGCTCGAAGGTTCTCACAGCACAGAAGAAAGGAAACACAAGCGTGTGGAGGTTTCTGCAAGGACAGCTCAGCGGTTGAGTGCCCCTGTAGCCCTGGGTAGCATGTGGCCCTGTGTTCAGTCACAGCACCACACTGTGGTGGTCTGCATGAGAATGTCCCCCACAGGCTCACGTGTTGAACGCTGGTCCCCATGGCGCTGTTTGGAGAATGGTTACAAAACCTTTAGAAGGTAGAGCCTTGCTGAGGAGGACTTCACCTTCAGGAGGGGGAGCCCTGCTGAGGAGGACATCACCTTCAGGAGGTGGAGCCCTGCTGGAAGAGGACATCACCTTCCGGAGGTGGAGCCCTGCTGAGAAGGACATCACCTTCAGGAGGTGGAGCCCTGCTGAGAAGGACATCACCTTCAGGAGGTGGAGCCCTGCTGAGAAGGACATCACCTTCAGGAGGTGGAGCCCTGCTGGAGGAGGACATCACCTTCAGGAGGTGGAGCCCTGCTGGAGGAGGACATCACCTTCAGGAGGGGGAGCACTGCTGGAGGAGGACATCACCTTCAGGAGGGGGAGCCCTGCTGGAGGAGGACATCACCTTCAGGAGGGGGAGCCCTGCTGGAGGAGGACATCACCTTCAGGAGGGGGAGCCCTGCTGAGGAGGACATCACTGGGTGGACTGAGGATTTACAGCCTGGCCCCACTTGCTGTTCTCTCTAGTTCTTGTGTGTGGATGAATGCGATCTTCGACAACTGATACCAGGACAGCCTCAATCCTGCTTCCATGCTTTACTGCCACGATGGGGGCTCTCCTTCTGGAACTGCAGCCGGAATAAAGCTTGTTCTCTTCTAGGTTAGTGTTGGTCATGGTATTTTATTACAGCAACAGAAAAGTACCTAACACACACACACACACACACACACACATATTCACATACACATACACACATACGCACACACATGATTTTGCATACACACACATTCACACATATGCACATACACGACTGCACACACACACACTCAAACATACACTCACACAAATACATGCACACACACGACTGTGCACACATACATACTCATACACACTCGGAGTCAAATTGCTAAAAAGTTTCTTTAGCGGTTGGAGCGATGATTCAGTCAGCAAAGTGCTTGTCTGGTAAGCATGAGGATCTGAGTTCAGACCCCAGCACCCATGGAAAAAGCTGGCCATGAGTCCCGGTGCTGAGGAAGTGGAGAAAGAAGGACCCCGGGGCTCACTGGCCAGCCAATGTAGCTAGAGCCAGTGAATCCGGTTCAATGAGACGCCTTCTCTCAAAACACGCATGGAGATAGATCGAGGAAGGCGGGAGATGTCAACCTCTGGTGCTCACATGCACACATATGAACACAAACATACAAAATATGAAACGGTGGAAAGCAAGTATAAACTATGGGCGTGGACTGGAATTATAAAGCATTGGTGTGAATTTGTTACTTCTAAAACATGTACACCAGTGCAGATGTGTTTTTACGTACCTATGTATGCATATGTGTCTACATACAAGAAGCGTGTGTCTGTGCTCTGCAGCTCTGTCTGTTAGAAAGGTTATGACACACCCTCTACAGGAGCGATTTGCACACTTGCACACCCTCTTCTCCACTTGAGACCCCTGGCCTGCTCCTCCCAGCGGGTAACCCTGTGACTGACTTTCTGACAACGATCCTTTCTTGAGGGGAGTGGGGTGTGGGCGTTTTTATTTTTCATGTGAGTATATATGTGCACATGAGGACAGCGCCCACGGAGACTAGAAGGCAGCATGGAACCCCCTGGAGCTGGAGTTACATGCAGTTGTGGCAGGGATGCTGGGAACTGAACTCCTGTCCCCTGGAAGAGCAGAGCATGCTCTGAACCTCCACGCCACCTCTCCATCCCCAGAACCCAGGCACTAAACAGTGGAACCTGTGTAATCAGGGGTTCTTGTGCAGAAGAGGGATGGGGATGTGTGGAGCTGGATCCCTTTCCAGCATCCACACTGGTCTAGGATGATGAAATGGTAGCATACAAGAGACTTTCATGGAATAAAAATGTAAAATCCAGGCTGGGCGGTGGTGGTCTTTAATCTGAGCCCTGAGGAGGCAGAATCGGGTGGATCTCTGTGAGTTTGAGGCCAGCCTGGTCTACAGAGCGAGATCCAGGACAAGCTCCAGAGCTACAGAGAAAAACCAAAAAAAGTAAATCCCTGAGATTGTGCCTTTTGCTTTTTTTCTGGTGCTAACATTTTCTTTTATAACTGACATGGTGATAGTGGTGATGGTGGTGGTGATGGTGGTGGTGGTGGTGGTGGTGGTGATGGTGATGGTGGTGGTGATGGTGGTGGTGATGATGATGATGGTGATGGTGGTGATGGTGGTGGTGGTGGTGATGGTGATGGTGGTGGTGATGATGATGATGGTGATGGTGGTGATGGTGGTGGTGGTGATGGTGATGGTGGTGGTGATGGTGGTGGTGATGGTGATGATGGTGGTGGTGATGATGGTGTGATGATGGAGGTGGTGATGATGATGGTGATGATGATGATGATGGTGGTGGTGTTGTGGTGGTGATGGTGGTGATGGTGGTGGTGTTGGTGTTGGTGGTGATGATGGTGATGGTGGTGATGGTGGTGATGGTGATGGTGGTGGTGATGGTGGTGGTGGTGGTGGTGGAGGGTGTTTGAATTTGGTTTGTTTGTTCATTTGTATGTCCTTGCTGAAGTGAAAGCGATTACCCCGGGTCACTTCCTAGAGTTCTGAGTGGTTCACTTGTCTGTGAGATCAGTAAATTCGGGAATTCCTGACTATGTGGTAATTACTAGATATATTCTTTGGGTATTGTTCATGCCTAGATTTCATGGATATCTGCAGGGACTGAGCACATTCTTAGTTGATAGAGAGTAATGAAATCAATAAACTGCTTTGATTGTGTGTATGCGCGCGCGCGCACGTATGAGTATGTGGGTATAATGGGCAAAGTGTGTACATCATGTGAGGTCAGAGTTTGACATCAGGTGTCCTTTTTTTTTTTAAATGTAAGATCAAGGTGTTGTTCTTATTTTTTTCTCATAACAGTATTTTTTTTTCTACATCTCAACTGCAGTTTCCCCTCCCTCCTCTCCTCCCAGACCTTCTCTCTACCTCCCTCTGCTCCCCCTATCCATGTGGTGATATTTTATTTGTGCTTTAATAAATAAAGCTTGCCTGGAGCAGGAAGAAAAGGCCAGCCATTTTAAGTAAACAAAGAAGTCAGGTAGTGGTAGCACACGCCCTTAATCCTATCACTTAGCAGGCAAGATCTCTGTGTTCAAGGCCTCACTAGGGAACAGAGCCAAGCATGGTGACACTCGCCGCCAATCCCAGGACCAACCATAGAGACCTGGAGGTCTGTACAGACAGACAGAAAGTGACAGAGCTGTGTAGGAAGAGGGAGTGAGGTAGCTGGGCTAAGATAGCCAATGAGAGGGCAGACCAGCAAGGCAATAAAAGCATGGGTAGACAGGAAGCAACTCGCATTTTGGAAGCTGCAGAGTTGGTGAGGTAAGGTTGGCTGGTGGCTTTCCCTGTTTCCCTGATCTAAGGCTTTCACCCCTATATTTGGCTCCGTGTTTTTTATTTAATAAGACCATTTAGAAATTCCCTAAAAATACACTCCTCCTCTGTCTGTTTCTATTCAGAAAAGGCAGGCCTCCCATGGATATTTGATTGTCCTGTGCCTTCATTTTTGAGACAGGAGTTTACCAATTGGGCTAGACTATTTGGTCCTGAGCTTCGGGACCCACTGTCTCCACCTCCTGCACTGGGATCACATGGACAAGCTGTGGCTCGGGCACTGGAGATCTGAAGTCAAGTTCTCGTGCTTCCTCAGCAAGCACTGTATTTCTGAGCCATCTCCTCAACACTGCTTTGATTCTTATGGTACAAAATGACTCAAGGGCTGGTGAGATGGCTCAGCCGGTGAAGGTGCTTGCCGCCAAGACCGACGACCGGAGTTTGGTCTTCAGAACCCACATGGTGGAAGAGGAGATCTGCCTTCTGCCAACGGTCCTCTGACCTCCACATGGGCACTGTGGCCTGCTTCTTTCCCTCCAAAATACAACACGTAAAAAAATTTAAAAGTGATTTGGAATAAGTAAGTGCTAAATAACCACACTGCATGGTTTGACAACACACAGTAAATCTCAGGTTTAAAAGTCACAAGGGTGACCTCATAATTGCAGGTCATTTTTTTTTTTCAGGCAAAATGGCCGCAAAGTTGAAAGGTCATTAATGGACTTGCAGAACTTTCCAGAGACTAAAGGTGACCCCTTATAATTCCTACATTGAGACTCACTCCTAATGTGTTGATGTTGAGATGGAACTTTTGGGGGCTGATTAGCTCATGAGAGCTGAGCCTCAGCCAGGCAGAGGCAGGAGGATCTCTGTGAGGAGGATCTCTGTGAGGCCATCCTGGTCTACAGAGTGAGTTCCTGGATAGCTCGGGCTACACAAAGAAACCCTGTACAAAAAAGAAGAAGAAGTAGGAGGAGGATGAAGAGGAGGAGAGGGAGGAGGAGGAGGAGGAGGAGGAAGAGGAGGAGGAGAAAAATCCCAGCTTGCACCTCCATCCATGTGTGGGTACAGGCAAGAAAGACAGCTCCTGCCCAAGCCTGACGCCAGGAGTTTGATTCCTGGGACCCACATGGTGAGAAGAGAGGCCAGATGGGGCCTGAGTGCACCCACGCTCATACACATATGCACATAAAATAAATAAAAATAGAAAAGAAGGCCCTGCCTGTGAACCAGGAAGCAAGCCCTCACTAGACACAGAATCTGCCTGGTGCCTTGACTTATGAGAAATATACATGTTATTTATAACCTACAGAGACTATAGCATTTTGTATAGCGCCCTGAATGGATTAATACAGAATTTAGAAAAAGAATTACCATTATTATTTGTAACTGCTTTCAGAAACAACAGCATGGACCTTTGCTCCAACAACCAGTATAAACCCATAATACAAAAATAAAGATTTTTTTTTTCTTTTGAGACAGGGCCTCACGTAGCCCAGGCTGGCCTTGAACTCACTATGTAGTTGAAAATGACTTAGAACTCCTGATTCTCCTGCTTCCACCTCCCAGTGCTGGGATTACAGATGTGTGCCACCTGGTCTAGTTTCCACACTGCTGGGGATGGAGCCCAAGGCTTTGTGTGTGTTACACACACACTCTATCAGCCTGTGTATATTACACATGCACTCTATCAGTTTGTGTGTGTTACACACACACTCTATCAGCTGAGCTGCACCCTGCCCAGGCCCTGCTCTTGAATTTTGAGCTTTTATGCAATGGTAGTTTACATCGGAACAAACTGGCCTGACAGAGCATTCAGGCACAGAAACTGAGGCAAAAAGTCATGGCAGGAGGTTGTCATTCATGTGGCCTTTATGTTTAATGCATGGCTATTTGGGGCCAAGACAACCCATTAAAAGAGCAGCCTTGGGAGATGTTTACAAGGACATGGAAAAATGAACTGGCTAATATTTAATACTTGGAATCCATGTGTGTTAAAAGTGGGTGCACCGGAGTCCAGACACAACCCAGACCCAGCAGAGTCCAGTTTGCTGATTACATGCATCATTTTTCCCCCCACTGCAGGGGCGAGGATGCTAGGTAAGAGCTTTACTACTGAGTTATGCGCCAGTCTTGATCAGGTTTGTCTGTGAGCATGCCTGTGTGTGTATGGGAGGAGTTCTTGATTGTTAATTGATGTAGGAAGACCCAGCCCATTGCGGGTGGCACCATTCCATTGGACTGCTTAAGAGGAGAAAGCCGGCTGAGAACAGGCAAGCAAGTCTCTACGGAAGTGATGCTCGAGTTTCTGCCATGACCTCCCTGCGATGACGGACTGTAACCTGGAACCCAACAAACCCTTTCTTCCCTAAGCTGCTTCTTGTCAGGGTGTTTTTATCACAGCAACAGAGAAACTAGAAAACGGGTCAATTTGAAAGCATTCCAGTCTTCCTGCAAAATGAGGGTTGAGGGGGTGGGTGGGGGCTGATGCTGCCATCTAGTGGTGAGATAGTGATTGCACAGTTTTGTGAGCTCAGTGGAAAGTAAGAGATCCTAAATGCTTCTTTATACAGCCATTTGCGACAGCCCAGAGAAGTTGTCATCACCGCCCTTGAGGGAGGTACTTCGTAAGGACCAGGGGTGGGGTGCAAGGGATGAATCAAGAAAGTGTTTGCTGTGCAAGCTTGCAGACCCGAATTTGATCCCAAGAACCTGAGCTCTAGCCCCAGAACACACTCAAGAAAGCTGGGTTTGGTGGTGAACACCTGTAATCCCAGAGTGGAAGAAGCAGAGTCAGGCGGCTCCTTTGCCCTCACTCATGGTTGGCGACCCCAGTGAATCAGCTAGCTCCAGTGCTGATGAAAGACCTTATTTCAAAAACAACAACAAAACAACAAACCCCTCAAAACTTGCAGTTTCTGAGGAAGAACACTCAAGATTGTCTTCTGGTCTCTATAAGCATGTGCACACATGGACATGCATACCTGCACACAGGTACACACACACACACACACACACACTCGTGCATGCATGCACAAACCATGAATATTTCAAAAAGAAATATTCTTCAAAAAGAAAAACTAGACCATGAATATTTCAGCAGAATTATATGATCAGTTAGTTCTCTATCTGTGCTGAAACACTGCCAATTAGCTAGCATTGCATTAATTTTAAAAAGTGTGTGTGTTTTTTTTAAATCTTGTTTGTTTTTGGTTTTTCCAAGACAGGGTTTTTCTGTTCAGCCTTGGCTGTCCTGGAACTCACTCTATAGACCAGGCTGGCCCTTTACTCACAGAGATCCACCTGCCTCTGCCTCCTGAGTGCTGGGATTAAAGGTGTGCGCCACCACTGCCCAGCTAAAAAGTGTGTCTTGATTAAGATACATTCAGACCCTGAAAATCAGCTCTCTACCATCATGGCTCCTTGGCAAGCAAGCCCTCCCTCATGTTTTGAAAGTACAGTTTGGAAGTGTGGTTTGTCACGGTTGGCCTTTCACACCCGGTCCCCCAGCCTCTGTCATCTACAGTGCAAACGTCCCGGGGTGGGGGTGGGGGCAGCAGTTTCCCAGCTTACCTCGGAGTGGTTTCCACCTTAGAGGGGTCAGACAAGGAGGAGAACACCAGGGGCTGGAACCTCTTCCAGTTCATGATTCCAGGAATTATATCCTGTGATGAAAGTTGGTGCAGGGGCAGGACATGAAGAGAAAGCATTAGGTGGTTCTGAGAGTCCATGTTGACAGCATCTAGAGTCACCTAAGGGACAAACCTCTGGGAACGTCTCAGGATTTTTAAACACTGGATTAATTGAGGTGGAAAGACCCACCCTAAATGTGGGCAGAGCCATCCCACGGTCTGGAGTCCGGGAGTGAACACAGAGGAGGAAGTGAGCTGAGCCCCTGGCATGGCATCTGTCTCTCTGCTTCCTGACTTTGGACGCCACGTGACCCGCTGCCCCACGCTCCTGCACCATGCCTCCGCTCCTGCTCCATGCCTCCGCTCCTGCACCATGCCTCCGCTCCTGCACCATGCCTCCGCTCCTGCACCATGCCTCCCTTCCTTAAGTTGTGTTTCCACATGTTTTGTTAGAGGACCAAGAAGAGTAACTAACGCAGTGGGAAAATGTCTCAGAGGACCTTCACTTCGTACAGCCGACTGTCTTACAGTCACAGTAGGTTAGATCTAAACCTCATTAAGCTTGACTGACTTGCTCTAACACACAGACAGTTGCTCCAGTACAGGGTATGTGGTGGTGACCGAGGGCACATGTGGTCTCCCAGCCTGTCTGGACGGCTGTGGAAGTGCCGTTGATGCAACATCCAAAGAGGATGGGCAGCACTCAGGGAGGGAGGCCGGGCAGCGGGATGCGCTGGCAGTATTAGGAGGTCACCAGCAGTTCAGCTAAGAGCAGGGAACATGATAGGGACAGTGCTTGTGGCTGGAGGGGTGGCAGGTCACCAAGGGACTTGAGGGCCAGGCCAGTGGAGCTGCAATGTGGGCAATGGATACATACTGAGGAGTGTGTGTGTGTGTGTGTGTGTGTGTGTGTGAGAGAGAGAGAGAGAGAGAGAGAGAGAGAGAGAGAGAGAGAGAGAGAGATATGCCAGAGGCCAGTGTCCCTGTCTTCTCAATTAAGAGATAGCATCTCTTGGGGAACCTGGAGCTTGCAGTTTCTGCTAGACTGGCTAGTCAGTAACCTCCAGGGATCCATCCGTTTCCATATCCCCGGTGTTGGGATTACATGTCAATGCCACCATGCTTGGATTTATGTGGGCACTGGAGATTTGAACTCAGTTCCTCATGCTTGTGGGGCTTAGCCATCCCCACAGTCCCCTGACCCACTGAGGTGTTTCCAGATGATCAGAAACTTCCTGTGGCAGCCTGGAAGTTGTGGTAGTGGTGAATCACCATGGAGATGAGAGGGGATCCTCAGTCAGGTAAGAGTTAGGCTGGTGTGGGACATGGGAATGTTCCAGAGCTGGTAGGTCAAGAATTGTGTGAGTTCTGTGCCTCGGAACAAAGGAGCGAGTGGTTGATATTTGTATACTTAGAGGGTCCAAAGTTAAGAGGAGGCAGAGCCCAGAGTCATAGTACCACATGATTATTTTCATATGGTTGAAAAAGTAATGAGTAATCATTTCTCCCTTTCAGTCAAAATGAGTGTTGGGAAAGGGGGAGCAGACAGCAGGAGGTGGGTAGAGATGGACAGCGGTGGTGCTGAGAATGGTCCTGTGTCCTTCACAGCTGGCAGTGTGAGGACTGTGGTCACCATTCTTGGTCCACGGCTAAGGCTACGAGCCCTCTTTTTTTGTGGTTTAAGTGGCATCTATTTACTTTTAAACATTTGTGTATGTACATGTGTGTATGTGTGTGCATATCTGCATGTGTGTGCATGCATGTGCACGAGTGTGTGAATGTGTGTGCATGTTTGTGCTTGTGTGTGTTGTGTGCCAGTGTGTGTTTGTATGTGTGTGCACAAGTTGTCAGAGGGCAACACGTACAAGTCAGTGCTCTCCTGGATCTCTTTCCACCATGTGGGTCCCAGGGATTGAACTCAGACCGTCAGACTTGGTGGCAACACCTTTACCCACTGAACCACCTTGCCAGCCCGGTCTTCTTGTTCTCGGTCCCCGTTGGTGTCCTCTCTCCCTGTCCCCTGCCCCTCCCCATAGTCCAAGGCCAGTTCTGCCAAGGGAGCCTGGGGCTGACATTACCGTATGATGGAGAAACTGCTTTTGGGTGAGAGGAATGCTGGACCCGATGTGGGACTCGTGGGTGAACTTGTACTTGGGGTGAGAGCACAGATGGTAATCTATCAGAGTTTCTGCGTAGGTCAGAGGGTGCTTCACGGCGAAGAGTCCTGGGCTGGGATTCTGTGGGCAAGAGGGAGACCAGATTGATGGTGTTTACCCATCTCCGTACCAGGCCCGGGACAGGCGTCAGCAAGCTCTCTGTGGCTCCCACTAGCACTAACAATGGGGATGCATGTCAGCTCTTCTAGCAAACCGGGCACAGGAGCAGAGCTTCAGGTTGGCCTGTCTTTCCAACACCACCATCTTCATGGGTGCATTTTCTGGCTTAAGGGCTTCATTAGATGCTATTTAGATTTGCTGACCTCACGAGGAAAAAAAAAGTCACTGGAATTACAGTTTGAAACTGCTTCTAGTCATGATCAATGAGGGGGTTATTAAATAAGCCAACTGGATTTAAAGAGCAAATCCATTTCTGGGTCTGCCTTGGTTTCTTCTCCTGTTGTGATAAAATACTCCAACAAAAGCAGCTTATCGAGAAAGGATTCGTTTTGGCTCCCGGTCCACCATGGTGGGGAAGTCAGGGCGGTAGGGAGCTGAAGCCGTTTGCCATATCGTATCATCCAGAATCAGAAGGCAGAGGGCGCTGAGCGCTCAGCTGGCTTGAAGTGCAAAGAGAAAACATTCCAGGGCTGAGGATGTAGCTGTTAGCAGAGTACTCGCCTGCACACATCAAGTCCCCATTCAGTCCCCAGCACCACATAAAAATGGATGTGGTGTTGCATACCAGTAATCCTAGTACTTGGGAGGTAGATGCAGGAGGGTTATAAGTTCGAGGTCATTCTTGGCTCCACAGTGAGTGTGAGGCCATCCTAGGCTATGAGACACTGTTTAAAAAAGATGGGTCTGGAATAAAGGCTCGGGGGTTAAGAGTGCTTCTTGCTTTATCATGGAAGACTGGAGTTCAAATCCCAGTATCCATGTTGGATGGCTCACAAATACTGTAACTCCAGCTCCAAGAGATCTGATACCCTCTCTGGTCCCCACCCCCTGGCATACATACAAATAAATAACAAAAGTAAACACAGATATTTAGTAAAGAAACATTTAATTAAAAAACTAAAACGAAAAGAGAAAACGTATTTCCAACTCATGCTTCTGTTCTCATGAAGGATAATTGCTGAAATAAAGGGACACAGAACACAGGCATCTGCCAACTGGTACTTACGAAAATATACAGCGGCTCATATTCCACAGACATGGCCAAGCCCTCCGGTGCCTTCATACTCAAGATGGAGGGCTTGGCTGAGAGCTGTGTGGTGTCCTGCTCGGGTAGAGTTATGATGGTGGTGACCTCATCCTGTGTAAAGACCAAGAATGACTTGTTAGTTATTATTAGTCGTATTTTCTTCTTCTTTTTTTTTTCTTTTTTACGGTTTTTTGAGACAGGGTTTTGTATTTTCTTCTTAAAGAGTTATTTATTTTACTTTATGTGCATGAATGTTTGCTTGCCTGTATGTGCACCATGTGCATGCCTGTTGGATCCCATGAAGCTGAGATTATAGATGGCTGTGAGCCATCACATGGGTAGTGGGAACTGAACCTGAGTTCTCTGTAAGAGCAACAAATGCTTTTAATTGCTTATCCATCCCTTCAGCTCAATGACCTGCCATTCTTAGTGGAGGAACATAAGTAGTGAGAGCAGTTCTTAAAGTTGCAGATGCATTACCTCAGCACCTTGTTTCAGGGGTCGAGCAAGCTTCTGAAGTCTGTAATTTGTTGAGGACTTGTTGACAGAAAATGGTTGATATCCCTTGATTTTGTATATCTGAGGAACCTGGAATTGAAAGAAGACAGCAGATTGGTGACACTTAAGAGCCTGCTTTGTGCAGCTACTTCTTTCAAACGGGAACATTCCTTCCTGGAGGAAGCCTCACTGAGGCTCAGGTAGTGAATGAAACTTACAAGTCTCAAGTAGTCCCTGAAACTTACAAGATTCACAAAAAGCTCCTTCTCCAAGGTTAACAATTGCTGGGGAGAGGAGCCTCTCTGATTAGCTGAGCTGCCTGCAAATTGTCCACAGTGCTTCAGAGATGTAGCTTTAGTGAATCCTCACCCATGACAATGTGGGGATTCAGTGATGCAGCTGCCTTTGAGTCATCCATGTTCCTATATGAATCCCCTCACCCATACACCTGTAAGCAATCCCAATAAACATTCTGGATCATTAAACTAGATTGGGGAAAATAATTTCTTTGGTCTGACATCAGTGCCCTATCTAGGGTGAATAGATATTTGTAGTTCCTTTAAAAAAAAAAAGGCTCACAGGAACCCATTACTGTTTGGTAGGATTAATGTCTCAACAAAAGCTGCCTAACAGGGCCTGTCCTGAGCCTCATTCTGAGTCTGGGTACATGTCAGTATTCAAATTATTTTCTCATGCCAGATAGCTTCACTGGAGACATACATAAACACATTTTTACTTTCAAAAGCACAAGTGGTAGGACTTACATATACTTCAAGAACGGCTGACTAGCCAGCATGCCTTTAATCCCAGCTCTTGGGAGGCAGAGGCAGGTGGATCTCTGAGTTCAAGGCCAGCCTGGTCTACCAAGTGAGTTACAGGACAGTCAGGACCACACAGACAAACCCTGTTTCAAAAACCAAAAAAGAAAGAAAGAAAAAGGAAAGAAAGGCTGACTAACTTGTGTCCTGAGTAGAGCCACAGTTTCCTATATATATAATATATATTGTACCCACAGGAAAGAATCTGTTTCCATATTTATGTTAGAAAGAACCTGAGGTGTGCTCAACACACCATCAAATAATAGAGAAAACTACAATGTACCATTCTATATCAGCTAGAATTGAGTGATACTAACAAAATAATGCAATTCAAATTCAAGCGTATTTTGCTCACTTGGTAAGGAACCTGAGGGCCAGTGAGATGGTTCAGTGTGTTAAGGTACTTGTCATCAGGAGTGATGACCAGAGTTCAACTCTAGGATTCTCACTGCAGAAGGAGAGAACCAACCTCCAAAAGTTGTTCTCTGACTTTGACACGGGCACTGTGGCACATGTGCCTCCTCAATGATAGATAGATGATAGACAGACAGGAAGACAGATGACAGACAGACAGATGACAGCTATAAGCAACCAGGATAACTTATGTTCTATGCAGGTCTCACCTTCAAGGTGAAGTAGGGATAACTGTGCTTGACTTGAACATCTGAAGGTTTAATGGGGACTAGTCCAAGGCCATCAAGAGCCTACATGGGAAAATGAAAAGAAAACTATAAAAGGACAGATAAACATCTGTGTGTGTTTTCACTGTGTTTTGAAACATTACCTGAAGAGTTCTATGCTCAAAACAGCTCTTCCTGTGACCACAGTTGCTCCCTGAGCTGTGGGCACAAAGGTGACCCTCCTCATAGCTCTTTGTGTGTGAATCTTATGGATTATCATGGAGGCTGCAACATGTCCCTCTGTGATGGATAATCCTGGTTGTCAACTTGACTGGACCTTGGAATCAACTAAGAGATAAGCTGCTGGACACATCTGTGAGGGGGTTTCTTAATCAGGCTTTTTGAAGTTGGAAGTTGTGCCCTGAGTGAGGGTGGCTCCATCCAGTGTCAGCCAGATAGAAGGAGGTGTGAGGGGAAGCTTTGATTTTTGCCTCATTGCCTGGGTGTCTCACCAGGAAGCTTATCTCCTCTGTTTCTGCCACTGCTGCTACATTTCTGTGCTGAGATCAGAACTCAGCTTCTCTGGGTTTCCACTGTGGATTGAGGACCAATGTCTACCTCCTAGGACAGTTTGAAGTCAAAGTTTAAAGGTTAGCTTCTCTCAACCTGTGGGAGCTTCAGAGCTCCTCATGGGCTCAGCTGAGTGCTTTGCCAAGGAGCATCATGGTCCCACCTCTCTAGCAAGGCCCTGCCTCTGTGCTGGCCTTCCGTAGGTGCTGGTCCCCAGAGAGCTTCCTGCATAGCCATCTGCCTCAGACACCCAGGGATCCTGGGGCAGGGCCTGGTACATTCCGGTACCCAACAAATGTCAGACACCATTGTTTACCTTGTCCAGCTAGGCCCAGCACACTCCAGTGTGGTGGGTTGCTAATGCACCATCGTTTGAAAGAGATGTCTCAATGTCAAATTTGCTGAATGTTTTTTAAAAATATGCATCTTAGACTTGATGAAGTCTGGTACCCAAAGCCCTTAAGATGTGACTTGAGGGAAGTGCCATGTAAGGGTTAATTAACTATTATCATTATTACTATGGCATATTATTACTATGTGTGTGCTGATATGTGCACAGCTTGTGTATGTGCAGGTGCATGCTGCCCTTACAGAGGAGACACCCACCAGCTCATTGTAGCTCTGGGAGTCCGATGGGAAGGCGAAGGGCAGCACTTCCTCAGGCTGCAGTGAGAACGGACCGGGGCACTCATCCTGACTCAGGTGGCCCCATGGGTATCTGTAGGGAGTCTGAGCTAGGGAAAGACAAACATTTCTGTGTGAAACCAGCATCTTTAGCTGTCTACTTACCAAATACCATTTGCAACAGAGCATTCGTGTTTACATTCTTCAGTGGTGTGGTGACTGATATGCCACGCTCCCACAAACAGCCCTAGTTAAATGTATTGGGTCACCAAACACACCCCCCCTCACACACACACACACACACACACACACCTCATAACATATGCAACACACACAAGATATGCAACATACACACACAAGATATGTAATACATACAACACATGCCAAACATACACACATAACATATATACATACACATAGACACACAACATACCACATACACATACATAAACATACAATATCCCTACAGTGTTACATGCACACACATAGCACACACCACTATTGCACACACAGCACACCCACACATACACACACAGACACACACACACACACACACACACACACACACACACACACGAAGGCAGAGGAGGGATCTACAGAAGTAGAGGAGAAAGGAGAAAACGATGGCTATGAGGTGAATATGAATGATTAAAAGACATATATATGGATGAAAATGTCATACTGAAAATCATTACTACGATAATGTATGCTTATGTAGACTTTAGAGAGAATATTCAGATTTATGCATGCTCAAGCATGTTTGCATACATAGACATGCATGGCATATATGTCCATTGTCAGTTTACTTGCATTTGTTCCCTCTCTCTCATTTTGCGACAGGGACTCATGTGGCCCAGCCTGGCCTCAAACTCACTATGTAGCTGAGGATGACCTTGAACTTCTGGCCCTCCTGCATGCACCTCCCAAATGCTGGGATCACAGGTGTGTGTTGTCAAGCTACGTTTATGGGGTGCTAGGAATGAAACCCAGGGCATCGAGGACGTTAGGCTAACGCTCTACTAACTAAGCAACATTCTCGGTCCTCTTTCCCTTTATATCTATTTATTTGTGATTTTCTTTTTCGAGACAGGGTTTCTCTGTGTAGCCCTGGCTGTCCTGGATCTCATTCTGTAGACCAGGCTGGCCTCGAACTCAGGCATCTGCATGTCTCTGCCTCCAGAGTGCTGGGATTAAAGGTGTGTGCCACCACTGCCCGGTTCATGTTAGTTTTAAATTTTTTATTTAATTTTGCTTATTAAGTTACAGTTCTCTTAAAATTTAATTTTATTTTTAAAAGATTTTATTGTTATTTTTAATTATGGGTTTGTGTAGATGAGTGCAGTCCCCAGAGATGCCAGAAGAGGGCGTTAGAATCCCCGGAGTTAGAGTTACAGGTGACTGTGAGCACTGGGGACCACACTCTGGTCCTCCGCGAGAGCAGCAAGCTGAGCCACCTCTCCAGTCCCAGAGACCAAACTCCTTCTTAAAATACCTCTGATGGATTTAACAAAGAAAAAGTTGCATTCTAGAGAGCTTTTGTAGATAACTGAAGAGGCCTAACTTAACATCAGTGCACCCATGACAGGCTGCAGACTAACAATACTGGGACTAGGCTTCACCACTGCAATAACCAGGAAAAGCCACAAACTGTACCCTGCGGGAGACCAATCAGAATTGAGACAAACAAGTACTAGATGCTCCAGAACGTGAAGGACAGCTTACATCATCTGTATACAGGTTGCCAATTTCCTTGCAGCAGCGCCAGTTCCAATCTCTGTTTGACAAGACCTCTGTTACCTCACTCCTGCCCAATCAGGAGTCCAACCTCCATCTGAATCTGGAATTCCTTTACATCCCTGTCCTTTACTCCTTAAAATCCCTGCCTCGGCTGAGCCCAACACTTTCCCTGATCCAACAGCTGTGTCAGAAGGGAAGCCCAAGCTTGAGCTTGCAATAAAGGCTCTTTGTGTTTGCATATGAATTTGGACTCCTGGTGGTCTCTGGGGGACTCTTGACACGGGCGGGCGTAATAGTAGCCATGTGTGATTTTCATGTGAAGTTTACTGTTTCATTGGTAAAACACTTCCCTTGTTAGAAACTTCAATATTAGAAATAAATACTATAGGAGGAATAAAAGAGTAATCAAAATGCTGCAAAGCATTGTGGGAGGGAAGCAAGGTAGTCTTGGGGGGGGCGCCATATTGCTTGGGGAGGTGGGGGAGTGATAGAGGCAGACCTGGAGGAGTGTGGGCTGGTATAGTTGCCTGTGTTCCTTCGTGTGAACTCAGGCTGGGAGAAAACTATGACACGACTTTTGGGTTCTTGGAAGCAGCTTGTGGATCAGAGGGTCAGAATGAACCGATCTCTTTCTCTCAACTTTAACTTCCTTCCTTCTTGATCGAGATGTGCATGTCTAGGTTTGTATGTTGCACACGTATGTGCAAGTACGTAGCATGTGGGTGTCTGCATGTGGAGGCCATAGGAGAACCTTAACTCTTGTTCCTTGGGTGCAGTCCACTTTGCTTTTTAAGACAGCCTGCAACTTGCAAGGTAGGCTAGGCTGTCCAGCCAGCCAGCTCCAGGGTTCCTGTCTCCACCTCCTCAGTGCTGGGATTACAAGCATGTGCCACCATGGCTGGCTTTTTCTGTGTGGGTTCTGGGGGATCAAATACAGGTCCTCACACTTACAAGCCAAGTCCTTTACTGACGGAACTATGTCCCCAGCCCTGATAACTCAGAATTTCCTGAAACAATAGATAGTATGCGGCCTAAAGCTTAGTGTGTAAATGCTAGGTTGAGTATACACCAGATTCAATCAGTCATTTAGTAACTGTAAATTGTTGGGGGATGTCTTTCTGTACACTGTGAATGTATGTTGTTCCCATTGGTTAATAAATAAGCTGCTTTGGCCTATGGCAAGGCAGCATAGAGGCAGGCGGGAAATCCAAGGAGAGAGACAGGAAAGAGAAAGGCAGAATGGAGAAGATGCCAGACTGCCATCTTAGGAACAACATGTAATGGGATGCAGCTAAAGCCATGGGACACGTGGTGGTACATAGATTAATAGTTATGGATTGAGTTAAACTATAAGAGCTAGATAGCAAAGAAGCCTGCCATAGGCCATACAGTTTGTAAATAATATTAAGCCTCTGAATGATTATTTTGTAAGTGGCTAAGGGACTGTGGGACCGGGCGGACCAGAGAAACCTTCCGGCTACAATAAATGACAAGCATTCTTGTGTCTCTGCTGATGAGAGGCAGCAAAGGGCAACAAGAGGTCGAGCTGAGGCCAGACTGCACAGGTGATACCGCTCCGTCTAGGGTGGGCAGACCTTTGTGACTAACGGGGCAGGCGCTTGAGCCAAAGCTGTCATGGAGATCGGAGGTAGGTGTGGACATAACTCCCAGAGATATCTGTATCCCCACCCTCAAGGATGGGCAATTACACATGGTAATTCACGCATGGCGAAAGGGAGCTAGTAGATCTAAGTAAATTAGGCCTCCCGAAGTGGAGAGACGACTCTGGTTTTCCAGGCAGGCCCGATGACATCGCAGGGTTGGTATAAAAGGTGACAGTGACATGTGGAAGAGCCAGGAGCCAAGGGAAGCAGGCAGTTTTTAACAAGAGCCACCAAGACAAGGAACTGCCACACTGACACCTTGGTTTGTGACTCCAGATCTCCAGAAGCCGTGATGTGTTTGTTTGTGTGCGCACACGTATGTTTGTGCAGATCACGTGGAGGTTGGAAGACCACCTTGGCTGTCAGTCCTCAGGCACTTCCTACCTTTTGTTTGGGATAGGGTCTCCCATAGACCTGGAACTTCACCAAAGGCTGGGCTAGGTGGCCAGGGAGCTTCTGGGGACCTTGTTGGCTCTGCCTCCCAACTCATCGTCACTGGGACGACTGTACCGCCTCTTCTGTGGTTCCCAGGGGCTGAACCTCAGGTCCCCACATTTTCCAAAGCAAGTCCTTTGCTTTCTGAACCATCGTCCCATCCCCGACTTTGCGTCACTTTAAGCCGTGAAATCAGTATTGGTTACTTTAATGGCAACAGGAAACTGATGTATAGAATTTGTGATGAGATTTGACATCGCCAGAGCTGAGCTCATCGAGGAGAGACCTCTAAGAGGCCATGGTCATCAGCATCACTCAGCTCTCCTTACCTTGTATTAGTGATTGCTTGGCTTTGTCGAGCCTTTTCTTTATGTCTTCCTTGTCCATGTCACGGATAGCCTCCAGCACAACGAGCATCCTTCGTTCAATCATGATCTGGAATTGGAAAAAACAGCTTCGGGTTAGGAGTTGATACACGGTTCTCTTGGCTATCACAAGGCAAGCAGCTTCATGCCAGCAGACACTCCCCATTGTGAGGCTCTTTTGCCACGGGCTCCAGTGGGATGGAGTGAGACCTGTGAAACTGAGCCAACACATGCCTTCTTTTGGTCTATGGTGATTACTTCAGTGATTTTGTCATGACAGCAGAAAGTTGAATAACACACCATGTCTTAGTCATTGCTCTCCCTTGCTTGAGGAGGGCTCTGTCCCCTCTTGAAGCCACACTCAAGAGGAAGAGATGAGAGGTCTGCAGGTGGCAGAAGATGCCAGAGGGGCTCAGCACACCCTTTGCATCAAAGAACAGCAGGATTGCTCTTTTGAGGACAGGTAGACCAGTTGGTCCAAAGCACAGGGGTGAGCCCTAAGGAGGCAGGGAAGTGTTCTGGTCAGGAGGAGGAATGGGAACCCAGGTCCACAGCAGGGGATGATGTTCATGGAAGAGGATGGGGACAGTGTAAAGGACACTGGTGTGGCTGCAGCCAGACACAGCACCTCACAACTACTGTATTAGAATTCCGGAAGCTTTCCCTCTTCCTTCCCACTTTCCTGGTTTGTGTGGTGTGGTGTACGCATGTGTCCATGCATGTGTGTATAAGCATATTTGTGCATCTGAAGAGCAGTGGTCAATACTGGGCATCCTCCTCATTTGTGTCTCCACCTTATTTTTGAGACAGGGTCTCTCACTGAACCCAGAGCTCTCATATTTGGCTATGCTGGCTGGAGTCCCAGGACAGCTGACTTTTACGCAGGGGCTAAGGATCCGGACCCCGGTCCTCATGCTTACGTGGTAAGTACTTTACTGCCTGAACCATCTGCCCAGCCCCATCAGACGCTTTATTCACCCTGACAGTAGGAAGTCCCTGGAGGCTGTGGATGTGCTTGATGGTTGACAGGTATGAAGGGGAGCCGCGGTTGGGAGGGGACTCTGAGAGGAGAGCAGTGAGCACAATGTCACCTCTGAAATCTCCCATTCTCCACTGAAACAATCCCATTGCTTCCGAGCCATTGTATGATCCCAGCAGCTCCTCTCCTACGTGTGCGTACCTTGGAGAGTGAAAAACCACGTGTCCTCTAACTTGGGTGTGAATGTTTATGGCAGCATTGCTCAGAACAGCCAAGTTGTGAGAATTGCTGGGATGCCCATCAGTGTGTGAACAAATAAAGAAATCCTGGTCTGCCCCAACAGTGGAATATTACATAGTGATAAAAAAGGGTGACGTGCCCGTTATGACATCACTGAACTAGAAGATCAGAGTGAAAGGAGCCAGTTACAAAAAGCCACATACTGTATGATTCCATTTACATGGAATGTCTGGAAAAGCCAAGTCCATAGGGATAGGATGTAGATTTAGTGGCTGCTTGGGGAGGAAGGGAGAGGGTAGGAACTGCTCCTTTCTGGGTAATTAAAATGTTCTGAAATTAGCTAGCAGGCAAGGGTGTAGCTCAGTCTGAGGGGGCTTGCCTGGACTACACAAAGCCCCGGCTTCCATCCATAGCATAAACCTGGTATGGTGGTGCACACCTGTAATGCTGATAATCAGGAAGTGGAGGCAGGAGGATCAGGAGTTCCTTGGCTACACGAGTTCAAGGTTCCCCTGGGGTATAGACCCTGACCAAATAAATAAAGAGGTAAATATCACACAGCAACGATGACTGTCTAAATGTGACTACACTAAAACTTTACTGTCCTAGTTAGCTTTAACTCCATCCTAGCTGAGAAGGGAGTCTGATCTGGATTTCCCAGATCAGACCATCTGTGGAATATTGTCTCGATTGTTAACTGATGTACGAAGACCCAGCCCGCAGCTAAGTGCGAGCCTGAGCAAGCCAGCAAGCAGCGTTTCTCCACGGTTTCTGCTTCAGTTCTTGCTCTGGTTCCCTTCATGATGGACTGTGACCTGGAAGTGTACACCTCTTCCAAGTTGCTTTTGGTCAGAATGCATTATCACCGCAACAGAAAGGAAGCTGGAATGCTTACTCCATGGGACACTTTGCAGAGGTGATGTTTATACCGTGTGAACTGCATCTCTAATACATCATTCCTAAGAAGCCATTATTTGATTTTCCCCTGCTGACAACTAGACAATCAGAAGCTAAAGAAGGCGATCTAGAGCGGAGAGTTACCCTGCGCGACGCCTGCTGGAACCGTCTTTGTGCCCGGAACCTGCTGAGCCACATGTTGTTAATAAGAGGATCAAAGTTAGGATGGAATTCCTGGACTTTCTGTGAATATAAAAACACAGGCACAGCTTACATTCAATTACAGACTCTTTGGCATGAGCGTTTCATAAATGTTTTAGAGTTTGATCTCTGGCTGGGTGTGGTAATACACGAGTCTGTAATGCCAGCATTCAGGAGGCTGAGGCAGGAGCATTGTGAATTTGAGCTGAGACCATCAAAACAAGCAGAAACAGAGGGCAGCAAGGTGGCTTGGAGAGGAAAAGTGCTTGCCACCAAGCCGGATGACCTGAGCTCATCCTCCGGAACGGCCATGTTGGTGCTGGGAATCGAACCTTGGTCTTCTGGGAGAAGAACAGCCAGTGCTCTCACCACTGAGCCACCTCTCCAGCCCCCACTTCATTTTTTTTTTTTTTTTGACAGAGTGTCTTGCTGAAAGCAGAACTCACTAATTTAAATAGACAGGCTCTGTGCTGGGGATATAGGCACAGGCAACCATATCTGGCTTTTTATGTGGGTGCTGGGATTGAACTCGGGTCTTCAAGCTTGCGTGGCCTGCACTGTAACAACCGAGCATCTTCCCAGACCATGATTATAAGTTTGGACATTTTCCTTGAAAATATGTACTATCCTAGTTAGCTTTAGCTTGTCATGGCCTAGAGACATCTGAGAAGAGAGTCTCAGAGGAGGATTCACCTGGATCTGACTGCCCCGTGGGCAGGTGTGTGGGGGTGGTAGTGTTGGGGGTCCGGGAGCTTGTCTTGACTGTTAAGTGGTGTGAGGGCCCAGCTCACCCTCGGCAGCACCACACCTTCGTAGGTGGTCCCGAAATGTTTAAGAAAGCTAAGTGTAAACCTGCCTGTGAGCCAGCTAGCAAGTGTCCTCCATTGGTTCTGGGTCCTTCCTTGGCTGTGAAGTGAGTGTGTGGTCAGAGGTGATGCTGTGTGGAACAGCAGGCAGGCAGGCAGGCCTGCCTGGGAGCTCCTGCCTTGAGCCCCCTCAACAGAGTGTGATCCAGAGCTGTGAGCCAAATACACCTTCACTCCCCCAAGCTGCCATTTTATACAAAGAATGTATTTGATTTTAAATCATGTGCCTGTATGTGGGTGTGTGCTCCTGTGAGTGAGATGCCAGTGGAGTCCAGAAGGGGGCATCCTATACACTAGAGCGGGAGTTCCAGCAGGTTTTAGCTGTCTGGCATGGATGTTGGGACCTAGACTTAGGTCCTTGGAGAGAGCAGCATGCACTCTTAACCACAGAGACACCTCTCTAGGCTCCTGAAGTTACTTTTGGTCAGAAAGGAAACCAAGACACCCAGTAAGACGGCACCCTGGGAATATAAGCACACTAAAAACAATTGTTCCCTCCTAGTGAAGGGGTTTCTATAAAACTCACTGGTGCCTTTGGAAACGAACAGTTGAAGAACTGGCACTTGATTAGATGCCAAGTGAAGGGAAGTCACTCACCTCTTCCAGCTCACGGACGACTCGCTTGTTGCTCTGCTCAGTCTCGAGCCGTTGAAACTCTTCCTCAAAAACAGGGTCGTCTCTTTTTTGCTAGATTTTTATATGAATAGACACATTAAAGTCAAAGACAAATGCATAAAACTTTCTCTTTAAAGCTTGTCGGAAGCAGGGTGGTGGTAGCATACCCTTTTAATCCCAACACTCGGGAGTCAGAGGCAGGTGGATCTCTGAGTTCGAGACCACCTGGTCTACAGATTGAGTTCCAGGACAGCCAGGGCTATACAGAGAAATCCTGTCTTGAAAACAAACAAACAAACAAAAACAAAACAAAAAAAAAACAACAAAAACCACCACACACACACACACACAAAAAAAAACCCTCAAAAGCAAACAAAGAAAAAACAAAACAATAAAGCTTGTAGGAACCAACTGGACAATGGGTTACCTATGCCCTGCCATGGAGTGTTAGCAGGTGAAAGTGTTCACTATTCTTACCGACATGGGGAGCTTTAACAGACACAAGGGTCTCATGTAGCCCAGGCTGGCCTCAAATTCACTATGTGTTGGAGGATGACCCTGAACTTCTATCCTCCTGCCTCCACCTCACAGAGTGCCCCAGGCTAGATAGGAATCAATCTCTCACAAAAGATGGGACTTTTTTTTTTTTTTTTTTTTTTTTTTTTTTTGTAACTTAACTGCAGGTCCTCCAGCATGGACTCTGTATAGGACAACATATTGTAATGCCCCAAAGGCAATAATGCCCAGAAGGTGCTAACACCCAAAAGGCTGGCCACAGGGGCCTAGAGGTGGCTTGGTCGTTAAGAGTGGTTGCTGGGCTTGCAGAGGAGCCTACCATTGTGTTGAGTGACTCACAACTGTCTGGAACTCCAGCTCCAGGGGAGCTGAAGCCCTCTTCCGGCCTCCACGGGCACCCCACTCACAGGTGCATATAATTACCAATAAATAGATCTTTTTAAAACAAGACTAACCATGTCCACATCCTTCCTACTCACTGAGATCCTGAAGTTCACACTACTAAGCTTTGCTGGTTTTTATTCTTTTGCAGGGGGGAGGTAGTGGTGGTGGTGAACTGGGTTCCCTATAATTCATATGCCAGTGCCTGTAACATAAATTACTAAATCTGTCTTATAATAAAAAACCCAGAGCCAGATTTTGGGGTACATGCTGAAAGATCAGACAGACAAAGGAACAAGCCACTGCCACATCTTACCTCTAGGACTCCTCAGCCTGAAAAGCCTCAGTTCCTGTCTCCTCACACCTTATATATCTTTCTCCGCCCAGCCATACTTCCTTCTTAGTCCTGGGATTAAAGGCATGTGTCTTTCCCAAGCAGAGGCATGAGATCTCAAGTGCTGGGGTTAAAGGCGTGTGCCACCACTGCCTGGCTCTGTTTCTCTCCTAGATTAAGTCAATCTCATTCCAGTGTGGCTTTGAACTCACAGAGATCCAGAGAGATCTCTGCCTCCCAAGCACTAGGATTAAAGGTGTGTGTCACCACTGTCTGGCCTCTATGTTTAATCTAGTGGCTTGTTCTGTTCTCTGATCTTCAGGAAAATTTTATGAGGGTACCTAGCACCTTGGCACGTGACTATATTTGGCGTCCAGCTCTGGGGTGGCTCCTGACAGCAGTTTGGGGCCTCTCTTCTTCATGCTCTGTGGACCACAGGACAGGTGCCTCACATCCGGAACCACGGCCTGGGTCTGAGTCATCTCTCTTTGAAGGTCTTGTTCTCTCTGCTAACTCTTGCTTTCTATTAAGATGGAACTCACTGTTGCTCTGGCTTCTGAATGTCCCCAGCAGACCCAGCACAGGTCTCTTGTGTCATCTACAGACACCCTTGACTCATAATTAGCAATTTATGTGTGATCAGGCCCCTGCCTTCACAGTTCTATGCCAAGCCTCTCCTCCCAGGGCCTTCTCTCGGGACTGAGCCTGGGCCTCACACACGCAAGGCAAGCGAGTGCTCAGCTTGTCTGTGCGTGTTCTTTCTCCTGATTCGGCAATCGCGCATACAGCAGGAATGAGGAAGACGTGGGAAATAAATGACAGTGAATTCGCAGCCATGCTGACCTTGTACTTTTCCTGTGCTTTCTGCCGTTCCTCGCTGAGCTCTTTTCTATACCTAAAAGTGGTGTGGTCACTACCAAGGTGCACCTGCCTGTGGAGAGAAAAAACAAAAACAAAACCAAAAACACCCAACTTCCAGAAGCCGTCAGCAAACACCATCTCTGCAATGAGTGCTTTAGCTATATTTTATAACCAAGAAGGAAGGGGAGAAACTGGAAGGAGCCACCTCTGGGGTGAATAATCTGTCCCGTGAAATGAAGCTTATCACAGGGTGTTGGTGCTACAGGCCTTTAATCCCAATACTTAGGAGGCAGAGGCACGAGGATCCCTGAGTTCAGGCTAGCCTGGTCTACAGAGTGAGTTCCAGGACAGCAGGGGCTACACAGAGAAACCCTGTCTCGAAAAACCAAAACCAATAAAGAAGGAGGAGGAGGAAGAGGAGGAGGAGGAGGAGAAGGGGGAGGAGGGGGAGGAGGGGGAGGAGGAGACGAAATCAAGCTCATCTTCTAGTGATTCATGCTAAAATATTTATAAATTAATACAACAAGGGCCCGAGAGATGGTTCATTCAGTAAAGTGTTGGCTTTGCAAGCATGAGGACCCGGGTTCGATCCCCAGGAGCAGGAGCCTTGTACAAAAAGCCAGGAGTGTGATACGCTCTTGTTATCCCAGTACAGTGGAGCTGCAGACAGATCCCAGGACAGCCAGCCCAGCCTGCTCAGTGATCTCCAGGAGAGCGAGAGGTTCTGTCTCAGAAAACAAGGTTGGGGCTGGAGAGACGGCTCAGTGGTTAAGAGCACTGCTGCTCTTCCAAAGGACCCGGTTCAATTCCCAGCCCCCACATGGCGGCTCACAAGGGACTGTAACTCCAGTACCAGGGGTCTGGTGCCCTCTTCTGGCCTCCACTGGTACCACACATGCACCGACAAACACGTAGGCAAAACAGGATACACATGAAATAAAATAAATAAGTCTTTAAAGCAAACAGTGTAAGGTGGATGGTACCTGAGGAGCAACACCTGAGGCTGACTTCTAGCTTCCACAAGCACACTCTCGTCCTCCCGTTCTCTCACTCTCACACATGCACACTCTGACCACACACACACACACACACACACACACACCACCTGAGGCTGACTTCTAGCTTGCACAAGCACACTCTCTTCCTCCCATTCTCTCACTCTCACACATACACACACACACACTCACAGTCTTTTGCACTCATACACATTTACACATACACTCACTCTCACACACACTATCACACACTCACTCTTTCAGACTCACATTCACACACACTCACACATACTCTATTACACACACTCTCACACACATTCATTCACACTATCACATGCACACACACACTCACATACATCTGTCTCTCTCACACAAACACACTTACACACTCACACATACTCACACTCTCTCACACACACACTCTCTCTCTCACACACACACACACACACACACACACACACACGCACACATGCATACACACACTCACACACACTCACACACACGCATGCACACATGTACCCTGAATGCTCAGCATCACTAGCAGTGGGGGAAATGCAGATTTAAGCCATACGAAGCAACAGGTGTTTCTGAGGATGTAAAAAAGCTGCAGCTCTCCAGTGATGCTGACGAAGATGTAAACCCAAGCCAGTGGTTGAAATGTGGTGTGTCTACACAATGGAATATTATGCAGTCGCAAAAGGTGTTGAACTAGTCACAAATGCTGAGCTGTGGATGGAGCTTGAAGATGTTTTAGCTGACAGAAGCCTGTGACTAAACCTTGCACCATTGGCGGGTGCATTAATTTAGTGTCTATTTTAAACTGTAAGTCAGAAGAAACTAAATGGACAGGTGAGACAGCTTAGCAGGAGGAGGGGCTTGCCACCAAGCAAGCCATCTGACCCCAGCAGCACAAGAATGCTTCCCTCTGAACCTCTGCTGCCAGGACTGTCCCCAAAGGCTCCTGCTGCACAGGGGCTCACCCCAGGTCTGTCTGGGAACAGGGGCCGGGGTGGCAGGCAGCTGGAGCTGGCAGGGAGGAGGGGCCAAGCCTCACACCGCTCACTGTTGTCCTGGCCCGTCCTCTCTGTGAAGGAAACACCATGTCTTAGCGACAATAATTTATTCTAATAGCCACCCATTCTGAGCTAGGAACACCAGCTGAGGAGAAGGACTAATTGAATTTACCAAGGGAGTTTATCAAGGATGGCATGCCATTGTGTCTCCTGCGTCAAAGGCCATGTCCTAAAAGCAGTCACCTGTCACTTGAGACACATTAACCCCCAATATTTACCACTTAAGATGGTTCTCGCTCTCTTCCTGGACGTTCTGTCTGACCTTCTGTTCAAAGAGCGCCTCCTTCATCTGTCTGGTTTTGGAGATTTCATCACCCTGGTCCAGGACTTCAGGCAGGAACGGGCAGAGATCACGGCCATAATCAAATCAGTCATTTGTCCAGACAAACACAAGTTTCTAACCATGCCGCCTAACAGACATCTAACTGAGTTTTGTTCATAAATAATCATAAATAATAAATGTGACTGGACACATTTCTTTCTTATTTTGCTCCAGGGACTGGTTTATGGCAGACTGAGTGGCTGTTACCTTGTTTTAATTCCTTAATCTTCAACTTTCCCGGTTCTTGGTTTAGGACGGTGGCCACAGCAAATGGATTCGACAGATCTGCTGGAAACCGCAGGTCGTGGTACTCGATTTCCTGGGGACCAAACCGGGAGGGAAATGAGTTTTCTCCCTGCCTTTCCATTGCACTGGGGGGTGCCCCCACCCACGTACCTTCATCTTCGGAGGCTTGGCCATGGTGGGAGCTTGGTAAAAGTGTACATATCTTGTTTTTTCTGGAGGAACACTTACTTTCTGAGAACGAGTATTTAATCTTTTGAACTCTTCTAGTCTGGAGTTTAAAGCAGATGTTAAATTAGTGTATAATCCAACAGTTTGGGTTTGTTTGAATGATTTATTTTTATTTTATGATTGTTGCCTGCACGTTGCCTGTGTACCTGATGAGGCCAAGAGTACATCTGATTCCCTGGAGCTGCAGTTACAGACAGCTGTGAGCTGCCATGGGGGTGCTGGGAACTGAACCCAGGTCCTCTGGGAGAGCAGCCAGTGTTCTTAACTGCTGACCCATCTCTACACCCCCCAAGCTCAAGGTGTTTGTTTCTGTGTTCTTTCTAATAAAACTATCACTCATAAATCAATATGATAACTAAACTAAAAGTAAGTTTGTGGGTTAAAAGGAGTCCATGGGAACAAATTTCTTACCAGTATATTAACATATAATCATATATAGCTATATGTACTTATGTATGCACACATATACACACCAGTGCTTGTCTTCCCTCCCATTCTTAAAAAAGAGTAGTTATTTATTGTGCATGTGTGTGTGCATGTGCATGTGTGTACCATGCATGTGGAGGTCAGAGGACAGCACCACTCTACTCCTGCTGTGTGGGTCCCAGGTACAGAACTCAGGTCGTCAGCCTCTGCAGCGAGCACCTTTACCTGATCCCTCTCTCCTTCGAATTCCTCATGAATAGGGTAAGTGGAAACACAACAAGCTAGGGAATGCTCTGGTGGTCTAGTATAATTTATTTCTAGCCTGTAGTTCTTCAACAGCGTAAGCTGATTATTTTAGAAACCAGGACTTTGATTTACTTTCTTCGTAAAAGAAAAATTAATGCTCTTTGAAGAACAAAAACAAAATGGGGGTGAGGATCTAGCTGGGCTGGTAGAGGTCCAGCCCCTAGGCTTGAAAGCACTTTATGTAGATTCGTCTTGTAATATAAAAGTTTTTGTAGTGCTGGGTTGAACCCGGGGCTATGTACATGCCAGCCAAGAGGCCAATGACTGACCTGAACTCCCAGCTTTAGAAACAAATTTCTGGGGGTATCACAAGAAAAGAGAACATTTGGATTTTTCTTATTTTTTTTTAAATGCAGGTTCTTGCTATGTAGTCCAGGCTAGCTCTAAACTCATGATCTTCCTGCCTCAGCCTCTTCAGTGATAGGATTCCAAATGTGTACCACAATGCCCATAACTGGATTGGATTTTTGACGAAGTGTTAAGAGGAAATTGGGCTGTGGCCATTGCTCAGTTGGTAGAGTGCTTTTCTAGAATGCACAGAGCTCTGGCTTCCACCCCCAGCACCATTTAAACTGGGTGTGGTGGTGCATGGCTGTAATCCCAACACTCTGGAGGCAGAGGCAGGAAGAATGTCAAAGTCATCTTGGTTCCACAGTGAGTCTGAGGCCAGCCTGGGCTACATGGGTAGACAGAAACACCATGAAGAAGCCATACGGTAAGGCCATATTGGGGTGGCAGGTTCCAGTGAAGACACATTCGTACGGCTGGGAGTTGAACTGTGAGATCCACAATTGAATTTTTATTTGCGCCGTCCCATACTGGATGGGTGTGAACGTGACAGTTACTTTTGTCTTCCCATTAGCTGGAATTATTCCTGTAAGGAGAGAGAGAGGTGGGTGGTGGTGATTGCATCGGTTACTTTTCTTATTGCTGCAGCAAAATAGCTAACAAAAGCAATTTAAGGGAGGAGGGTTTGTTCTGGCTCACAGTTTAAGGGGTCAGTCCATCACGGTAGGGGAGTCACGGCTGCAGGAGTATGAGGCAGCGGGTCACACAGCATCCACATTCAGGAAGCAGAGAGATGGAGGCTGTGCTCAGCTCACTTCCTCCATTTTATTCTGTCTGGGACCCCAGGCCATGGGAAGGGACTTCCCACTTTGATGAACCCATGCCCTGTTCAGAAGTTTTTTCCCTCTCTGACATTGCTAGGCAAGATGAACCATTACAGAGGTATCTGCTCTGCTCACCAAGTGCCACTGAAGAGGCAACACAAACCCCATCTTCCCAGCACAGTGTGGGTGTGCCTCTGCTTGCTCCACAATCTCTTCAGTAAGTGCACACGACCCAACTTCTGAGTGTTGACAAAGCCTTGCTTATCAGTGATTACACAAATCCTTTCCAACAATCATCTGATCATGTAGCTATACAAATATGGTCGAAGCCATCTGCATTTGTGCCTCAAATGTAAATTCCCAGAATGCTGACCCTAGAGCAAATGACCAGAATGCAAAGCCAAAGCTATAAGCAACACGGAAAATTAGGAACACACAGCCAGGAGTTTGGGTCCAGACAGTTTAGTTCCCTGTGTTTTTCTGTAACTTTATTCTTTCCTCTCAAGTCTCCCTCCCTCCCTCCCTCCCTCCCTCCCTCCCTCTCTCCCTCCCTCCCTCCTTCACTTCCTCTGGTGTTGGGGCTGTTGCTTGGCAAGTGCTCCACCATAAAGCTACACCCCAGACCTCCTCCTTTCACATCTTTCAGATGAACTGGTGTTCCTTTTACCATCAAACAGCTCACCATGACATATTACTGTATCTCTGGTGCCAATTGGGTCTTAGAACACTGTATGTCTCAGCCTGGGCCTTCACAGCCTGAACAAGTCAGGCTGTACCACTCATCCTCAATAAGTCATTAAAGAGACAAATTGATAGTGAAAAATAGAAAAAAAAAGAGATTTAGCCAGTGCGCCTCCACTGAGAAGGACAATGAAGAGGTGCAATGACCCCCTAAGTCCACCCATGGGGTCCTGACATGAGGTTCAGGTTTAAATAGAAGGCAAGAGGTGTGTGCACAGCTAAGCTGTCCTGGTCATGGTGTGGTCCTACCCATCACTGACCCATCATTATCTCAGGGTCAGTCTCCCTGTAAGGTAGTCTGACAGGCTGTTAGAACTGTGTGACGTCTCTGTGTGGGTCCTACCTGGATGTTACTTTCCAGGGAAACTGCAAGCTTCCAAGACAGACATCAGCTCACAGCTCTTTTATCTACCTGAACCCTTCCTACGGTACTTTAAAAACAGGTAGTTAATAGTTTCTAAGAGAGGGAGAAACATTCTCTCTAAGTGGTGTTGCCACTGGTAAGGTACCCATGCTCTTGTAAATAACCCCTCACCCATGCTCCTGTGAGGAACCCCTCACCCATGCTCCTGTGATCAACCCCTCACCCATGCTCCTGTGAACAACCCCTCACCCATGCTCCTGTGAACAACCCCTCACCCATGCTCCTGTGAGGAACCCCTCACCCATGCTCCTGTGAACAACCCCTCACCCATGCTCCTGTAATCCACCCTCATGAAACACACTGTGACACACAGACATGGAAGTAGAAGGACAACTAACTGGGAAGAACAAGATCAATGGGAATCGTAGGGGGACAAGGGAGAGTAGTAGGGGTGAATATGAACAACATACATTACACACACATGTGAAAATACCATCACAAGCCATTATATCATATAAATAATATGGAAGAGTGAGGAGATGGCTCAGTGAGTAAGATGCTTGCTGCACAAGCAGAAGGATCTGAGTTTGGATCCCCAACACCCATGTAAAACCTGACAAAGCAAACACATCTGTAACCCCAGCACTGGGAGGGCTGGAGACAGGTGGATGCCTGGAGCTCACAGGCCAGCCTAGCAGGGACAGTGAGAGACCTTGCCTCAAAAAGGTGGGGGAATAATTATGGTAGGCATCCCAATGCACCAAGTGCATGAGTGCATGCTCTCTCTCACACACAAATGCACGCTTGCAGCATGCACACACATACCTACAAAGTAGGCGTTTGTTAATTTCCTGAGCACAGACAGAGGTAAAAATTATTAATTGATGGCCACTATTGCATCTTAAGCCCGGGGCCAGGTAGAAAGAGTCATCAGAGACAATGGGTCTGCGGGCCAACAGCAGGTCATTTGGGTAGGAATCCTAACTAAAGAGATTTTAATACCTTGACCATCACTTGGTCAGAGCATCACCCTGTGGGACCTCAGACCATTCAGGACTTGAGGCCAAGAGCATCTCCAGCTCATTAACTTAAAAACATAAGGACAAGCTCTGGGGGTGAGGATGAGGATTCATGTTTACCTTGACCTGGGAGATTTAGTTTTTTAAGTGCTCCCAGCCTAGACATAATAAAACCCACTGTGGAGACATAGCCCAGGCAACCCGAGTAAGCTGTTTTTTTCTTTTTCTTTTCTGTTAGTGCAGCTCTGTCACTTGTACATGATGGTGGCAGGCTGTGCAATGTTGACAGTTGTAGAATATGTGCCAAGTTTTGACAGCCACTGCTTGGCCAAAATTCACAGTGGCACAAAGGAGTGATGTCCTGTGTTTTATAAGTGAGACAGGTATTCTCAATATTCAACCTCATTTGGAAAAGTCTCCCTGAGGGCTGGGGGTGTGGCTCGGTCTGTAGGGTGCTTGCCCAGCATGCATGAAGATCCCTAGACCCCACACAAACCAGCGTTAGTGGTTCCAACACTCAGGAGGTAGAGGCAGCAAGATCAGAAATTCAAGGTTATCCTTGGCTACACAGTGACTTCTGGGCCATCCTGCAAACAAGTGTGTCTGTGGAGCAGGCAGTGAGATGGCCCTCAGTAAAGGTGAATGCTGCCCAGCCTGATCACCTGAGTGTGATCTCCAGACCCACATGGTAGAGGGAGAGAACTAACTAGAAACTTGTCCTCTGCTCACAACACAAACATGCATACACAAGTACATGAAATAAACACATGAAAAGGTCATGAATACTATTCTTGGATCAATTACAGATCACTACCTTCAGCACAACCAGGAATAATGAATAATGTTAAGTCACAGGGTGGGAAGCTGGGTGTGGTGATGTATGTGATGTACGGATGTGGTGATGTGGGTGATGTATGTGATGTACAGATGTGGTGATGTGCGTGATGTATTCCAGGACTTGGGAGACTAATGCAGGAGGGATCTCCAGGTCTAGGCTGGTCTACACTACCTAGCAAGACAAACAGAAGCAAAGAAAAACAAACAACAGCAACAACAAAAACTCAAAGCCAAGAAAGTCCTGACTGCAGAGATGGCTCAGTGGTGAGAACATTTACTGCTCTTGTGGATGGCTTGAGTTTGGTTCCCAGCACTGACATCAGGCAGCTTCAGGGGGATCTAAGGCTGTCTTCTGACCTCCATGAACACCATATGCAGGTGGCATACACACACACAGGCACACCCAAATAAAAATAAAGAAGGCCGCAGTTTATCAATGTAAGCATTATGAAGAACACAGAACAACACTGAACAATGAAGTCACGTGGGGCCCAGCTAGTTCAGTCTGTAGAGCATGAGACTCTTAATCTCAGGGTTGTGGGTTTGGGCCCCACATTGGGCAACAGGTATGGAATATTATTAAGGACCAGCCTTAATAATATTCTTCCCAGGGGCCCAGGAGAGAAATTACAAATGTCAAGAATTATTTTCGGGAAAAGAATCTCAGCACACCGAGCCCTTAGTCCATTGGTTTATTCTTCATCTCCCCAGTCTCTCAGGTTTACAGTTATAAACCCAAGCAATAGCAATCCTCCCCCTCCAGCCAGGCCACCAGGCCTGAATTCCTGCAAGGTCATAAAGGCAGGTAAGAGTTTTCCTCTGGCAGTGACTGTGAGGCTTTCTTTCACAACCCAAAGAGGGAGTGGTTAAAGGAGAAGGTCAACTGAGAGCTAATATCAGTTAGTAGATCAAAAAGGCAATTTATGTGCTCAATCTACATTCCTAGGAGTGGCTAGGTAAGAAGTTAGGAGTCTATAATGTTAGTAAAGCTGTAAGAAAAGAGGGACCAAGCTTAAACTGTGCGAAACTATTACTTGAGGTCCACCTGACCTCCGCGATGTTTCCGTGTGGAATTTACCTTAATTCAGGAGACTATTATGTGGTGGTCTGGACTGTTACTTCTGTTAGTCCTTAGATGTGCTAAGGGAGATACCCGATTCTGGTGCTAAAAAGGGAGAAACAGATGGGTCTGAGGGAAGGAAGCTTCTCTTGAGGCTGTTCTCCAAATACCTTGAATGTATATGTCCAAAGAGTGATCAGTTCACACTGTTAGCAATTCTTAGGGGAAAAAATCAATTGGGAAAGCTATGAAGGCACACATGATATTCATAGCAGAAGACAGCTGATATATAACAAGCCATACAGCACCAAATACTCCCTGACATTTGGCTTCCTCTGAAGGAATTCCTTGATCCCCTTAGGTAGTGGCTTTGTCATAACCAGCTGAGTTCTTATAATATATCCCTGTGGCCTGTAGCACACCAGGAAATACTGCTGTGTCATATCCTAGGTGACACTAACATAAAACAAATACGGGCATATTCAAATATGTAAATAAAGTTATACAAACAGGACCTTTTAAAATATGTAAGTAAATTAATAGAAAATATAGGCATGGGCGGTGACTAAAAGAGAATAGAAAATAAAAGTACATTATAACACAGAGCACTAAGACCTAGACGGGGAAAACTTGTAAAAAAAAAAAAAATCATCCCATCCTGTCGTAGTCAGGGTTTCTATTGCTGTGAACAGACACCATGACCATGGCTTCTGTCATAAAGAAAAACAATTAATTGGGTGGCTTACAGTTCAGAGGTTCAGTCCATTACCATCATGGTGGGACATGGTGGCATGCAGGCAGACATGGTGCTGGAGAAGGAGCTGAGTTCTACCTCTTGATCCGCAGGCAAGAGAAGGAAATTGTATGCTACACTGGGCACAGCTTGAGCATATGCGACTTCAACGCCCACCCCCTCAGGGACACACTTCCTCCAACAAGGCCACACTTCCTAATAGCGCCACTCCCTATGGGCCAAACATTCAAGCACAGGAGTCTACGGGGACCACACCTACTCAAACCACCACACTCACCTTACTTTTTGAGACAGGGCCTCTCACTGGACACAGAGCTCACTGGTTGGCTGTGTTATCGGGCCAGCAAGTGCCAGGCCTCCCGACTCTGTATCCCTAGTGCTGGGATTGCAGGCAAGCACCTCCACGCCTGGGTTTAGGCGGGTGCCGGAGACTGGGGTTTTCATGACCTCTCTCTCTTCAGCCCCGCTCCGAGTCATTTTGAAATCTGTGTTATTGGCCTCACTTACTCTACTGTGCATTGCTCTTTCTAACTGTCCCCTGCTGACCATCCCACTTCCTGTCCCAGCCTTCGGTAACCACTGCTCTAGTCTCTATCTCCATGAAATAATTAAAAAAAAAAATTTTTTTTGTTATTGTTGATTTTAGAAACAGGGTCTCTCTGTGTAGTTCTGGCTGTTCTGAAGCTCCCTGTGTAGACCAGGATGGCCTGGAACTCACAGAGATTCACCTTCATCTGTTTCCTGGGCGCTGGGATTAAAGGCATGCATCAGCACACACCTGGCCCCTCAAAAATAAAAAATAAATAAAAAATTGAGGCAGGGTCTTATGTGTCCCAGGCCTTCGCTTTCTAGTGGCTGAAGATGACCTGGGTGCCTGGCATCCCAGTCCCATCCCTCAAGCGCTGGGATTACCGCTGTGCAGTTATGCAGGGCTGAGGGTGGAACCCAGGGCTCCTTGCATGCCAGGCAAGCACTCTGCCAGCTGAGCTACACCCCATGACACCAAACTTTTTAGATTCCACACATGTAAGTGGGATCACCGATGTTATCGTAAGCTTTGAACATTTCCACCCAGCAGCTCAGAAGTACAGGTTATTCGCCATGAATTGTCATGGCGCCCCCAAGCCTCATGCTTGGAGTCTTGTGTTTTAACCTTCTAAGATTTAGGGTCCCACTGACTGTGGGGTTTGGGGTAAACTAACCTCTGTAAGATTTAGTTAACAGCTGCATGATTTAAAAGTCATCTACGGACAAGCTGATGATAAGCTCTACCACAGGAGTTGTGGAAGAAGGCACCCAGAAGACAGGACCACCCATTCTGCCTCACAGTGGTGAGTCCCAGGCCACTGCCGTCACCCAGGGCTTAGGACAAGAGAGTGGCCTCAAGGGTCACTGGGTCTCCTCACAATTCTCTTTGGTCACTCAGGAACTCTGCAACTCAGCTTGAACGCCTTAAACTGAGGCTCAGTTTTCTCATCTGTAAAATGGGACAAGGCTTAAAGGTCTGGGATGAACGCTGGTGCATACCATCTGTCTGAAAACTGAACTCCCCAGCCTTTAGGCCACACAAGCAAGCAGTAACTTACAGTGGGCTCCGTTACCACCAAGCTGTTTGGAAGAGGAAATGTGTCTTGAAACATTTTGCACTTGACCTATTTTATCCTCCCCCGTTTTCGTGTGTGTGTGTGTGTGTGTGTGTGTGTGTGTGTGTGTGTGTGATGCATATATGTATATACATGTTTGCTTGTGTGTGTGTGTGTGTTCTTCAAGCATGCTGGCTAATGTTTATTGTCATCTGGACTGGACTTAGAGTCACCATGTAACACACAGCTCTGTGTGTCCATGAGAGTGCTTCCAGACTGGTCTAACCCGGCTGAGAGGACCTGTTGGATGTGGGCAGCGCTGTTCCATGAGCTGGGATTCTGGACTAAACAAAAAGGGGAGGGTGAGCTGAGCACCAGTGTTCATCCCTCTCTGCTTCCCGACTGCGAATGCCATGTGACCAGCTGCCTCACGCCGCCGCGCCTTCCCCACCAGGATGGGCTGTCCCCTTAGACTGTGAGACAAACAAGCCTTCCTTCCTTACATTGTTTTTGCCACAGCAACAAGGAAAGCGACGACTATTCCAAGCCCTGCCTCTGACCCGAGACTGCTGGGGCAACTGGCTGTGTGACGTCACACCCTCCTCACCTGACCTCGGCGCAATTGTAAAGGCCTGATGAGACCGAAGCAGAGTGATGTGGAATTCGAAATCCACAGGACAGCTGCACTGCAGGGGGATCACGTAGCTTTTGCTGCAAAAAAGCACAAGAAGGAAGTGGAACACGTCGTTCTTTATTCATCCCTAAGAACTCTAAAGCATTTCCAAAGAAATAAAGCATCACCGATGGACAGTCCTTGTCTATCTCTGTTCCTTCTTCCTTTGTGGGGGTGACCCTTACTGAGGATCTTCTTAAATACATAAAATTTCTATGTATTTAATAATATCACGACATTTGATGCTTGGGAAGACATGGCCACAGGAGGAGGAGGAGGCGGCTGATGACGCCACATCTCCAGTCAGGGAGGCAGATGGTGAGCAATGATGGTCTTCAGCTTGCTCTCTCCTTTTTACTAACCTGGGACCCTACCCCACAGGATGGCACCACCCACATACAGGATGGGTCTTCCCAGCTCAGTGAAATTCCTTTAGAAATGCCCTCCCATGTAGTGGGTAGCCATTCCAGCTTTGATCTGGAAGTTCCAACCCCCATTGAGGCTTCGGTAACTATCACGCCTACAAGGCGGGGCCAAGAGAGGGCCCTGAAGACCCGAGATCCAGATGCGCTGCCTTCTCTTGGTTCCGGGACCCTGCACGCTAGAGGTAGACCGAGTTCTCCAGAGAATACTGCCGGACTGCACTACGTCTTCCCCAGACCCTGCAACCTACCTATCCCTTCATTTGTAAGTTACGCCACTAAATAAACCCCCCTTTTAACTATGTGGAGTGGCCTTAATAATTGCACCAATACTCCCAGGCACACCCATGTGTGTTTTCTGGGTGGTTTCAAACTTGAGTCAAATTGCCAGTGCACTAGAGAACTCTCAACGGCTGCGGTTACTTCCTGAGACCTGCAGAAGATACATCAGCTGATTCCAGCATGGACGGGAGAAGGGTTCACAAAGCCCATTCCTGCGTCAGGCGCTACTAGGAAAGCCAGCCAGTTTCCTTCGGGGACGCGGCCCTTGGTAGGCTGTCCGGGCTCTAGGAGCCAGCTCTCCACCCATGGGCACTCAGGTGACACCAACTGGACTCCGCAGGTGATACGTTTAAAAAACTGGACCAGGAAATGAAGTTGAGAGGAAGATCTGGATGGGGTGCACAGGAGAAGCTGGAAGGATCGGGGTGTACTGTATTCATGTATGAGATCTCTAAGAATAAAAAGTTAGCTGTCACACTGGGGCTCCTATAGGGCAGCTGTCTTAGAGGACATTGCCCCCAGCCACTGGGCCAGCAGGGCAGCTCGGCCCCCTCAGCATCATAACCTGATTGTCACTGTCCTCTACCTGCCTCTATCCCCAGCTGGGTCTGAAGGGCCAGGCCCAGGTCAGGGAAGTTTATTGGCTTTCTTTCATTGGATGAAGAAGAGAACCTGTCTCCACTCAGCTTCCAGGCAAGGGAGGGTGCTACTC